>NC_051068.1:75055098-75373431 GCF_004664715.2 Peromyscus leucopus
TTTGTAAGGACACCCACTCATCTGAACTCACTCTATCTGCAATGGCCCCATGCCTTTGCACATCTGTGGTACTAACCACAGATTTGGGGGTAGGGGAGTATATGCACACAGTGACATGTGTCTTGTAAGCAAAGCGGGAATTGTTCATGTCCCATTTTATGAAGAAATGAACCTCAGAAGGTTGTCGTATATTCATAGGGAGTGAAACCCTGTCACAAACGCAAGTGGCTGCCGTCAGCGCAAGCTGCAAGGTGCCTCTTGCTCTCAATTTGCTGAGCTAGTCTCAGGCCAGGGGAGTAAGAGCTGCGGCTACACTGAAGGGTGGGGAGACGGGGAGTGCTCACCGAGGTCTTGTGGAAGTAGGTTAGCAGATGCCCAGTTACTAAGAGCACCACTTGCGGCCCCCGCCCCGTGGCTGAACCTCAGCAGGGCTTGCTCCAAGGCAACTGTCGACTCCAGGTTTTCCTTGCAAGTTAGCTCTCTCTGAAGGGAGGTGGGTACAAGGAGCTCATTCAGGACGGAACGTAAAATGCTGTGCGCCTCCTTTCTCTCTCCATAACGTCACTCTTTGCTTCTCTGTGCTTCTCCTTTGTCCTGCCTGTTGAGTAACCACAGTGTGGGTGTCAGGAGCGTGTGAGCCGCCAGCGGCTGAGTGTGGCGGAGCCCACTCCTGATGATGTACGTGGCAGGGCAGGCCGCACGAAGGGGAGCTTCTTGGAGAGGGCTTTGCCAATGCACCCTTTAACCTGCTTCTTCTTCTTTGCCTGGTCACTCTTGCCAGGGAAACCCAGTGCCCTCCTGGAACACAGGATCCCCTAAGCAGAAGGAAAGGACACTCCCCCATCACCCCTGCCCACTGCGCACACCAGCCCACCAGCCTCCACTCTGAGGAATACAGGATTGAGTGGCTGAGTGTAGATCTGAGAGACACTCTAACCTTGGCTCTGCCACTTGCTAAGTGACTTTAGGGAAGCTGATTAATTTCCATGTCACTCATAAAGTGGAGGCGATGCACTTGTTTGCCTCATAAGGTTATTGCATGGGTAGATGATGTGAGCTAGAAGTGTGTGGGGGACAACATGTCTATCACACAATTCAAGCATCAGTGAGTGTAAACAACACTCTCCTGTTTAGCTATTTTCTTTCTCAAGTGTCATTTGTTAATCTGTTAATTAGCAGCTGTCAGGATACATGTCAAAATCAAACAGTGTTCGAGTCTGGATGATGGAATTGTGGGTGATTTTATTGTCCTATTTTTGATTGATTATTTAAGTTTCTAAACTTAATTGTTTAGTAAATATATATCACTTTTAAAATTTTTAGTGTTGGGGGTAGAACCTAGGGCCCGGAGCAGGCTAAACATGTTTTGTTTTTGTTTTTTTTTTTTTGAAAAACATTTTTTCATACACAGTATTTTGATCATGTTTCTCCTCCCCCAATTCCTCCCGGATCCTCTCCACTCACCCAACTGTATGTTTACTCTCTCTCTCTCTTAAAAAGCAAACCAAAAACAAGAAACACACACACCCCACAGCCTCCTCTTCCAAACCACCCCCCGCCCTCCAAATCAGAACAAGCAAAAGACTAAGAAGAACAAAACCTGCCAAAATAAAGCAAAATGAAACAAAAAGTCCACAAAAAACACCAGAGTTTGTTTTGTGTTGGCCATCTACTGCTGGGTCTGGGGCCTGCCCTTAAGTGTGGTTTATGTGCCCAGTGAGACTCCGCTGGCGAAACTGATGTTCCCTTTGCCATCAGATGCCGACTGTAGATAGCTTCTGGGTCAGGGTGGGGCCCCATGTCCACTTCCCACTCTCCGGGCTGGGACCCCACCTGCCTTGAACCTGTGCCCGTCGTGTGTGTGATGCAACGGTCTCTGGTTGCTGTAATGCCCCCTTTCATTGCTCATTTTTTATTAATTTGGGGTTTGATCATTTCTTGCCCTCTACTCTTTTGGGGTGTCAGTTCTTCCCGTTGTTCTAGAGCTTTCTTTCATGTCTGTCACTGTGTTGTTACTATGAGATCTCTCTAGTTTTCTGATGCAGGCACTTTGTGCTGTGAACTGGCCTTTTAGAGACACTTTCATTGTGTCCCGTAGGTCTGGGTAGGTTGTGTTTTTCCTCTTCATTCAGTCCTAAAAAGGTTTTAATTTTCTTCATTTCTGCATTGACCTATTTTTCATTTATTAGTGAGTTGTTCATTTTTCATGAGTTTATATATTTTCTGCTGTTTCTGTTGTTGATAGCTAGCTTTATCCATGGTGATCAGATAGGATGCAGTGTGTTATTTCAATTTTCTTATATATGTTGAGACTCACTTTGTGTCCTAGCATGTGGCCAATTTTGGAGAAAGTTCCATGACCTGCTGAGAAGAAATTTAAATTCAAGTGCTACTTCCTGATGACTAGGCATTCAAATATATGAGCCTGTGGGAATCATTCTCATTCCAACACCACAATACCCTTGTGTTTGGTGCATAAATGTTTAGAATTGCAATATCCTCTTGATTTTTTTCTTTAATTTATATGCAGTGTCCCTCCTGTCTTTTCTGATTGTTTTGGTTTTGAATTCTATTTTATCAACTATTAAATAACCTTTTCTGCTTGTTTCTTGGGTCCATCTGCTTGGAATACCTTTTCCATCCTTTTACCCTGGGATGATGTCGATCCTTGATGGTAAGGTATGTTTCTTGAATGCAGCAGAAAGGTGGATCCTATTTTCTAATCCAGTATGTTAGTCTGTGTCTTTTTATTAGGGAATTGAGACCACTTATATTGAGAGTTATCAGTGAGCAGCGTTTATTGATTTCTGTTACTTTGTTGTTGTGGTGTGGGTCCTCCCTGTCTTTTTTTGTTTTTGTTTTTGTCATTGTTGTTGTTTTGAGACAGGATTTCTCTGTGTAGCTTTGCGCCTTTCCTGGGACTCACTTTGTAGACCAGATTGGCCTCAAACTCACAGAGATCCACCTGCCTCTGCCTCCCTAGTGCTGGGATTAAAGGCGTGCGCCACCACCAGCGCCCGGCTCCCCCCTCTTTTGATGAACTGTTCTATGAGTATTTATTCCTTGTGTTTTCTTGGATGTACTTAGCCTCTACAGATTGAAGTTTTCCCTCCAGTGTCTTCTATAGAGCTGAATTTATAGTTATATATTGCTTAAATTTGGTTTTATCATGGAATGTCTTTCTTTTCACAATTATTGTAATTGATGGTTTTGCTGGGTATAGTAATCTAGGTTGGCATCTGTGGTCTCTCAGTTTGTAGAATATTTGCTCAGGCCTTCCTGGCTGTCAGAGTCTTCATTGAGAAGTCCAGTGTTAATATAATGGGCCTCTCCTTATATGTAACTGAGTCTTTTTTCATTTGGCAGCTTTTAATATTCTTTCTTTGTTCTGTACATTCAGTGTTTTGATTATTATGTTTCACGGGAAATTTCTTTTCTGGTCTTGTCTATTTGGTATTCTGTATGCTTCTTGTACCTTGAAAAGCATCGCCTTTAAATTGGGAAAATTTTCTTGTATGGTTTTGTTAAAAAATATTTTCTGTGCCTTTAATCTGGGCTTCTTTTCCTTCTTTCCTTCTTCTATTCCTACTATTCATCAGTTTGCTCTTTTCATAATTTCCCAGATTTCCTTGATGTTTTGTGCCTAGACATTTTTAGATTTAACATTTCCTTTGACTGAGTAGTCCATTCCTTCTACCTTGTTGTCAAGACCTGAAACTCTCTCTCCCATGTCTTGTAATCTGCTAGGGAGCCTTTCCTTTGTGGTTTTTGTTTGACCTCCTAAGCTTTTTATTTTCATTTCCAATTTTATTTTAGCTTGGGTTTTATTTAGTGATTCTATTCCTACTTTCATGTCTTGAAGACTTAAAATGTTTTCATTAGTTCATATAACTGTTAGTATTTTTACAGTCTTCATTGGGATATTAGTTCATATCCTCTTTAAGTTCTTTGAAAATATTCATAATTACTATTTTTGCAATTCTTGTCTTGTGCTTCAGTTAAGCTGCATTTCTCAGGGCTTATTGAAATAGTCTCACCAGCTTTCAGAGGAGGCATATTGTCTTGGCTGTTCATGCCTGTGTTTTTGCACTGGGATCTAGGCATCTGTAGTTATAATATCTGGGGTGGTTTTTGGTATAGCTATCTAGTCTTCTTTTGAGTGGGTAGTTCTATTCTTTGGTTGCTCTCGCCCACTCTAGATCCTAGGAAAGTATGGTGGCTGAGGAGTCTCGTGTAGAGATTGCTTCTGTCAGTTGGCAGATAACACAAAGAAATGGAGATGGTCTAAGAGGAAAGACACAAAGGGGCAGAAGGAAATGGCTAGGGAGACAGAGGGTCCACACCAAGAGGCAGAGTCCCCAGGGAGTGGCGGTGGGTGAGGAGAGGGGCTCCTTCCGGCAGGCTAAGAGCAAGTCTAGAGAGGTTGGAATGGGGGACAGAGAGGATGGTGAGTCCCTACCTACCTTTGTGGTTTCTCTGGTAGAAAGTGTTTTTCTGCAGGCCAGCAGCTGACGCAAGGGAATGGAGGTGGGCTGGAAGGGAACAATGACTGGGTTAATAGGAAAGAGCTAAGGGGACCCAGGGTCTGTACCAAGAGGTGGATGGAAAATGGGGAACTTGCAGTAGGATAAAGAATAAGTATGTAGGAACAGGAATTAAAGGGCACTAGGGACCCTGGGTTTGTACCTAGATGTACTTTATTGCTACATCCTCAATCAACTTGTTTAAAATAGGGACAGAAGACAGTCGCTGAGAACCTACAAGGCATGGTAGACCAGGTATGAGTGCATACAAAGTGGAGAAGGCATTACCACGTAGAGGTGAGGGTCTAGAGAAAGAATCAAGAAAGGAAAACAAATTATACAAGGAGGTGGGCAGTGTTGCTAAGGGTAAGGCTGAGTAGGATGCAAGTTCTCTTCCAGTGGCATTGGGCAATACAGAGAGATATTACCATTGTTCTTACTTCAACAGTGTTTATGGTCTTCTCTGATCTGGAAACAGGAACATGAGATGACACCATCAGATAAAAGGGAAGTTTCTTCACCTGTCCCTGAACTCTAGTGGGATGGGGATGGGATCACTGAGACTTCTAAGGTATCTATTTCTAGGAAGGGCTTATGTGGGAGAAAAACCTGAGATGCCTTACATGGCATGTCTTACACGGGACGGTTGTAAGGCAGTGTGTCAGATGGAACAAAGAAGTAACTTCCTGTTTCTCCATCTCTGTCCATAGTGTTATTAACATCATCATTATCCTGGCTGGAGCAATTGCACTCATCATTGGCTTTGGTATTTCAGGTATGTGCTATCCAATCACAGTCCGTGCTGTGCCCTCTCTGTCAGACATCTTCTCACTCATCGTGGCATGTGGGAAGAACAGGACTTCTCCTCAGAAAACTTCAAAATAGAGCACTTGCTCTATGTGCCTTGTCCTCTTTGCCTGAGACATTTATCTCCTTAGGATTTAGCCCGTTCTCAACAGAGCCCTTAGGGAAAGGGGTAGCTGGCCATGACTATGCCATACTAGCCTCTCTTCAAAGGCAGTTAGCTCATGTCAGTCACAGGGAGCCCTCTGGTCCCTCTTTTGATAGGACACTTCTCTAGAACATCTATTATGGGTGCTATTAATTATGATGAAAGACAGATGAGGAAGACAGCAGCTGTCTTCTCTGAGGTGGGTTGTTGGCTGTTTCCCATAAACCACCTGGCTAGGGCCAACATACTTATTTTAACCTGGTCTGTGGCCAAGCTGTCACTCAGTGATTTAGTCTTTATATTTGCAGCAGCCTCTTTCCTTCATCACTCTCCTCCAGTGTATGGTTTGCTTATTAAATAGCAGCCACAAAGCCTGAACTAAAAAAGACTTGCTATATGTGCATTTGTTTACACAAGGCATCAGTACCCTCACCCACTTTCCTTATCATCAAATATATATTCTACTTATTTTATTTTTTATTAATTTTATTCTAAAATTTAATTTCTCTGGGTTTTTTTTTGTAAGGTTTTAGTTTTACTTTTAGTTATGTGGCTATGTGTCTGAGAGCAGGTTTATGCACATGAGTGCAGTGCCCAAGGAGGCCAGCAGAGGGAATTAGACCACGTAGAGCTGGGTTACAGGCGGCTGTGACCTGCCCAGCATAGTTGGGGAGCCAAACGCAGGTCCTCTGAAAGAGCAGCGTTCACTCTTAGCCTCTGAGCCCTCTCTCCAGTCTCTTGTTTTGCTTTTTGACTTACAGTTCTTTGTAGATTCTGGCTGCAAGCTGGCTAAGTGTGTTACCAGGTCTCTCCTCACCTATGACTTGCCTTTTCATTCCCTTCATATGTTTCAATGAACAGATGGTCTTCATGTTAACATGGACAACTTCATCCACCTTTTCCTTCATATGTGGACCTTGATCTAATCAAGTTAACCAATGTTTGCTTTCCTTGAGGTCATGAAGATCTTCTAAGATTTTAGAAGCTTCAGTGTTTTACCTCATCAGGTATGCGTACAAACCATCTAGAGTGGCTTCTGTGGCATACAGGTCAAGATTCAGTATTTCATTGTGGCTGTCCAGTAGACCCAGCACCATTTACTGAAAACACATTCTTCTCTCTAGTGCCTCCATCATCATAAACAAACCATGCATGTGTGTGTTGATATATTTCTGAGCTTGCTAATCTGCTTCATCCTAATACAGATCGTTCTTGATAATGTGGCTACATTCCAATGTACTGATTGTATGTTGGAAATATTGTAATTTCGGGACGTTTAATACACCCAACCTCTCAAGCACCATGCACACTGCACACAGCACACTGCAGGGTGTGGCCATTGGCTCTAAGATCTTGTAGCCAACTGGGAGCTACACTCACCACTGGTTCCAGCACCGCCATACATCACCAGCACAAGAACACATAAAAGGTCAAAATTTGAAGTGTACTTTCTACTAAATACATATCAGTTTTGCACCATTGTAAGGTCTAATAGTCACAAACTGAGCCACTGTAAGTGGGGGACCATCTATCTTCCTTTTTACTTTCTTTTGATTGATGTTATTTCATCTCTTTTCCTGTCCCCAGATCTTAGGTGCTTTCCTCTCCTTGCCTCTCCTCTCCTCTCCTCTCCCCTCCCTCCCCTCCCTCCCCTCCCCCCCCCCCTCCCCCCCTCCTCTCCTCTCCTCTCCTCTTCTTGCCTCTCCTTGCTCTCCTTGCCTCTTCTCTCCTCTCTTCTTCTCTTCTCCCTCCTTGAGGATTTATGTGCAATAACGATTGCTAGGGATGAGAAACTCATGAGACCACCCCTCCCACAAAGAGCCAGTGACAGTTAATGATTGCTGAGGGAGGGGAGACTCTTTCCTCAGTGATAGAGCCACTACTGAGTCACTTACGCTCCTGTAGCTAGTCTCTCACCCATGCTCATATAAGAAACTCTAATTAAGCCTATTGAATCACAGGGAAGGAAAAAAAAGACAAAGTAGGAAGAGTCTTAGAAGGGAATCCACAGGAGTGTCAGAGGGGACAAGAAGGGGATAATGGGGTGAATATGACCAAAATTATGAAAATCGTAATGAAACCCATTATCATGTATCACTAATTAATATATGCTCATAAATAAAAGGGAAAACACCACGGGCTGAGGATGGATCTCAGTAGCAAAGCACTTACCCGATGTGTAAAATCCTGGGTTCCACCCCAACATTGCAAAAATAAACAAGCAAATAAATAAATAAACAAACATTCTAAATGTGGGCCCCATACAACACAAGCTGTGCTTAAGGTGAACTGTTTGGAAGAGAGGCTGAGAGACTCTCATCAACCCCTAGTTAGAGGATATTCAGGAAGAAAGGTGATGTAGCAGAAAGGTCCCTGGCCCAGGAAGTGCCCACCCACCGGCACTATAGTCACTCCCTGGTCATCTCCAACAGGTCCCCACAGTGGACGAGTTTAAGGATCAGAGACAGGTGGGTCTCAAATTAAACAACTGCATGCCCCTTAGGAGGAAATGTAACTCATCAGAATCAGTCTTCTTACTCTTAAAATATGCAAGACCCATTGGAGAACCTAGGGACTGCTCACACATGTGTGGCATAAATGGCTGACACAGTTTCACACACACACACACACACACACACACACACACACACACCAAATACTATTAATACACATTTCCCATTGTCAATGAATTCATTTAGCACCTCTTGAGAACTACACAATTTCCTGGCCACCCCAAGGAAGACCTCTTTTGAAGCAAGGGTAGTCAAGACAGACATCATCTAATAATGTTCCACTTTTGAATATGTCTCTGTGTTCTTACCAGAAGCATTATACAAGTTGTTTGGAAAATATTTGATATTTCCAAACATTACAATCATCTGTTAAAAACATCTCTTTGCACTTTTTTTTTTTTTTTTTTTTTTTTTTTTTTGGTTTGTTTTCGAGACAGGGTTTCTCTGTGTAGCTTTGCGCCTTTCCTGGAACTCACTTGGTAGCCCAGGCTGGCCTTGAACTCACAAAGATCAGCCTGGATCTGCCTCCCAAGTGTTGGGATTAAAGGCATGCACCACCACAGCCCGGCTCATCTTTGCACTTCTTATATGTGTGACTTTTAGTTGTTTTATTTTAAATTTTTTACATTTATGCACTGTACTGTTGGGGTCTGACACATGCCAGGCAAGCACTCTGTCCCAGAATTACACCCCAGGCCCACTGTTTTTATTCTTAAAGTGGTGATGTCTTGATAATGGGTTGGCTCTTGACTTATTTCAATCTGGCCTTAGTTATCAGCAAAATATGCCTGAAGAAGCCTGGGCTAAGTCCCAGACAGGACTGGCTTAGTCCTGGCCCCCCTACTTGCTAGACACAGGCTACTAAGCAAGTCACTAACCTCAGAGCTTCTTTACACTCATTCATAAAATGGGTCTGATGCTCATTCTTACCTCTTGTGGCTTAAAATGAGCCACTAAGGGTAAAGCATTTAGTACGATGTTCCCTTCTTACCTTCTGAGGCCCTGGTCTGCTGTCTTTCCAAATTGTTGGCATTAATGTTTTCAGTATCCATGATTTAAGGTTTAGCACAGTAAGTCAGGTACACTATTAAGTATGCACTTTACTTGGATTGTATCATTTAGTCCTTTTAAGGGCCCCATGAGGGCGCATCCTCATTTTATACATAAAAGCGCTAATAAAGATCTTGGAAATATTGCCCATTTGTCACATATCCAGGAAGTGACAGTGTGTGTGATATCTTCGCCACGTTCCCACACACCCACATTCTGCCACTTCCCTACATCTTCCCTTTATTTCTCTTGACTTAGTATTTTTCCTAACTTCTCATATGAGCAACTGCTACACACCCACTTTTCCTCTTTGGCTAGCATGGTACCCATAGTTGTTATCCCACCCGAAAACAGGCTGTGTGTTTCCATCACTAAGACATGCGCCATGGTGCATTCTGCATCCATCCAGCGTGTTCTATGCCATTGGAATGTATAGAACCTGGACTGCATTGTGTCAAAGGACAGTTCATTTCCTCAGTTTCATCCAGTGCCACCCCCACCACACTTCCTATGAAATGCTTGCCTCGTGTTTCCTGTACTCCCAATCCCAAATAGCCCTGCTCCTGCAGGGAAGAACCAGTTACATGTTACCCACCTGTGTGAAATTTGAGACACTGAGCTGTGAGCAGCTTGCTCACCTCTGATGCCTCCCACCGCTTTCCTCACTCACCTGACCAGAGCTATGGTAGGAATTGCCCCTACATCATAGCTTTAGCTGTCAACTTGACATAACCCTAGAGTCACCTAGAAAGAGGGAACTTCAACTGAAGAACTGCCCAGGTCACATCGGCATGAGGCTGTGTCTCTGAGATACTTCCTTAATTGCTATTTGATTTAAGAGGGCTCAGGCCACTGTGAGTGGTGCCATCCAGGGGCAGGTGGGCCTGGGCTGGGCTAGATAATAAAGACAGCCGAGGGGCTGGGGATATGGCTCGGCAGTTAAGAACACTTGCTTCTCTTGCAGAGGGCCCAACTTGGGTTGCCAGAACCTACTCAGGGCATCACACTCACCTGGAACTCTAGCTCCAGCAGATCCGATGCCTTCTTCTGGCCTTCTCCTGGGGCCCCGGGCATGCATATGGTATACATGCATATACACAGGCAAGCACTCATATACATTAAAAATAAATATTAGAAAACATCAGGAAAGCAGCTGGGCAAGCAGAACAAGTGATCCAGGACGCAGTGTTTCTCTATGGTCTCTGCTTCAGTTCTTGCCTCCAGGTTTCTGCCTTGGGCCCTTGCTCTGGCCTCCCTCAACCATGGAATATGATGTGGAAGGAAAGCCCAATGGTCTCTCCCTCCTCCAAGTTGCTTCTGGACATGTTTTATTATAACATCAGACACCAAATTAGGATATCCTCATGAGCTAATCATTTATTTTCAGTAAACGCCCGCCTCCAAATTTCTGAGGAGTTTGGGGCAACCTTAGAGGCCGATGAGATGATTTAAATCTGTGTCCGCCACAAGAATTGTCTATACATAGACAGTGGCTTCTCACCCATCTCCATAGAATTCTCATCCATTGCACACCAGTCGGTCAGGAGCCTCTGGTGGTCAGAATGCCTGGAGAGTTGCATCAGGCCAGGATCAGGACGTAATGTTCTTTGAGCCAGGATGTGTTTGTGTATTTGAATACAGATGCTGTTTTTTGCAAATTAAGTTCCATTTAATTACCTTGAATCTTCACTTATGCATGTAACAAACAAGTATTTATTAACTTCTGGCTGGATGCAAAGGAAGCCTACCTCTTTGTGATTTTTAAAGTTCTCACTCTTTATTTCCTATGGATGAGAATTCAATCAGTGTTACGTTCATCCCATTGGCCACATCATGAATAGGAACTCAATGACCTGAAGCTGCAGCAGATCCCCAGGCACGCTGAAGCTGCCTATTTTTAATCACCAAATTCTCTAGAAGATGTGTCAGTGGATTCTCTACCTGCGGGCTCAAGGCCAACACATTAAAATGAATTCCACAACACAATTACCAAACTGAGATATGTCATTATCATTTCATTTCCTCCATAATTGTGCTAATTATGTGGGTTTTTTTTTTTTTCTGAAAAGTAATTTTCCAGATTAACTTCAATGACACTTTCTAAAGAACAGTCACCTTCACTCTGGCTCTGACTGAGTCCCAGTTTCATTGAGAATCTGTATGTATTTTTATTGCCGTCTTTTTAAGGCTAACATTCCTCCCAAATTGAGATGTGCTGACCTTGGCTCTTTACTCTTGAAATAGGTAGATTGTATAAGCAGCGCTCTGATTTGTGTTTATTCCCATTTACTTAGGAACTCGGAGAACATTATTTCTCTGTAGGACAGAGCAGTAAACACTATGAGACCTGTAGTTATGACTGAAACGATTCCCCCCTTGGACAAAGCTTGCAGATGAGTGTAAAGTCCAGATGTGAGTCAAGGAAGAAGAAGGCAGTTACCATGGTAAAGGGGAATGAAGAGTTATGGGTGGGGGATGTATCTACCAGTTCTACTTTGACAGCCTAAAAAGGGTTTCCCAGAAGGACTACCATCCTCAAGGACTTGAATATGAGCAGAATATAGGTAAGCAGGGTACAGGAGAGCTAAAATGCTAGACAGGAGAAAGATGAGCAGGGTTGGGAAGGCACAGAGTGTGATCATGCAGCCAGTGCAAGCCTGGACCTTCAAATAAACAAAGATAATTGAAAATAAGCCTGAACCTTTAAATCAGTGTTCAAGAAAAGACAAGGTGGGAAACAGGGGTGCTTGTTATCACACAGTCAAACCTCCTTTGGTCATCTTTCCTAGTTTTCCAAATCTCTCACACAAAAGGCCACACAGGGCAGCTGCTCCCCAAATCCCTTTTCTTCCACACTGTCAAGCCTCAAAAACATCTTCCAGCCCAGCCTGTGTGTGCATGCCTGTTTCCTCGGCCTCTTTTTTCTAGCTGTACTTATTCTTCTATCCATAGCCCTCTGTTCTTTTTTATGCAAATCCATCTAGCTTAGTGTCTTTGGCTCTATTTCCCATTCATTACCCTCGGCTCTTTTACAAAGGTCTTGGAGTCAATTAGACAATCCCAAGCCTTAATGAGCTCGAAGTGCCAAGGACACCCTTATGGCTAGAATGTTTGCTTCTGTATTTGAAAAGGAACATGTACTATTTGTTCATGAATCTTTAAATTGAAGAAAGAAAATCAACAAACCATTGGACACAGACAAAACAGACGATGAAGGGAGACAGTGGGAGAGGAAACTGCCAGGCAGGAACAAGAGGCATTCACTGTGTGCCAGGCAGTGCTTGGCACTGAAGCCTGGGCCGGGAAATCTGCAGCTCATTCCAGAGCCCATAGTAACCATGGGAAATTAGTGGCTAGGTGGCAGGTGTATTCGAATTGCACTCTACAAAAGCTATTGCAAGATCAATGCATTGAAAATGTGTGGGATGGAGGCAGACAGGCATGGTGGGAAAACAAATAAGGAAGCTGAAAAGTACTGGTGAGAAGTGTCCAAGGCCCATCATGGTGACGTCTGTGAGTGTTTCAGAAAGGCTTGTAAGGACCATCGTGAACACTTAAACCAGGCAGGCGTTTGTGTGAAGACTATGCAGAGGTTGGGCAGCACCTCCTGTAGCCTTGACTGTCCTCAGCAGCCAACTCAGCTCCTAGGATGAGACTCTTCACAGTCTCTTCCCCATAGTTCCTTGTATCTGCTCCGTGATCCTCTTGGGCTCCACGCCCATCACCTTAGCTTCACATCCTTCACAGGAACCTCTAAAAATAGTCAGTCATCCTGGGGCACCCTCAAACACAAAGAACCCCCAGCCTGGGGGAGGGGCTGTAGGATGAACAACTGAAGGAGAGGCCATAGAACAGAGAAGGCGCCATAGTCAATGATCCTCCAGGAGGTCGGATGGAAGGGGTGAGGAGGGAGGCTTCTATCTTGGACCAAAGTATCATTCTTCATTACGATGTCGATAACACTCTGCCCCACCGCTGCCCTTCCCCATGCCTGAGTTTCTCCATCATTCCAAGGAAGATTAAAGCCCCGGTGCATTAGAATTTAACTTTCTTCAGAATTACTACTATTAATTAACAGGAAGTTTAGCTTTGCCTCACTCCTGGCTAGCTAAGAATAATACCTTACCTGTGGCATTGCCGTTTGCAAATCAAGTTCACACCGTTTGATTTGCTCCTCACAGTAACCCCGCAGAGGCTGTTACCTCTGTTTTCCTGGGGTCAGAGGAGTCACGTGACTTATTTAAGGTGACCTGGCAGTTACAGAACAAAGCCAGGACTTGAATACTCGTGTTCCACCCTCAACTCTGATGTGTTTTCCTCTCGCTGCCTTTCTGGGTTTGGGTAGATCGTTCTTACAAAAGCTATGAGGCACGGCAGATCTGCTGCAGATAGCAACATGGCTTCCTGCTCTTCCTCGTCATCTTCTTTAAATGCTTTTTGTGTACTTCTCTACTTCTAATTGATCTGGACCTCTCTGTCCAGCGTGCATTGATGAAGAGCTTAGCGGTCAAGGTACCAGAGCTTCACTGGCATTGGTCCTCCCTGAATCGCAGGCAAACACTTCATCACTGTCAGGACGTTCACCTCGGCTGGAAACATTGGAGAGGATGGGATCCTGAGCTGCACTTTCGAACCTGACATAAAGCTCAATGGCATCGTCATCCAGTGGCTGAAGGAAGGTACCATGGGTTTGGTCCATGAGTTCAAAGAAGGCAAAGACGATTTCTCCCAGCAGCATGAAATGTTCAGAGGCCGGACAGCAGTGTTTGCTGACCAAGTGGTGGTGGGCAATGCTTCCCTGAGACTCAAAACGTGCAACTCGCAGACGCTGGCACCTACACGTGTTACATCCGCACCTCAAAAGGCAAGGGGAATGCAAACCTCGAGTATAAGACTGGAGGTGAGTTGCTTCTGTGGGGTTGGGGGAAAGGGAGGACCCAGAGACATCCAAGAATAAAGGGCATGAGTTTCTGATGAAATATCATGATGTGTTCATAAATGACGAATATCAGACCAAAACTCTCTCAGTTCTGGTAGCAGCCATCTTGTTGTTATGCCCAAGACCATACCAACTTCCAAAAGTGACCTACTATAATAATATTGGGACTTAAAATATTGTGTTCTAGCCTCGCACCATCTTTGAATTTCTAAGTGTATTCCCAAAGATTTTCTCCCCCCCCCCTCTGTCTCCCCAGGGTCTCACCTTTATCCCTAGGGATCCTGCAACTCACTATATAGACCAGGTTAGCCTTGAACTCACAGAGATCTGCCGGCCTCTGCCTCCCAGCTACTGGGATTAAAGACATGAAACACCACTCCTAGCTAATGAATGGAGACTCTTTAAGGCAGGCCCTGTTGTTGCTACTAAGAGAAGCAACCACCTGGCCTGGGGTATTTCTATACTAATTAGGCCCAAGCCCACACCTGAAATGAGTCCCTCCAGAGACTCCTGACAGTGAGCCATTTTAGGAGAGGTCCAAAAGGAGCAAACCAAAGTAATGCTGTCATGCAGACTCAGTATCATCGCCCCCGTGAAACTCACACTTCCTTGCCAATACCATCTAAGGAATGTTTTCCAAAGCTATACACAAGGGATTCAGATAAATGCAACGACGAGCAGGAAGATGATTAATAAACAAAAGTGATTGCCCCTCCTTTCACAGTGCTTCCGGTATAGATCTTACAGAAGTGAAGGTCTGCCCAGGGGAACAATAAAGAATAACAAACAACATCTTAAGAGAAGTAGAAAGAGAATGACTGAGGGGTTCCGAGGAAGGGAGAGAGCACACCCAGATGCACAGGAGGGAAGGGATAAGAAGCCCCCAGGGAGAAGCTGGAAGGGGCCTCACAGGATGGGCATAAAGTGGCCTGTGCTCCCTCATCTAAACTAGTCTTTGTAGGCCTTTCTTTCTTTCTTTTTAAAGAGGGAGCAAAGCCAATACTGCAGGGGTTTTCTTTAATTAATTAATTTATTTTTATTTCATGTGCATTGGTGGTTTGCTGTGGGTGTCCAGGGTATTCCCCTGGAACTGGAATTACAGACAGTTGTGAGCTGCCATGTGGGTGCTGGGAATTGAACCCAGGTCCTCTGGAAGAACAGTCAGTACTCTTAGCCGCTGAGCCATCTCTCCAGCCCCTATAGGCCTTTCTTGAAAACCTCCTGTGTATGTGTAACACTAGAAAGCATAGCCCTCGAGTCAGACCTGGATGAGGACAGAGACCCTAACAACACGAGCTCTCTGAGCCTCAGCTTCGTCATCTTAAGAGGGAGATTAGTGGGCACTACCAGCAGTAAGACCAACTGCATGAACTTCAGTGAAACCCCTAAAACAGTGAGACAAGAAAACACAGTACTGAATTATGAGTCGGGGTTTAAAGCACACTTAACGAGGAGATGAAACAAATTCCATGCAGACAGAAATTCCAAATAACTTGCTTCCCTCTCCCCTTCCAGGGGGTAGAGGTACCATTTGACAACCTTCCCACTCAGCTCAGGCAGTGTATGCTGGAGTAAAGTCAACTTCCAAAGGCACCTAACACGTGTTCCCTCGCATCATCCGAACTTGGGTGTGGCGAGCTCATGCCTTCTAGCACGCCATGTTGATAGGAGAATGGTATTCCTCTCCAAAACGCACAACCCGACTCAAATCATGAGAAGAACATCCCATATGTCCCAACAGAAAGGCACCCTACACAATACCTGACTAGCACTTAAAACTGTTAGAGCCATAAAAAGTATGGGAAGACTGAGAAAATGCCACAGTCCATACGAACTTGAGGTGGCACAATGATTTAAAACATGCTGGTGTACAAGATGAGAATCTAGAACAATAACAGCAAAAACAGTGTTCATGGAAATGGGTAAAATACAAATAAAGCCTGGAGTTTAACCGTAATACTGGTTTCTCCATTTGACAGCACAATGACTATTTACGAGGCTACATTAGAGGAAAATGAGTGAGAAATTTATAGGAATTCTCTCTTACCGAATACTGTCTTTGAAACTTTCATGTAAATCTAAAATTGTTCACATAATGAAATCTATTTATAAGCTAACTTCAAAAAAATTGGTAAATTAGGACAGCCTGGAAAGATAGCTCAGTGGCTAAGAGCACTGGCTATTCTTCCAGAGGACTTGGACTTGGTTCCCAACATGCACATGGCAGCTCACAACCATCTGTAATTCCAGCTTCAGGGGATCTGATGCCCTCTTCTGGCCTCTACAGGCACTGTATGCACATGGTGCATATACACTCATGCAGACAAATACTCAAATACAATAAAATAAAAATAAATACACCTTTTTAAGAAATTATAAACAGGCAATGGTAGCACATGCCTTTAATCCAAGCACTCAGGAGGCAGAGGCAGGCAAATATCTTGAGTTTCAGGCCAGCCTGGTCTACAGAGGGAGCTCCAGGACAGCCAGAGCTACACAGAGAAACTCCATCTTGAAAAACAAAAAACAAAAAAAGAAAGAGGGAAAGAAATTAGTAAAATAATTCCAAAATTTAGAAGTTTTAACATAGGTATAATAACAGATAACCATAGGATTATTTTGATGATCAAATAAAGTAATGCCTGGGATATACTTCTAGCACAAAGTATACTCTCACGACTTAGTTTCCCACACTGCCTCCCCATGAACATGTCCCCAACATGTTCCAAGCATGTGCATCGTATCCCCCTTGCTATGGCAGATCCATGGTGAGTTCAAGGCCAGAGTGGGCTACATGAGACTGTCTCACAAACAAACAAACAAACAAACAAACAAACAAACACACAACAGTGAGGGATAGGTTTCCTTTCCTTCTCATTCAGCACCAGCCTAGCCCTGAGCAAAGAAGCAGCTGAATGGCTTAATAAATGACTGACTGACTACCCGGGGGCCTGGTAAGATGGCTCGGCAGGAAAAGGTCCTTGATATCAAGCCTGTGTTTGATCCTGTGTCTTAGTTACTGTTCAGTTTCTTTGAATAGACACCATGACCAAGGCAACTACAGAAGAAAAGAGTTTATTTGGGACTTATGGTGTCAGAGGCTGAGTCTATGATCATCACAGTAGGGAGCATGGCAGCAGGCTAGCAGACATGGCACTGGGAACCATAACTGGGAGCTTACATCTGATTCACAAGCATGAGGCAGAGAGAGAGGGGGCTCTAAGTTGGAATGGTGTGAGCATGTGAAACCTCAAAGTCTACCCCCAGTGGCACACCTCCTCCAACAAGGCCACACCTTCTACTCCTTCTAAAACAGTTCCACCAACCTAGACTATGGCTTATGGCGGCCCTCCTCATTCAAATGACCACATCATATAAAGACTGGAGAGGAGAACCAGCTCTACAGAACTATCTTCCAAGCTCCACAGGTGTGCTGTGGCCTATGTACCCTTACAATCAAAATCATCACCATCAACACCATCATTACAACAATTTTTAAAAGTATTAATTGTGAACTGCCATTTTGGCATAATAATAAGCCCAGACTCCTCACACATATTTATTTATATATTTGTTTGTTTGTTTGTTCTTCTCTCATGTATTACATCTATTCCTCTCCCTCCTCTCCTCCCTGGCCCTCCAACTGCCTTCTCTCTCCCCCAGATCAACTCTTCCTCCATTTCCCTTCAGAAAAGAGAAAGCCTCTCAGGATTATCAATCAAACGTAACAAGTTACGGTAGACTAGGCACAACCCCCCTCACATCATAGCTGGACAAGGTGACCCAGTAGGAGAAAAAGGTCCCAAAAGCAGGCAACAGAGTCAGAGACAGCCCCCTCCCACTATGGGGAGGCCCTCAAGAGCACCAAGGAACACAACCATAACACATTGTGTCACTCTGTCTTGTTGGAGGAGAAGGAATGTCTTCATTTCCAGATGTTACTTTAATGAGTAGCATTTCTTAGAATAAAATCAATAGCTGCCACTATATCATAGATATAGGTATCTGTTATAGATATCAGAGCTATAGTTTCTACCCAAGCAAAGTCCAGATCCCCATGGCGACAAGGCCTGTGTGTAGGCTTCTGTGGTGACTGGGGAATCTGTTATGCTGTTTGTTTCTTTCTTCTTCCTCTTCCCTCTTTGTCTTAAAACATGGAATTCAGAAGCCTTCTGAGGTTTGGCCCTATTATCCTAAGGGAATAGACCTTTTTTTTTTCTTTCTCCTTTTTTTTTTTTTTCTAAAATCTATCATAACACTGATGTACATGAAACTTGGGCCCCTGGAGTTTGTGGTACTGGCTGAAAGGACACAATGTATAGTGATGATCTGAGCAAATCATTATTTATTTATGCCCACAACATAATGGGCCATGCACAAACATCACCATTGGGAATCCCTCAGTCACTTAAGTGATAGTAATGATTGTGGTTGGTTTTTAGTTTTGGTTTTGGTTTTGCTGGGGTTTTTTTGGTTTTTCAAGACAGGCTTTCTCTGTGTAACAGGCTCTGGCTGTTCTAGAACTCACTTTGTAGACCCAGCTGGCCTCGAACTCACAGAGATCTGCCTGCCTCTGCCTCACAAGTGCTGGTATTATAAGCATGTGCCACCACCACCCGGCTGATTGTTTTTAAGTCCTAGCACTATCAGGCTGTTTGTCTTTCCTTGACATTTGTCCTTTTTGACTTTTGACCCTGCAGCCTTCAGTGTGCCAGAGATAAATGTGGACTATAATGCCAGTTCAGAGAGTTTGCGCTGTGAGGCTCCTCGGTGGTTCCCCCAGCCCACAGTGGCCTGGGCATCTCAAATTGACCAAGGAGCCAACTTCTCAGAAGTCTCCAACACCAGCTTTGAGTTGAACTCTGAGAATGTGACCATGAAGGTTGTATCTGTGCTCTACAATGTCACAATCAACAACACATACTCCTGCATGATCGAGAACAGCATTGCCAAAGCCACAGGGGACATCAAAGTGACAGGTGGGTTTCCTGAGGCTTCCCGCCTCCCATGCTGCTGGAGATGACCCAGGATCTGGGGGTACTAGTCAAGTACTCTATTCCTAAAGCATGCCTCCCCATGTTTTTCACATGTATTATTAGAGAGAAAATAATATGTCAATTAAATATGTCAATTTACCTAATGTGTACCAGGACACGAGAATCTCTAGTCTTCCAGATCCTCTAGAGCAGGGGTTAACCTGTGGGTTGTGACCCCTTTGAGACTGGAATTACAGGTGTGCTGCAATGCTCACCCACCTTTATGTAGGCTTCTGGTGGTCGCAACTCCTCATGCTCTCATAGCAAGCATCTTTAACCACCGATCCAGTTCTCCAGCCCCCTGAGCTTTGAGTTTGAAAATAAGCATATGAGAAGGAGCGTTTTTTCCAATTATGTTATTCAAATGACCGAAACACTCATCAAAATGTGCTTCACGACATCAGTCATGAGAAGAAGGCTAAGTGAAACAGCAGGAAGCTAATCTCCTCAGACCCCAGGCCCATTGAGATGGTCACCGGCACACCACCAAAAAACAAAACAAAACAAAAAAACCAATGCACAGAATTTACAAGGGTTGGCGAGGAGGTAGAGGAACTGGACTACTCGTACACTGGTACCAATCAACAGAAAATGGCAAGCTCTAAAAACACCCTAGCCATGTGATCTGACAATCATACTTTTAGGTACAGAAAAAAAAAAAAGAAAAAAAAGAAAAGTCTTAAATAAGTGTTTGTATGCTCATAGTAATACTATTCATAATAGTCAAGAAAATTGAAGCCTGAAATGTCCATTGATGACATAGATAGCAAATGTATAAAATGGATACAATACAGTAAATGCACACAACGAAATACTAGTCAGCCTGGACAGTTGTTCAACAAGTATATATTTTGTGCCAAGTGTGTTCATAGCACGTTTAAACCCCATGAGATACTTAGATAAATGGCACAAGTGTCATTAACAAGTTAATCCCGGTATTAATATGGGGCCTCTAAGAAAGAGTTGTTAATTGTGACTAGATCAGAGCAGTAGGGATGCAGGGTTCGAGACAGGTTATACAGAAGGAGAAAGCTGTTGCACGAATCCTAATTGGTCTTAATAAAAACCTGGAGCCAGACATCACGGTGAAAGCTTAAAGATCAGAGAAGCAGAGCAAGCCACAGCCACCTCTTACCCCACCAACTCCTCAGCCTGAAAGAGCCAGAGTTCCTGTCTCCTCTCGCCTTAGATTCCTTTCTCTGCCCAGCCATATCACTTCCTGTCTCAACCTTACTAGTGCTGGGATTAAAGGCATGAGATCCCAAGTGCTGGAATTAAAGGTGTGTGCCACCACTGCCTGGCTCTGTTTCTCTTTTAGACTGGATTAATCTCATGTAGCCCAGTGTGGCTTTGAACTCACAGAAATCCAGATGGATCTCTGCCTCTGCCTCCTGAGTGCTAGGATTAAAGGTGTGTGCCACCACTGTCTGGCCTCTATGTTTAATCTAGTGGCTTGTTCTGTTCTCTGATCTTCAGGCAAATTTTAATTGTTCAAAATATCACCACAGAAAGTACATGGCCTTTTAGATATTAAGAAGATATTACCCATCACATGTAGGCTTGAGAAGCTACATTCCTATCCCATGTATTTCATCCTATGAGGCAGCATCCCTGTGTGTATAACCATCTTTCTTCCTCTTACACTCTCCCCTAGAGAAGTACCTCAGAGGCTGGACATACAGTCTGGCTCCTTTCCCTTTCTCCTCGGTCACTACCATGAAGGGCATATTCTGCCCTGTTCTCTAAGTCAACAGTGTTTTAGGGGCAGGATCTGTCCTAGAAGACAGAAGCCTGCCACACTATGGTTCTGCCTGCCTCAGGGCAAGAGTCCAGGCTGCAGCCTACCTGCTTCCTACAAAGTGTCACCCTTTATCACTAGGTTTTTAAGCGGTAAAGGTGTTATTCGGGTCCTTCTGCTTGCCTTGCTTCTGTCCTCCTTTTCCTTGGCTCAGCCCTGAACTGAGGAGAGGATGTTATTTATTGGATTCCTCTGAAACCTGACAATATGGGGCTGGAGAGATGGCTCAGTGTAGCTGGAGGGCTTCTCTCCAGGTTCCCCAAGCCCCGCAGTCCCACAATCCACGTATAAAATAATCACTCAGACGCTTATATCACTTATAAACTGTATGGCCGTGGCAGGCTTCTTGCTAACTGTTCTTTTATCTTAAATTAACCCATTTTTATAAATCTATAGCTTGCCACGTGGCTGGTGGCTTACCGGTGTCTCTACATGCTCTTCTCCTGGTCGTGGCTGCCGTGTTTCCTCCCCAGCCTTCCACCTCCCAGAATTCTCCTCTCTCCTTGTCCCACCTACCTCCTGCCTGGTCATTGGCCATCAGTGTTTTATTTACATAGAGTGATATCCACAGCACTTCCCCTTTCTTCTTTTTTTTAAAAAGGAAGGTTTTAACTTTAACATGGTAAAATTACATATAACAAAACAATTACCAAGCAAGAATTATAGTTACAATATTAAAGAAGATGTCCTATCTATCTTATATTTGTGAGTTTAAGGTTTTATAGCTAACTTATTTTTTATCATAACTGAGGAAATTACGACTATCTAGTCTTCAACCACATCAAAGACCTGAGAAGGAACATAATGGTACCTGAGAAATGGTAGATGGATGCAAGCAACTTTCGGGAATCTTGCAAGAGTAGACAAGACAGCTGGCAGCCTGGACAGTCACCTAATGTTTCTCAGCATTGTTGGTGCATTCAAATTGGCTACAGGCCTAGAGTATCTGACAGACCATTTTCAGAAGCAGGAATTCTGAGAGACCATCTTACCTGTCTTGGCAGAGTACAGTGGTCGCTTTCCTTGTGTCCCGCTTGTCCAGAAAGGACAGCATTGCATTTGTACTGTCAGCCGTCAAGGCAAGGGCAGTTCTTTGCCCAGTAGGCCATTTTGTGCCAAAAAGACAAACTTCCAAATGGAAATGTCTTAGAAGCCCAACATTCTCTCGGGATCAATTGGTGCAGCCAGGAGCAATTGTGTCTCACATCAACAGAATTTTAAGTTATTTAAATGCCATATTCTCTAGGTCTATGAAGTGTTTGAAGATTACCTATCTATCTGAAATATATCTATGTATACCTAGAAGACCTAACTAACATGGCTACAAATATGATTATCATAGATGACTGATTATTAATCTATTTTTAATCATCCATTACAATTTTAAATGAGTTAAACATAATACCTCAAACAAGAATAGAAATATATATATATACAGTATAACAAAATTAACTTTAAGTTTGTATTAATAAACTAAAATTTTTACCAATGTAAAACATTTTAAACAAGTTGTTCTTTAAAAGTAGGTTCATTAATCTACCCTTTTATCTTATCATCTCCATATCCTGCTATATATCTATATTATATCCCCTTTTCTTTTTTAGAAAGAGATCACATTTATAATCAACCTGTTTTAAATAAAAATATTGTTTCTCTCTGTCCCACACCAGAGGGCTCTTCTGATTTGGGACACAAGAATCTCTTAACCATTTTTTTTTTAAAGCAATATGTCTGGGTTTAGAGGGGGAGTGAGCCAATTCCACCTCTAAAGCCAGCTTGGTATATTTGGGAATTTGGGCGTAGCATGTCTTACTACTTCCTGCTGGAGGGGGGCGCTGTATCTTATGGGGATGCAAAGAAAATTTTAGACCTATGGGGTAGTCCGTGAGGCTGTATTGTGTGAACCAGTTGCCTTGAAACCGATCTGGATGTTGGATCATCTGGGCCATGGTGCCATCGGAGTCCTTTCAGGGGGTCTTGGCTGGTGAAACCTGATGTATCTTAATCTGGAACAAGTCCACAGCCTCTGGCTTTCTGTGGAAACAAAAGCAGAACCTCTTTTCCAAAGTAACATATCCTTATATCCAAATTTTGAAGTCAAGGTACCTTTAAAATATACATTTTGGCATAACTCAACAGGTTTTGTAATCAAATGTTTTTCTTTAGTTATGAATATCAAAGAGAACATAATCCAGATTCTCTGTGTGGTAGCCATCTTTATGTGGCTTATGTTTTATATTACCTTGAGCCTTGAGCCTATTGCTTTAAACTGTACCATTGTAAGCCTGAAACGGCGCTGTGGCTGTTGGCTCTGCCCACTTCAGCTTCCCAACATGGCAGTGGTACGTTTTCCGCCAGCTCTGGGAGTCATCAAGTCTCAGAAATAGTGGGTCTAAGCTTTTATCAAAGCAGCGTGTAGCCCAGAAACCTCTTTTTTTTTTTTTTTTTTTTTTTTTTTAAATAATAGTAAAGACTAAATCTACCACACAGCTTAATTTGCCGCTGGCAGATGCCTCATTTCCGCATACTGCCGGTCAGACGCACCCGCCAGGAACCCGCCAGTGTCCAAACTTGCGTTTTGCCGCATCTAGCTGCCGTATGAGACAAGAAGCAGGAACCTGGTTTTGGCTCTGTTTAGAATTGGTTATTAAATATTCTCAGGTTTAAGGTGGAAACTCGAGCCGTTGGGCGCCATTTGTAGCTGGAGGGCTTCTCTCCAGGTTCCCAAGCCCGCAGTCCCACAATCCACTTATAAAATAATCACTCAGACGCTTATATCACTTATAAACTGTATGGCCGTGGCAGGCTTCTTGCTAACTGTTCTTTTATCTTAAATTAACCCATTTTTATAAATCTATAGCTTGCCACGTGGCTGGTGGCTTACCGGTGTCTCTACATGCTCTTCTCCTCGCGGTGGCTGCAGTCTCTCTCTCCCAGCCTTCCGCTTCCCAGAATTCTCCTCTCTCCTTGTCCCACCTACCTCCTGCCTGGTCATTGGCCATCAGTGTTTTATTTACATAGAGTGATATCCACAGCAGCTCAGTGGTTAGGAACACGTACTGTTCTCACAGGGCACCCAAATTCAGCCCCAGCACTCACATGGGGTAGCTCACAACCACCTGAAACTCTAGCTCTGGGGCATCCAACATCCAATTCTAGATCCTTCAGGAGCTGCACTCACACCTGCAGATACCCACAGCAGATATATACACATAAAAATAGAATAAATCTCTAAAAAAAAAAAAAAAAAAAAAAAAAAAAAAAAAAAAAAAAAAAACCAAAAAACCCAGTAATAGGTATTAAAAAATGTTTACTGACAGGTGGTGGTGGCACACGACTTTAAATCCCATCAGAGGCAGGCAGATCTCTGTGAGTAGAAGGCCAGCCTGGTCTACAGAGTGAGTTCCAGGACAGTCAAGGCTGTTATATAAAGAAACCCCTGTCTCAAAAAAAAAACAAAGACCAAAAACAAAACTTTACTGAATAATTATGTTTTTAACTGACATATTTGGTAACAACAATAAATCCAGATGTGAAACTTTAGACAGAATTAAGCTAAAGAGCTACATGTGTAAGTGAGGGTTGTGGAAGAAAAGGCCATTAGGCTGAGTGGGCTCATTACATTTGCTGTGTTTGCTGCTGACACTTGAGTGACCAGGCGCCAGGCTCCGTTTTAAGTCAGTCAGGAATCCGTGTAAAAATCCCGGGAAGTGGGCCGTTCTTATTTTAGCTTTCTTTGCAGAGGAAGAAATTGGAGCAAATGTGTATTGAGTTACTTTCCGAATTACACACCTAATGAGTGACAGGAACTGGAATAGCTAACATGAAATTGGATTGTCTGGGAAGAAAACGGCAGAAGATGAAATTGGGAAAAGCATGTCGAGCATCGAGGCGCTGGCTTGGGTCCCTTGGTTCGCTGCTGTTTCCCACAGTAGCCTTCACTGGCGTGGTTTCTCATCTGGCTGTGTCCTCGCTGAAGGGACCGCAGAACGGACCTTGCTCCATAGAAAGGGGAACCTCTGAGTTGATTCTAGCAGGGGGGAGGAAAACCAAACTGCCCTTGTTAGCAACAGATTGCTCGATTTTTTTTTTCAGCGGTTCTTTCCTCGTCACGAGAAGGGGACACCCAGCATCTTCTCTGCGGCTCTGAACTTTGTTTCTCTCTTTTCACAGATTCGGAGGTCAAAAGGCGGAGTCAGCTGCAGCTGCTGAACTCGGGGCCTTCCCCACGGGTTTCCTCCGTCTGTTTGGTCCTCCGGCCACTCCTAGCTCTCTCCACTTACCTGATGCTAAGATGAGGGGCCGTGGCCACACAAAAGCACGCAAAGTTACTGGTACAGCAGGTGAGATAAAGGACGGAGGGCGTGCCGGATGGTTGTAGCCTGTGCCCTTAACTGCTGGGCCATTTCCCCAGCCGGGACCTGGTAGGAAACAAGAATAGAACCGCGGTCATCATCAGCCACAGGAAGAAACATGCACTGGGTTAGGGAGGGCCTTTCTCCCAGCACCGTGAAAGGGAAGGGTTTGATAGAGTCTAGTCCTAACCAAGAGCAGAATCCTGAGTAACGGGGATGAAAACCAAGTCCAAACAATTCAACTATGTGTGCAAATCCATTTGCTGAGTCACTAATGAATGCAAAAATACCTTTTCAAAGCAAGAGCTCTTAGCCCTAACTAATTGCCCCAGACTTCACTGATATTTACAAAGCATAATGAAAGGCATGTAATTGCTAGGTATGGGATCTTTTTCCCACCCCACCCTAGCCTGTCCACCTTAGGTCCAGGTGACTCACCAGCTGGCCTCCCGCTGAGATGTGTTCTCTGGCTCCAATTACTAATAGGGCATTTCCATCTAAGTATTCTACTACAAGTAAAAAACTGAGCTGTGGAGTTCCAGTCGGCACTCCCACGTGAACTCTAAGGCATTCCCACATGGCCTGACTCTCCATCTGGGGGGGGGGGTCCGACTGTCCTCTGTCCTTTACATCAGTGAGTTGCCATGGACCCTACCTACAGCATTTCCTCCAGGTTGTCTCTCAGACTGATCCCAATACAGTTTTTTTTTTTAAAGGGAAATTAGGAATTTTTTTTGAAGGGGGGGAGGGTTTTCGAGACAGGGTTTCTCTGTGTAGCTTTGTACCTTTCCTGGAACTCACTTGGTAGACCAGGCTGGCCTCGAACTCACAGAGATCCTCCTGCCTCTGCCTCCCGAGTGCTGGGATTAAAGGCGTGCACCACCACCTTTTAAAAAGATTTATTTATTATGTATACAGAGGAGGGACCAGATCTCATTACAGGTGGTTGTGAGCCACCATGTGGTTGCTGGGAATTGAACTCAGGACCTCTGGAAGAGCAGCCAGTACTCTAAACCTCTGAGCCATCTCTCCAGCCCCCCAATACAGTTTTTAACCATCTTATACCCAAGTTAATTCTAATTTATTTTATCTTCTGTACATGGGTATTTGGGCCATGTCTATGTATTGTGTGTGCTTGGTGCCTACAGAAACCAGAAAAGTGTATCGGATCCCCTGGAATTAGAGTTAGACATGTGTGAGCTGCCATGTGGGTGCTGGGAATCAAACCTTGATCCTCTGGAAGAGCAGCCAGAGCTCTTAACCACTGTGCCCTCTCTCCAGCCCTAGACTAATTCTCTCCCTGTTACAGGTGATAGGAAACTAGGTACCAGAATGAAAATATTCCAACACTATTTCACCTTGGTGTCTTCTTCCTCACACAGAATAATGAGTCTGCATCAAAGCTATTGTCTTTGAATGAGTAATCAGAGTCCTCCAGCTTTTTTTTCTCTCAAATATCCCTCTGTCTCCAACACACACACACACACACACACACACACACACACACACACACACACACACACATACACACACCCCTTCTGGTTTTGCTCTCTCTTCTCTACCCCTTCTGGGAAATTTATTCAACAGCAATTCATATCCATGACTTCCTTTATCCATTTCAGGGAAGTGCTTAAGGTCCCTTTCCTGGGGGCCCTTGAATCCCACATCCACCTGCTGTGTATAGGGTGCATTCTACGCTCTATCTACTATCTAGGTAAGGCACGTGTATGCCTTGCCTAGATAGTTAAGATCTGGAGGCAGGCAGAGATCCGTTCAGTTTTTCTTCTCTTCCCTCTCTTGTTCTCTAAGCTCTTAAGACTGTGCAGTGTAAAAAGTGGATTCTTTGTAAGGAAACCTGCCAGTTCCCGTTACTTCTGATCCCATGGTTTTCTGCAGAAGGAGACTCCCCCAAGGGACTGTCCCTTAGGGACTTCACATGTGGAAATGGTAACTCTATCTTCCCCCTTGATCCCTGCTTCCACTATAAATGAGTCTTTTAATAAGCAGCAACTGGATAAAATGACCTACAGAATATACTTTATCCATCTTCCCTCATATTCCCTTAGAACAATAATTTTTAGCTTTTTTAAAAAAGTCATGTCCTACATGTAAAAGATGATGTTCACATATAGCACACATCGAGTTACATGCATACTCAGTTACCACTTTGATCTCTACAGAAAGTAACTTTCCTTCTGGAAGAATAACTTTAAACCAAACAGACTTTTTTCTTGAGGAGATTTTGGTTTTTGGTTTTGTTGGTTTCTAAAGTACAGTAGATTTCTAAAGTACAGGGACAGATCATTATTTGAGACACACACTATTATTGGCCATGGTGTTTTAGGTCACATGCTCTCTGGCTGGGCATAGAGGCATACAGTACAGTGTCTTCCAACCTCATCCCACGAACCTGTCCATCCTTCATCTCTCGGTTTCTATTTGTTCTCAGGACCTGCTTCTCTCCTGAGACTATAGCTGGATGGTCCTCCTTTAGTATAAAATTTAAGCCATCACCTTCCTGGAGCAGCCCATAGACTCCAGAAGAATAAGCCTGTGTCAAAACAGGAAGTACACTCACACAGAGGCAAAGGGAGGAGGGCTCTGGGTTCTCAGGAAACATTAGCCGAGTGCCTCTCATGATGTCTTACTGCTGTTCTTTTCAGAATCCCAGGAATCTGCAGAAATATTTTCCACAACATATGACCTAGTTTTGTATTTCTGGGAGAAAATGAATTCATGTCTAGAAGTCTGGAGTGAACAGACAGGAATAAGATGAAAAAAAGAAAACAAAAGCAACCCACAGATGCCTCCGATAGGAACAAGATGGACCTAGACAATAATTCAACTGAACTAGAGTGTGGTAAAAGTGCTATTACAATGTGTAGGGTGGGTGTTTTCCCATGTCTCAGGGACCTCCCCTTACCCACCAGCTCCGGGGAGTGAGAGGATGGGTCATAATGTTGCTCTGAAAGTTCCTGGATGGTTTTGATCACCATATATTCGTTTTATATTCAGCACATTAAATATAGTGTACACTGTGAGAAGCAGCTAATCAACCACCACTTCACAACTCAGAGGTGGCAGCATCTGAGTGACAGGCCCAGTGATTCACTTCTCATTAGGATGCTTTCAAAAGTGCTTTGGCTTCTCCTCCTACCTGACAAATGCCAAAGATGTAGGGAGGGTGATCATAATTTCAGGGCAAACAAAATTGTTGAGTGAAGCTGATTTTCCAAATAATCTGAATAACTTCTCTCTTGAGCAAACAAATGCAACTTATTTCTCAGATGATTTGTGAATGGCTCAGGATAGGGACTCTCCTCATCCTGCTGTGTGGCCTTATGTCATCATAAGGTTTGAAGTTTCTACTTTCTATCCTGCATGGATAGCTGTGACCTCAGCTTCCATCCTCTGAGCACCGGGAGTGAAGTGGGGTGATTTCCCCTCTTCTTGTCTTTCATGTGACATTTGGCAAAGTAGAGAGACTAATTGCCACAACTAAAGGAAGAGGGAGAGCAGGGTTACTGGTGTCTAGAGGAAAGAGCTCAGAGATTATGTTCAACATCCTGCAACAGACAGGGCATGTCCCGCTGAGAAAGACTTTATCCAACTCCAAATGCCAACCACATCAAGGTTAGGAAAGTCTGAACTGGAATAGAAAAGATCCAGAAAAAGGTGAGTGCAGGCAAGCCCATTTGCTTCCGACAGTGGGCATCGACTTGTCTCTGGCTTCTGTTCAGAGAGCCAGATCTCTGCATTGTGTGACATCCTTCAGTGAACAGTTGGCAAGCCATGTGGGAAATTCTCCCCGGGATTATCTTCAGCTCACTGTACTGCTGCGGTCCACTCCCGTCATTCTGTGCTACACAGTAAGTTTGGTTGAAATGCTGCCCGATTTCCATTTCAAGTTGCCTGGCTCTGGCTTTTTAGATATCATGATCATGTCTGGACAAAACACAAGGCAACAAAAGTGGATCTTCCTTGAAATGCACAGACTTCTGGGCTTTGGGAGTTCTGTTTGTTTTTAGGGTGCTAGAGATCAAACCACTGAGCTACACCCCAGCCTACACAGATACTTATAAAAGAAAATAGGGTAATGCCCTTTGAAATGAAGACTTGAGGAATGAAGCTTGGATGGACAGAACACGTTCTGCCAACCCCCTCCCCACGCTCATGTGTTGACCACTGCCTCCCTGGACTTTGAATCATGATATCTGTATTTTGTTACGGAAATCTTGAGACCATTCAGAAGAATTATTAAATGCACATCCCCTACGGCTGTCTGCCTGGTCTGTCACAGAAAGTGAAAACAGGGAGATGGGTGAAAAAACCGTAGGACATGTTCTAAAGATTAACACCTACCACAGATAGCAGGCCTTCCACAAATGTTAGTTGGTTAAATGGAAAAGGATGGGAATCTGTATGGACTGAGTGTCCAGGTTAGTTACTTAAGGAAATTCCTACAGGCTTGTACCAGCCTAACCTGTTTCTAACAGGAAAACAGTCATGGCTCTTGATTTGAGATAGATAAATTCAGGGGCGGGCGCGCGCACACGCACGCACGCACGCACGCGCACACACACACACCAACTGCACTAGCGTCACAAAAGACAACTCCTTTTTCTTGACATGGGGGTCTCTCTCTATAGCTCTGGCTCTCCTGGAACTTACTGTATAGACCAGGCTGGCCTCGGACTCACAGAGAACTGCTTGCCTCTGCCTCTCAAGTGCTGGAATTAAAGGTGTGCGCCACTATTCCAAGCAAGACAACTCTTACTATTGAGGAATTGCCAAGTTTTAGGTCTAGAAGAACCTCAAAATCATCTTTTCTAGCCTCTTCGTTATTCATATAAAGATCCAGGGGCCTACGGTAAAGTTCAGGTCACCAGCCAGCCTCAGGTTACATACTTTCTACTGCTCACTGGTGGAAAAATAGTATCTGTGGAGGGCAAATTTCCAAGGGACTCTTAGACCTGCTCCCTTTTTGAATTCCCAGCTGGGTCCCAGCATACCTTATGTAGGAAAGGACTTTTCTGTCGCTGTGACTAAAGAACAAAGGGGAGTCAGAGGAGGAAGGACACATAGTGTTCAGTTTGAGGGGTCTCAGTACATGGCTGGTTGGCACATTGCTCTGGGCCTGTGGGGATTTGAGTTTGTTGCAGGGAGCACACAGTGACGCAAAGCAACTCACCTCATGGTGACTGAAGCAGAGAAAGACACAGGTAAGTGACCCTTCAAGGTCACACTTCCAAGGCCCTGAATTCCTCTCTCGGTCCTACCTCCTAACCTAAGGCTTTCATCCTTGTGTGCCTTGTGTCATTCATAAGTTTCGTTTCTACTTTCTATCTGCTGGATAGCTGTGACTCGCTTCATCCTCTGAGCCGGGATGAGTGGGTGATTTCCCCTCTCTTATTTTTCATGTGACATTTGGCAAAGTAGAGAACTAATTGCACAACTAAAAGAGAGACAGGTTACTGGTGTCTAAGGAAGAGCTCAGAGATTATGTTCAACATCCTGCAACAGACAGGGGATGTCCCGCTGAAAGACTTTATAACCCAAATGCAACCACATCAAGTTAGAAAGTTGAACTGAATAGAAAAGAGCAGAAAAAGGTGAGTGCAGGCAGCCATTTGCTTCCGACAGTGGGCATCGACTTGTCTCTGGCTTCTGTTCAGAGAGCCAGATCTCTGCATTGTGTGACATCCTTCAGTGAACAGTTGGCAAGCCATGTGGAAATTCTCCCAGGATTATCTTCAGCTCACTGTACTGCTGCGGTCCACTCCGTCATTCTGTGCTACACAGTAAGTTTGGTTGAAATGCTGCCCGATTTCATTTCAAGTTGCCTGGCTCTGGCTTTTTAGATCTCATGATCATGTCTGAACAGAACACAAGCCAAGGCAACAAAAGTGGATCTTCCTTGAAATGCACAGAGACTTCTGGGCTTTGGGAGTTTCTGTTTGTTTTTAGGGTGCTAGAGATCAAACATGAGCTACACCCCAGCCTACACAGATACTTATAAAAGAAATAGGGTAATGCCTTTGAAATGAAGACTTGAGGAATGAAGCTTGGATGGACAGAACACGTTCTGCCAACCCCCTCCCCACGCTCATGTGTTGACCACTGCCTCCCTGGACTTTGAATTATGATATCTATTTTGTTACGGAAATCTTGAGACCATTCAGAAGAATTATTAAATGCACATCCCCTACGGCTGTCTGCCTGGTCTGTCACAGAAAGTGAAAACAGGGAGATGGGTGAAAAAGCTGTAGGACATGTTTAAAGATTAACACCTCCCACAGATAGCAGGCCTTCACAAATGTTAGTTGGTTAAATGGAAAGGATGGGAATCTGTATGGGCTGAGTGTCCGGGTTAGTTACTTAAGGAAATTCCTACAGGCTTGTACCAACCTAACCTGTTTCTATCAGGGAAAACAGTCATGGCTCTTGATTTGAGATAGATAAATTTAGGGGCGGGCACCACACACACACACACACGCACGCACCACGCACGCACGCGCAGCGCGCACACACACCAACTGCACTATTGTCACAAAAGACAACTCCTTTTTCTTGACATGGGGTCTCTCTCTATAGCTCTGGCTCTCCTGGAACTTACTGTATAGACCAGGCTGGCCTCGAACTCACAGAGAACTGCTTGCCTCTGCCTCTCAAGTGCTGGAATTAAAGGTGTGCGCCACTATTCCAAGCAAGACAACTCTTACTATTGAGGAATTGCCAAGTTTTAGGTCTAGAAGAACCTCAAAATCATCTTTTCTAGCCTCTTCGTTATTCATATAAAGATCCAGGGCCTACGGTAAAGTTCAGGTCACCAGCCAGCCTCAGGTTACATACTTTCTACTGCTCACTGGTGGAAAAATAGTATCTGTGGAGGGCAAATTTCCAAGGGACTCTTAGACCTGCTCCCTTTTTGAATTCCCAGCTGGGTCCCAGCATACCTTATGTGGGAAAGGACTTTCTGTCGCTGTGACTAAAGAACAAAGGGGAGTCAGAGGAGGAAGGACACATAGTGTTCAGTTTGAGGGGTCTCAGTACATGGCTGGTTGGCACATTGCTCTGGGCCTGTGGGGATTTGAGTTTGTTGCAGGGAGCACACAGTGACGCAAAGCAACTCACCTCATGGTGACTGAAGCAGAGAAAGACACAGGTAAGTGACCCTTCAAGGTCACACTTCCAAGGCCCTGAATTCCTCTCTCTCGGTCCTACCTCCTAAGGCTTCACTACCTCTCCTGTGACCCTTCAAGGTCACACTTCCAAGGCCTGAATTCCTCTCTCGGTCCTACCTCGTAAGGCTTCACTGCCTCTACTGGCTCCAAAGCACATGGACCTTTGCTTATATTTCAGAAACAGAGGCCAAAGGTGAATCAAATTGTGGAAGTATAAACACCCCTTTGGTCTTGTCCACATGCAAACGCACATGCAGTAGACAATGGATATGTACACCACAAACCAGAATATGGTGTAGACCACAAACACCTATAACTGTTCAGACCCAAGTATTGTAAAGCCAAACACAGTTAAATGAGTAAACATTTCTACCTTCAAAGCAAATCATGAGGGTTAAGTTTGGAAATCAAATGGCCTCAAAGATTCATATGTAGAAGGTATGGTCCCCAGCGGGTAGCACTACTGAGTGGTGATTAGACCCTAAGGAGGCTAACTCTATCATTGATCATCTATTGATGTGTTAGAACTGAATGGGATATTAGGAGCTAGGACCTAGTTGGAGGAGGTAGATCCTGGGGAGCCTGACCTTATAGGGTATATTCTACCCCTCGTTCCTTCCTGTCTTGCTATCTCTGCATTCTGCTGTAAGGTCAGCTGTGATGTTTGACCAGTCACAGGCTCAAAGCATTAGGGCCTGGAGCTGGAGAGATGCCTCAGCAGTTATGAGCACTGGCTGTTCTTCCAGAGAACCTGGATTTAATTCTCAGCACCCACAGGGTGGTAACTCAGTCCCAGGGGGTCTGATGACTTCTTCTGGTCTCTGTGTGCACTGGGCCCACATTCAGTGCGTAGACATACATGCAGGCAAAATGGCCACAAAAAATAATACTTAAAAACAAATCACTGATCTTGGGCCACTCAGATGGTTCAGTGGTAAAGAGACTTCTGGCAAACCCAGGAATCTGAGTTCAATCCCTGGGACCCACAGGGTAGAAGGACAAGTAGCAAGTTGTCTTTCGACCTCCATGCACATACCTTGGAACATGCCCAGGTATACATACAAACACACAAACAAACAAATTGACTAATTGAATTTTAAGACAACAAGACTAAGTGACCATGGACTGAACTGTCTGAAATGATGAGTCAAAATAAATCTTTCCTCTTCTTAAAATGTTTATGCCAAAAATGATTTTGTTACAGTGGCAAAAGGTTGACCAACAATGTGAACTGGCAACCATTCTGAGGTTGCAAGAAGACTTACTTTAAGTGCGTAATGACTGAAATGTGTGCGGGCTGTAATAAGGCCTTTGCATAATAAGGCCTTTGCATAATAAGGCCTTCGCTGGGGTTCTGCCGATGACACCTGTAATTCCCACAGTCCCCTAACCACGCACCAGAGCATGAGATGAGCTAATTCAGGCTGTCTTGTTTTGTGCCTGAACTGCTTTTGCTGAATCATTCCCGTAAGTTTCAACGTGGAAGTCGTCACTAGAGGTAAACAGACTGTTCTTCTTCCATTTTTAAGTTTCACCTCCCCTCAAGGACCAGCAAAAACTCTTTCTTCATGATCCAGAGCAGTGCGACACATGGTCATCTGACCCTCTTCTTTTGTTGGCGTGTATAATTTCGCATAAAAATAGCATCTCTTCCTTTCATGCTGTGCACTTGAGTTCCCTTGACTATGATGATAAAATAAGCACAGGGACCCAGACAGCCTTTGGAGAGGTTGGGGCATAGACAAGGGTCAGGCCAACATTCCCTGGGAAGGCTTGCTAACTTTTAGACGCTGGAACACAGCAGTTGGGTCACAGGCTGGAAAGGGGGGTCCGTAGCTGTTACTCCAGGAGTCCTGTCTACTGGGAGCCATCACTGCCCCCGATGATGTGAATGCCTGGGTGTTTCTTTAAAAAAATTTTTTTTTTCTTTTACACTTATCTGTTTTCTGGGGTTGGGAAAAGCGTATGTGCTACTAATGCACGGAGGTCAGAGGACAATTCACGGGCATGAGTTTTCTCCACCATGTGGGTTCCAGGGATCAAACTTAAGTCACGAGGTTCGGAGGTGTGTACCTTTACCCACTGGGCCATCTCACCAGTCCTCAGTCTGACTGTTTCAAAATCATAATTCTGGGGGCCTGGAGAGATAACCCTGAGGTTCAGAGAACTTGTTGCTCTTATAGAAGACCAGAGTTTGGTTCCAGCTGCCTGAACTCCAGCTCCAGAGCATCTGACATCCTCTTTGAGCCTTCACAGGCATGCTTACATTGGCGCACACGCACACACACACACACAGACAGAGAGACAGAGAGAGAGAGAGAGAGATGATGTAATAAAAAAGTATAAATCTTGACTTTGACCATCAGCTTGATCATTTCAGTTTAAATCCGACTGCCTAGTCTAAATGTTATTCTTGGTATTTTCAATTACAATGTCCTTTACTCACAACTCTAAACGTGATCATTTCATGGACACTTTGGTCCTCTACAATTTCCTCTGAACAAGAGAAAAGTGCTACTCAATGAATCTAGTCTGTAGCTACCCAAGTCACACCAAGACCATGTCTTTTCTCTCTGGTCTTTTTTACGGGCAATTATCCAGCTTCCTTTGTAACCATCCACATCCACAGTGTAGGGAGAATTGTTTCATTTTTGGCAGATAATTTTCTAGAACTTTATGGTATTTAATATGACCAATGAGATAGTTCAGGTAGCCATATATGACTCCAGCGGGAGGAGCCAGGCCCCTTGGGTAGGTGAGATTAAACATGTGTCAGGGTTGGAGCAAAAGGACAGGACAGCAGTTTCTAGTGAGAGATGCAAGTGTTCCCAGGGGATCCAGTCACATCCTGCTAAATAAGGCTCTATGAGATATGACAACTCTGTCCAGCTTCTCCCACCTTCCATCTTAAGACACTTGCCCAATCAACTGTCCTCTAGGTCCTGCCTACTCTGTCTTTCCACTGTTCTTTCCATTATCCCCTTACCCAGGACCCCAAAAGATACTCCCGAGTCCCAGCTACACGTGAGAAGGCATTTGAACACTGTTTTATTATAGCTTAGTGTACCGCACTCCCTCAGACATCGTTTCTCTTCGCTGAAATCGACTGATGAGAATGAATGATAGGACATCACAAAGCTTTCAGCTAGTCAGAGATGCTCGAGGGCATCACAGCTATAGCACTGTGATTCTCAGCAAGGAGCTATGCGATGCTTTCAACCGTGCTTCTATGCATCACAGAGTTAAGAATCACTGTGTAACATGAGGTACACTCAAAGAGACTATGTCTCCTGCATACACATGGAGTTGTTATGGAAACCAGACACAAATAACCATCTTTATAGGAAGAAAGGAAAGTGACTACCTGCTGCACATCAGCATCATACTAGATATTTCTCCCGTTCCATCTTTATCATTTGGTTCTAGTACCATCACCATTACTATTTTGCTGGGATAAAAAAAAAAAAAAAAGTCCCCGAGAATTTAAGTAACACCATGATTCCATAGTAAACAGGCTAGTCAGAACTCTAACCCCTACCTATCATCACAACCTATTTCTGAGTGAGTTTAAGAATATACATGTTGCTCCCCAGGGGAGGGGGGGAGAAGACTCGGCATCAACTACACAGACAGACAGTGGGAGTCAGTTGAAGACAAATAACCAATTCATTTATGTAATAATGGGGAAGGCCTTATATACCCTCCTCTCAGCACCCAGTCTGTGTCGCAATCTGGTGGCATTGTATGGTCGTCCCTCATTGGCCGGGCACAATCAGGAACTCTGACAGTGCCTGATGCTAAGCCCTCAGGCAGACTCTAGGTTGGCCCATAAGGACTATGCTATGTGCATGTCTTGGCAACTGGTCTGAGCCAATTTCTTCGACCCTATGGGCCTGTCCTACTATGTACAGAGGGTTCAGCAAAGTTTAAAATGTTATATACATACTGGCTTCCACTTTGTTATTTGTTGTAAAGTGTGGGGAGTCATTGGAAGCTCTCAGTTTCATTCCCAAGATAAAGAGAATAACTTCATCTGTAGCTCTCTGTGAAGGTCTTGTCAAAAGAACTCTGCTCCTACCACAGGGATACCATAACTATAACATCATGGGAGAGCTGCATTTTTCACAATGCAATGTAAGGAAAGAGAACTGGCCTAGAAGTTCATCAGCCAATGAATGGATGATGAAAAAGTAACATGTATGCACAATGGAATGCTATTCAGCAGTGAAGAAAAACACAGTGCACTGGAAAATTAATAGATCTAGAAAATATATTAAGTGAGGTGACCCAGACTCAGAAAGACAAACATTGTGTGTTCTTGTTCACATGTAGGTCCTAAACTTTAATGATTGTATATATGTAGACAAGGGGTGTGAGAGTGAATATAGACTATGAGCCTGGACTAGAGGCCATGAGAAGGAGAAAGAACTATTGGGAAGGGAGGAAAGGGTAAAGGACACATGCAGCATTAAAGGAGAAAAGAGGCCATTATGGGGTAGGGTGGGCCTAAGGGCATGGAGGGCAGGACGTGGAGAAGAGGAAGGGGGAAGAACCAACAAAAACAGATTCTGAGTTATTGGGTTTTTTTTCATTTCAATGTTATATGTATGTGTGTATGCCTGAGTACATGTGAATGCCTGTGGAGGCCAGAAGGAATCCTGTTGGAGTCCCTGGAACTGGAGTTACAGGCAGATGTGAGTCTAGTGTGGGTACTAGAAACCACATCCTGGTCCTCTGCAGGAGTGCCTGTGCTCTTAACTACAGAGCCATCTCCAGGGCCCCAGACAGATTCTATGAGAAACAAAAGAGGGCTTCTCTCCCTGAAGGAGGCTACCGTGGTTCCCAAATCATGCTCAGTGCTCTCCTGCTTCACAAAGGGTTCTCAGTGGACCTGCAAGACTCTTCTGACTCCCTCAAAAGCAGTGGTTCTCAGTCTTCCTGATGCTGAGACCCTCTAATACAGCCCCTCATGTTGCGGTGACCCCCAGCCATACAGTTACTTCATTGCTACATGGTAACTGTAACTTTGCTACTGTTATCGATTGTAATGTAAGTATCTGTGTTTTCTGATGGCCTTAGGCAACCCCTGTGAAAAGGTCATCTGCCCTCCAAAGGGGGAACGACCCAAGGGTTGAGAACCACTGCTCTAAGGCTTCTACAGCATTACCTCACTGTAAGGGGTAAAGATATACACAGCTAGGCATAGTCTGCATAAAGATCCCACAGCCTCGTTGGATTGTTTTGCTTAGTCTGCCAAGCAGAGTATGATAAACTAGGAGGCTTCAACAACAGAAATTTGTTTTTCCACAGTTTCAGAGTCGAGATGTTCAAGAGCAGGGTATGGGAAGGTCTCTCTTTGTCTTCTTGTCGCCTCCCTTCTCACGGTGTCCTCCTATGGCCTTTTCTCTGTGTGGGTGTACCCCTGATCCCTCTTCCTACCTTAAAAAAAAAGACTGTGTCTTGCAATGGAGCCTAGACTGGCCTTTTAAGACCCTTCTGCTTCAGCCTCCCCAGTGTGGGAATTACAGGCATGTGATTTCCACCTGGCTCTCACTCTTCTTTATGAGAATGTCAGACACCCTGGACTAGGGACTACACATATGTCACATTTACCCCAATTAGCTGTTTAAGTACTTTAATACGTCACATACTGAGGCACACTGGGAGCTGAGAATTCAACATACACATTTGGGGAAACAATTTAGTCAGTAACAATCATGTGTGCTTGTGTGCTTGTGTGTGTGTGTGTGTGTGTGTGTGTGTGTGTACTAATAAACTTCCGCCATTATAAACTGTACATACTAAGCAGGACAAATGAGTATTAGGAATTATATCAGCAAGCATCTGAACAACCTTGCTATATTTCCTCTATTTGACCAGATTAGACGGTTAGTGTTTGAACAGTCAGGAAACAACAGAGAGCCTGGTCCATCAGGCATCAATTCAAAGCAGGTCAGAGGACATCTGAGGAAGAGAGCGCAGTGGCTCAGCAGGCAGATGCTGCTGAGGGAACTAAGTTCATTAATGGCCTCCCCAAACCACCAGTTACTATGTTCAATGCTACAAAAGACCACTGTCATGAAAAGATGAAAATACAACCCGTGTGCCTCCGATTTCAAAGAAAAAGAGCTGTGTCCGGGGAGCAGTTGCGTTCCATGTGAGCAAACCAAACTGCAGTACTAGGGCTATCTGAGGGTCGCAGTGTTTCTTCCTCGGGCTCTCAGAAGGGAAACTGTTAGATGCTGCTGTTGTTATTTCATCTTTTCAGCCTTTCTTTTCTCACTAAGTCCTTGAAGATGTGGAACATACAAGGGCAAAGTCATACAAATGGGCCACAAACACACTTACCATAGTGTGTAGATGAAATTCTAACCGGTCTTAGTAAATAAGAAACACAGAGCCAAATACAGAGTGAAAGCCTAAGAGATCAAAGCAAGAGCCACGACTCCCTTTAGCTTACCACTCGCTGCCGTCCTTCCCCTGAGAGAGAGAGACCTTCTCCTGTGTGACCTGTCTTTTTATTGCCTTTCTGTTCTGCCTTCTCATCGGCTCTAAGCCCAGCCACATGACTTCCTTGTCACTGCCTGTCTATACAGACCTCCAGGTCTCTATGGTTGGTACTGGGATTAAAGGTTCGTGTCACCAGCTTGGCTGTGTTCTTGACCACATAGAGACTCTGCCTGCCATGTGATTGGATTAAGGGCATGTGCTACCACCACCTGACTTCTGTTCCTGGCTTGCTAATGACCTCTGATCTCCAGGCAAACCTTATTTATTAACATACAAATAAAATTACATTTCAGCTCAATTAAAATATCCCCACATTTCCCCCTATATTTCTAATAAAAAGAAAAAAGGAAAAAAGTTGTAAGAAAAACTATATCCAATAAGTATAATAACTATATACAATATATACAAGCAATAAATACCTAAACAATGTCTCCCCAGCAACAATAGTGTGAGACATAGTGAAGTCAGAGAAGAGCTGGGACAAGGAAGATGGCCCCGGGGGGCAAAGGCACTTTCCACACAAGCCCAGTGACCTGAGTGCAATCCCCAGAACCCATGTAAAAAGCCAGATGCAGTAGCATATGGAATCTCGGCAGACAGAGGGCGATATGGAAGACAGGGAATCTGCCAGAGCTCCCGAAAGGGTAGCCTCAGTCTGTCAAACAGCGAGACGAACAAGGAAGACCCCGAGACAGCAACGTGGAAAGTGAGAGCCTATTCCTGAAAGTTGTCCTCTGACCTCTACACACACACACACACACACACACACACACATACACACACACACACACACACACACACACACAGTGTGTTTTAAATAAAAGAGAGGTTACGAGGAGAAAAACGTACGAATGGCAACCCTGGGGCACTTGTGCTGTGCATTGGCAGAGAGTAACTGCGCTAGGTGTGTTGTGTAACCGCCCTGGCAGGAAGGAAGATCTAAAGAGACGCTCTTGCCTTCCCTTTGGCCACCAGACTACAGAAACAGTGAACCCCAAGAAAGTGGAATTTCCTTCAGGAATCTCATGCTGGGGGAAGGGGAAGGCTGAAGTCAGAGGGAAGCTGGTCTCCCCGGAAGTTCACACCGCTGTGGCAACTCGTCAGAGAAACTGGAGTAGAGACATTGTGGATAGGACTTGACCAAGACTGTTCCTATGCTTGCTTTCTGCCCTCTGTTTAAACCTAAGACCTATTCCGGAACCCCCAAGATGGACTTGCAGGATCACTGGCCTCTTTATTACACCCTTTATTACACATTAAAATCTTTCAGTTTTCTGGGCGGTGGTGGCGCACGCCTTTAATCCCAGCACTCGGGAGGCAGAGCCAGGAGGATCTTTGTGAGTTCGAGGCCAGCCTGGTCTACAGAGCAAGATCCAGGAAAGGCGCAAAGCTACACAGAGAAACCCTGTCTCGAAAAAACCAACTAACCAAACAAACAAACAAAATCTTTCAGTTTTCAATATTACTTGACTTTTTATTAACAAATGTTTTTTGGTTTGTGGCTGCACAAGTTTGTGTGTGTGTTCACATGTGCATACAGTTGTGCATGCATGTGATTTGGGATCCAAGACCATGTACTTGAGGTATAGGGGGAACATAAGTAACTTGCTTCAAGAAGAGAAAAACAAGCATTCACTAGACTTAGCTCAAAATATATGAATGAAGAATTCTCAGCATGGCACAGTACTTAGTCTGATCCAGCACTTCTGTCAGGTCCTCTGCATGCTCCTAAGAGGAAACGGGAAGGAGATTGTCCTGTTTAGTTTTTATTGCCAACTTGATACAACCTAGAGTCACCTGGGAAGAGGGAACCTCAATAGAAGAATTGCTCCCATCAGAATAGCCTATGGCCATGTCTGTGAGAGATTGCCTTCACTGATTATTAATAGGGCCCAGTCCACTGTGGGAGGCACCATCCCTAGGCTATATAGTGGGCCTGGGCTATATACGAAAGCCAGCTGAACACAAGTCAATATGCCTCATTCCTCCCCAGTTTTTGCTGAATTCCTGCCCTGACTTTCCTCCATGATGAATTGTGACAGGGAAGTATAAACCTTTATGAACCCTTCTGCCCCTAAGTTGTCTTTGGTCAGAGTATTTTATCACAGTAACAGAGAAACAAACTAGAAGAGAGATGTTCCTGACTGTAACCAGGAAACAAGAAATACCACTACTCTAATAGGTAGCAAAGAAATCTATTAGGGCTCAAGACAAATGAACCTCAACTTTTCTTAATTGGTGTGCAAAGAAACTTGAGTGTATATTTTGGCAATTTATATCACAGAGATAAATATTATTCTTCAATTTACCTCCCTAACCATGATTACCTTGTGTACTTTATTCCTCATCCATTCATACTCATGGTTTATACAGTGTCCATTAGAGCCTCTTTCTTGAGTCCATATATAGAATTATGGACCTGAAGTATATTAGAAAAGCAACTGACTTCACCTTATCTCACTCATTTCATTTGAGGAATGGTGAGTCTGGAATCCTGCTGGTGAAAATCAAAACTACAGCCCGAGTCCTACCTATATCTCTTATACAGGGTGTGGGATCTGGGAAGTTGTAGAGTCAAGTTTTGTGGGCCCTAGATAGGGTGGATCTGTCTAAAAATCTAGAAAACAAAAAAAGAGCAACTCTAACTTTACCATTGCATTCAGGTTTTTCTTTCCATTGTTCTGATAGTGGGCTATCTATCGTGGTTTGGATTGTAAATGCCCACACAGCTCTGGTCTCCCATTGTGTGCTATACTGGAAGGCGATGAGACCTCTGCAGGTTGAGGCATAGTAAAGAAAGTCAGGCAGCTGGAGGCTTGGTGGATACTGGCTCTTTAACTCCTCCCTCTTCCTCATCCTGCTTCCCAGTAGCCACTAAGTGAAAAGGACCTCCTCTGCCACACACTCCTGACATGATGCACTGCGCCACCACAAAGACACTGAGGCCAGGGAGACAGACCCTCCCTGAAACCTCTGAACGGAGAAGCCAAAGAGGCATTCCTCCTTGACTATTTCAGACCTTATGTCACATGGTGGAAATCTAACGTGTGGGGCTAATAGTATCTTCCTTGCGGTAACTGTGAATATGTATGCAAGTATCTTCATCATTATCTATCTTTATTGGTTTTGTGTGCTTCTTTCACTGACCTCCAAGTCCTGAAAAAGAATTCCCTACCGTTCTGTCTCTGCAGCCTCCACTCTACTTCCCTTGGCGGTCCTGCCGAGTGCTGACTCCAGAGACCTAAGCAGGGCTTTGCTGGAGCTGAAGCAGCCTGGGCTTCAAGGCATTGTCAGGGATATTTCATAGAGACTTTTACAAGGATAATAATGGGGATCTGGGAGCTATTTTTAATATTTTATAAAAGTCTAATGTGAAATACTGTTATCAGCAGTAAAGCTGTACAAAGCAAATAAAACAGTTTTTTCTTATTTTGTCCTTTGGAATGGAATTCTATAAAACAACGATGCATTTTATGGAGAAATTATTGTTTTTTTTTAAATAAAATAAATATTGTTCTGAAACCCTGTGGTGAGCTGCTAAGGTCAGAGATGAACAAACCATAATCTTTGCCTTTAAAGCATTCACGGTGCAGCAAAGGTAGATAATGTGTAAGTGTGATGATGTTTGAGGATTATTACAATAATTGAAATACATTTGGGAGCTTAATATAGACATGAGTGGTGTTAGGTAGTTATGGAAGACTTCCTGGAAGAAAGGAAACTAAAAGATTTCTGGGAAATATCCAGGCAAAGGGTGTAAGAAGTCTCCAGAAGGTGGCCAGATGAGCGGTTCCATATACACAGGAGGGTAGTAAATGCATGATGCGAGACATGAGAGAAGAACTGTGTTCCACAGGGCCCCAGACTAGGTCAGTGCAGAGGTGGGCAGAGGTATATATGTGAGAGCATCTTACCTCAATTTTATGTTAAAAGCCACCCGAAGATGGGTATGGTGGTGCACACCCAGAACTCAGGAGGCTGAGACCGGAGAATGGCAAGTTTGAAGCCAGCCTATATTACACAGTGAAACCCTGTTTCAAAGTAAACAAATAAAACAAGAAAACATTTGGGAAAAGGGTGCAATAAAAGCCTACATACTCTTTACCAAGCTGCTATAGGAGAGAGAGAGAGAGAGAGAGAGAGAGAGAGAGAGAGAGACAGAGAGAGAGACAGAGAGAGACAGAGACAGAGAGACAGAGAAGAGAGGCAGAGAAAATATAAATGACTTGGCAGTGATAACTTCGTTTGGTGAGAGTCTGAACATCCGTCAGTTGCTGTCTTCCCATGGTGACTCCAACAGGGACCCAGAGCAGAACTGCAGTACAGAGTTCAAAAAGATAGGGTGCAATACAAATGTAGATATTTCAATATAGTTTCTCTATTTTATACTCTTTCCTCTCCTTGGGAAATTTGGGGTGTTAACTGGTTTAAATTACAGAGTGCAGCTGTTCTGCGCACACGCTCGGAGTGTCTGTGTCGAGCACAGGAAGCTGTGCCTGTCGGCATGTCTGTGATCAGCCCCCGAGGAACACTTACCTCACCACAGGAAATGTTATCCAAGATATGCTGTATCTGCATTTGTACTGTGTGTGTGTATAAATGTACAGAAATATATATGTGCTTTATACATTGAGAGGATAGACTTTTTTCCCACCACCTGCAAAAAAACAACTTTTGCTCATTTGGAGACAATGTTGCTCCCACTGAGAGCAGAGGAGAGAAACAGATTGATGGTAAGAAGAAAAATGAATCAGATTGTAAGAGAATGAACTATTCCAGGTAATTTTTAGAAACAATATTAATATGAACTACATAAGATATATTCTAAGAGCTTTAACACATGTCTCTGTCTATTACTATTCTGTTTCATCTCTTCCCCTAACAGTGTTCTGTTGAACACAAGCCACATGGGCACATGTCTATGTGTCCCCAAAGACCCAGTGCAAGGGTAATAGATGGGATCAGTCAACAATCACCTACTCCCAAGGCCACAGCTTACCTGCCGCTAAGTGTCACTGGGAGGTGGGAACTGGGGATGGGGAAACACACCCATCAGGTAGGGCAGCTGAAGAAACCAAGCACACCACAAGCCTAGGACAATGCCCTTTGTAGGAGACAACAGAATCCAGGTGGCTGTTAAAATGGAAGGCTGTTCTGAGGCTAACTCTACTGATTATGTGGTTTTGCCAAGGCCCAGGGCAGGACTGCCCAAAGAGGAATTCATTGGAATTTATTGTGGTTCTGTTTTAGCAGCCACCTTAAAATTGTAGCAGAACAAGTGGGAACGATTGAAATATTGATTTTATTTAGTAGAATTGTATTCAAATCTCTCCACTTTGGGATGAATAAGCTGCAATGCCCTCATACAAAGAAGTATTCTTTGGAATAAGACAAAAAGAAAGGGCCAGGTGTGGTGGCGCGCCTCTTTAATCCCAGCACTTGGGGGTCAGAGGCAGGTGGATCTCATCCAGGTCAGCCTGGCCTACCAAGTAAAATCCTGTCTCAAAAAAATAAAAAGAAAGAAGAGAAAAAAAAGAAGGAGAGAGGAAAGGGTGGCAAGAAAGAGAAGAAGAAAAGAAAGAAGGGGATTTAGCTAGTGGTAGAGCGCCAGCAAGCGCAAGTGGTTCGTCTCAGCTCTGGAAGAAAAAAAAAAAAAAAAGACAAAATAACTAGCCGGGCGTTGGCGCACGCCTAATCCAGCACTCGGAGGCAGAGCAGGCATTCTGTGTGTTCGAGGCAGCTGGTAAAGTGAGCTCAGGAAAGCAAAAGACAAGAGAAAGTTCGAAAAAAAAAAAAAAAAAAAAAAAAAAAAGAAAAGAAAAGAAAGAAGAGGTAGCCATCAAGTCATGAGTTTAGCAAGCTGTGAAATGACATGAAGGAAACTTGAATACGAAGGACAGTAGGGATGAGGTCATCAACATGAAAGGCTGTCTGTTTGATTCCAACTGGATAGCACTGAAAAAAAGACGAGTCCGTAGAGGGTTGCCAGGAGTCTGAAGAGAGGACTAAAGAAGAGATGTAGCCATACCACGAGAGCACTTGCTCAGCTATGTTCATATCAGCATTGCTTGTAATAGCCAAAACCTGGAAACAACCTAGATGCCCTTCAACTGAAGAATGGATAAATAAAATGTGGCACATATACACAATGAAATACTACTCAGCAGAGAAAAACAATGACATCATGAGGTTTGCAGGCAAATGGATGGATCTAGAAAAAAATCATTCTGAGTGAGGTAACCCAGACTCAGAAAGACAAATATGGTATGTACTCACTCATAGGAGGATACTAGATGTGGAACAAGGATGACTGGACTGCTACTCACATCACCAGGGAGGCTACCTGGAAAACAGGACCCCAAGAAAAACACGAGGATCACCCAATGATGGAGAAATGGCCGAGATCTACATGAACAACCTGGACATGAATGGGGGTAATGAAGGGCGAGGGTCAAGGGAAAGAGAGCTTGGGGGAGCAGGAGATCCCAGCTGAATCAAGAACAGAGAGGGAGAACAAGGAATAGGAGACCATGGTAAATGAAGACCACATGAGAATAGGAAGAAGCAAAGTGCTAGAGAGGCCCACAGAAATCCACAAAGATACCCCCACAATAGACTGCTGGCAATGGTCGAGAGACAGCTGGAACTGATCTACTCTGGTGATGGGATGGCCAAACACCCTAATAGCTGTGCCATAAACCCCATCCAAGGACTGAGGAATCTGGATGCAGAGATCCACAGCTAGACCCCGGGTGGAGCCCTGGGTGTCTAATTAGCGAGAAAGAGGAGGGTTTATATGAGTGAGAATTGTTGAAACCAAGGTTGGATAAAGCACAGGGACAAATAGCCAAATGAATGGAAACACATGAACTATGAACCAAAGGCTGAGGGGCCCCCAACTGGATCAGGCCCTCTGAATGGGTGAGACAGTTGATTGGCTTGATCTGTTTGGGAGGCATCCAGGCAGTGGGACCAGGTGCTGGGCTCATTGCATGAGTTGGCTGTTTGAAACCTGGGGCTTATGAAGGGTCGCTTGGCTCAGTCTGGGAGGAGGGGACTGGACCTGCCTGGACTGAGTCTACCAGGTTGATCTCAGTCTTTGGAGGAGGCTTTGCCCTGGAGGAGGTGGGAATGGAGGGGGGCCTGGGGGGAAGGGGAGAGGGGCAGGAGGGGAAGAACAAGGGAATCCATGGCTGATATGTAGAATTGAATGGTATTGTAAAATAAAATAAAATAAAATAAAAAAGAAGAGAGGTAGCACCGGGGACTTTGGAGACACTCTGTGATGGCTGATACACGCTAGCATCTGTCAAAACCTATAGAACATACATCACTAATGTGAGCCTGATGCAGACTGTCAAGTGTAAGCGACAACACAGTGACTTCAGTTCACAGTAACTAGAGCACCACCGTGGTGCAGGGTGTTGATAGGGGCAGTTATTATGTGGGGAGAAAAATATAATCTGCTCAGTTTTGCTATGAACCTAAAACTGCTCTTTTAAAATGATTATTTATACTATGACTCAGTGGGTAAGGTACTTGTGGTGTAAAGGTGAGGCCCAGAGTCTGGATCCCCAGCCCAGACAGGTGGATGTGGCAGCCTGCTTGGCTAGCTCGACCAGCTGAGTGGCTGAGCTCTGGGTTCAAGTGAGAGATGCTGCCTCTGTACGTAAGATGGAAAGAGAGTGAAAACAACATGGGCACACCCTAATGCTTGCACACACACATGCAATCACGCACACGCAGACAAGTTTCTACTTACAAACTATGAAAATAAACATAAACATGTATCATTTCAACATGCAATCAATGATATACTTTACATCCTTTTTCTGTATAAATCTTTGAAAGTCAGCACTTACTTTATACAGCGTGTCTGAATTTGGACTAACCATATTTCAAGTGATAAACAGCTGCATGAGGCAACGGCTTCTTCCCACGTGTTCCCACATCCGCAGGCACAGGACTGGGGTGTGGCTGTGCGGGGATGCTGCGAGGACCACTCTCTGCTCATCCCAGCTCTCCCTCTCCAACAGCACTGCTCCAGGTCATGCGCGAAACAAGGAGAAAGTGCGGTTTGCTCAACAAAGGCAGCTTCCGAATCAGCCTGTGAGCCTTTCCCCGAGACTTCTGCCTCTCAGCCCCTCAAATACAAATATCTGGCAGTAGGGCCCTTTATCCCCATCCCAGTTCAGCGCTACCACAGTCTACAGCAAACATTTTCTTGGGAGATTTTAACAGAGCAACACTTAATGCTGAAGGAGAGAAGAGCTTTGTCACATCCGAATTTCTGGGAAATGGCATGTATTGCTCATTAAATAAGAGAAGAAAATGAGAGACGTTGCCTTCGTACAAAAGATAGAAAGTCCTTCCAGGTCCTACGTACTGTGCAAATAAATGAACATTTTATTAAAATGCAGCGCTGATTTAAATGCTTCCTAGGAAATAGGTACTTAAGAAAAAATAGCTGCCGTCAATCTAGAATACATAACTAGGCTCTGCCTCAGTAGGTGAAGGGGATTTATATTTTCTTGCAGCTGGGAACATTATTTATATTTCCTACCAACATCTCTGGAACTAATGTATAAACGTCTCTCTATACCATGATGTATTCTAATCTACTCCTGCTGTAAATGCTGTTTCTAAGCTGTGGGCGACTTGTGCTCAGAAAAGTTAGCTGTCATTTGAATGAGAAGAGACACTGCATTCAATCACAGCCTGCCCTTTTCTAGTCATTCCGGGTTTCATCACTCAGAGAAATGAGGGGGAAAGGCATGCATTTGTTAACCATTTTAATAACTCTTCCAAAGGACGGGGGGAAAAGCTGGAGGGGGTTCAAGTGTAAAATCAGAAGCAGCACGGCCCCACAAATCCTGCAGAGAAAGCAGTGCGGTGTGAATGGCGTGGTGTGGTGTGTGTGTGAGTGTGCGTGTGCATGTGTGTGTGTGTGTGAGAGGTGTGCGTGTGTGCGTGCGTGTGTGTGTGTGTGTGTGTGTGTGTGTAGGCATGCACACACATTTTACTTACAGTCATAAATTCATCATTTTATTCCTAATTCTCACCCGAACCCTCTTTCAAATGAAGGACATTTTAAAACAAAATGTTAGGTTACAGTATGTTTAAGTGAAGAATTCTTCATGGAAATTTCAAAAATATTTTCCATCTAGCCTTTACAAATATAATATTGATATAACAAAAATGACTTGTCTTGGATTTGCTTTAAGATTTTTAGCAAAGAAGAGAAGTAAAAGTTGGGATGTATACTAGGCAAGAGGGACAGAATTTTGTTAGCCAGCAAAGCCAAGTGCTGAGAAATTTATGTCTGAGTTCGCTATGTTTTTCTTTATGAAAGTTTAGAAATCATTTATGGTAAGTTTTATAATATATGGATTTTGTTTTATTTTGTTTTTTTCAAGATAGAGTTTCTCTGTGTAGTACTGGCTGTTCTGGAACTCATTCTGTAGACCAGGCTGGCCTCAACCTCAAGAGATGAGCCTACCTCTGCCTCCAGAGTGCTGGGATTAAAAGCTTTCAAGATCACTGCCTGCATAATATAAGGATATTTTAACAACAACAAAAAAATAATTAACTAGTTTCTCAGATTCAGACTTGGCATAAGAGATGTGACTCATATATATTCTTCTAAACTGTTGGCTTGTTTAGCAAACATACATATTTTCTCGATAAAAATATACACTACACACATACACAGGCACGCACACAAACACACACATACATACACACTCATACATACACACATGTGCACACACACACACACACACACACACACACACACACACACACACACTCAACCTTTGATATTGCGGGAAATTGCTTCCAGGACATCCTGCAGATCCCAAGAGCTGCAGATGCTCAAGTTTCTTCTGGGGAGTGGTATAGTGTTTGCATTTCACATGTGTGCGTTCTCCTGTGTAGCTTTTGGCTTCTCTATTTATAACATTACACAAACAATGTAAATGCTAAGTGGTTGTTATATTGTATTTTTTAGAAGAGACAGCTATATATGCTTAGGACAGATTGAATTATTGTTTTAGATTTATTTTTATTTATATCAGTTTGTTAAAATACAAAATAAACTACAAGTCTGTCTCTGCTGCTTATGGCCTTTCCTTGTTTTCTTTTACTGAAGTTGGGTGTCCCTCTCTACCCCCTCACAATTCTAGTCCAGACCAGAGCCCTCCCACAGCAAGTCCCCAGGGCAGACAGTGGTTTAGTCACTTGAGCCTGGCCTGAGTTGCTGGAGGCCTTGTGAGGATAACATGGGGGCAGAGAAGGGGCTGGGGAGCAGGGCAGCATCTCTGTTACCACGTGTGGGACCTTGAAGGAGCGTTCTGCAGGCTTTTCTGACTACACATGTATGTATGCTCACTATGTGTGTGCCTGGTGCCCTTGGAAGCCAGAAGAAGATGTCAGATCCCCTGGACCTGGGTTTACGGATGGTTGTGGGCTGCCATGTGGGTGTCGGGAACCAAATCCAGACTCTCTGGAAGCGAGCAAGGGCTCCTAACCACTGGACCATCTCTCCAGCCCAAGCAATTATTGTACTGTCTCTCCAGCCCAAGTGATTATTGTACCGATTGTGGAGTATAAGGTTTTCATTATGACAACTACATATATATATATATATATAATATATATATATATATATATATATACATATATATATACATATATATATATATATCATTTGATAATAGTCACCTCTTCTATTAAACCTTTATCCTGCCTCCTCCTTCCCTCATTCCGTCTCCACATCTCCAGTACTTTCATGTCTGTTTTTTTCTATCTCCCACATATGAAGGGAAAGCATACAATATTTGGGTTTGGGGTTTTTTGTTTTGTTTTTTTTTTTTTTTTTAGATATATTCCCAGAAGTGGTACAGCTGGATTATATGAAACTTTTATATTAAATTTTTCAAGGAGCCTCCATACTGATTTCCATAGTGGCTGAACTAATTTACATTTCCACTAGCAGTGAACAGATTGCCTTTTGTTTGCTTGTTTGTTTTTGTTTCTTTTCTTTCTTTCTTTTTTTTTTCCGAGACAGGGTTTCTCTGTGTTTAACAGTCCTGACTGTCCTGGAACTCACTCTGTAGACCAAGCTAGCCATAAACTCACAGAGATCCACCTGCCTCTTCCTCCCAAGTGCTGGGATTAAAGGCGTGCACACCACCACCTGGCCAAGGATTTATTTATGTATTTTATGTATATGACTGTTCTACTTGCATGTATGCCTGCATGACAGAAGGCATTATAGATCATTTTTAGCTTCTATGTGTGTAGCAAGCTTTCGTGTTGGACTTTCTTTGAATCGCCAGCCCCAAGTAACGACACAGAGATTTCTTATTAATTATAAAAATTATGAAAAAGCTTAGGCTTTTTCTCAACTAGCTCTTCTGACTCAAATTAACCCGCTTCTATTAATCTATGTTCTGCCATGTGGCTTTGACCTTTCCCCAGTGTGGCACATCCGACTTGCTCTGATTGCTGGAGAAATCTGTGCACCTAGATTCCTCCTCTTCCTCTCTCTCCCCAGAAATCCCACCTACTCTCCTGCCTAGCTATTGGCCATTCAGCTCTTTATCACACCAATCACAGCAATATAACTTCATACAGTGTACAAACATCCCACAACATATGTGGGTGCTGGGAATTGAACCCAGGTCCTCTGGAAGAGCAGCCAGTGCTCTTAACTGCTGAGCCATCTCTCCAGCCCCCTTGTTTTCTTAATGATTAGCCACTCTGACTGGGGTGAGATAGAATCTCAAAGTAGTTGGTGTGCATTTTAGCTAGGGGTGTTAAATATTGTTCGTGTATTTGCATATAACATGGGCACATGTGCGTATCTTCATTTAAAAAGTGTCTATTCATTTCCATTGCTCATTCATTGATTGAGCTAATTAGTCTGTTGTCCCCTTTTTAGTTCTTTATATATTATGGCCATTACTCCCATTAGATAAATACTTGGGAAAGACTTATTTTATGTGCTGTCTCTTCTCTCCATTGATTGTTCTTTTGCTGTAGAGAAGCATTTTAATTTGATATAGCTTTGTCAGTTCTTGCTCTTATTTCTTGAACTACTGGAGTCCTATTCAGAAAGCTATTGCTTGCCTCTAGATCTGGAACAATTTCCAAAGTTTTGGGTCTTACCCTTGGTCTATTTGAGTTGATTTTTGTACAGGGTGAGAGATAAGGCTCTAGTTTGGATAACTAAACTTTATTACTAACACTTTTGCAGGAGATGGTCTTTTTTCCAGTGCATGGTTTGGTACCTTTGTCGAGAATCAGATGGCTGCAAGTGCATGGGTGTCTATCTAGGTCATATGGGTCTACAGCAGTATCACGCTGCTTTTGTTACCTTGGCTGTAGCTGAGTTTGAAGTCAGGTCTCGTCGCCTCCAGCATCCATCAGGGTTGCCTTAGTTGTTGGAGATCTCTTGTGCTTCCACCTAAGTTTTAGGATTAAATGTCCTCTTTATGTGAAGAATGTCATTGGAATTTTCCAGAGAAATGCATTGACAATATTACTTTTGGTAAGGCAGCCATTTTAACAATATTGACTCTGCCAACCTATGAGCATGGGAGGTCTCTCCATTAGTCCTTGCCCATACTGACCTGCCATCCTGGCAAGGAGCAAGCCATAAAACTAGCCAGGGCATGGGCTGGAAAGATGGCTCAGTGGCTAAGAACACTGGCTGCTCTACCAGAGGTCCTGAGTTCAATTCCTAGCACCCACATGGTGGCTCACAACCATCTATAATGAAATGAGATACCCTCCTTTGGCATAAAGTCATACATGCAGATAGAGCCCTCATACACATAAAATAAGTAAATAAATCTTAAAAAAAAAAAAAAAAAACTAACCAGGGCAAATGTATATCACACCAAAGGTCCAGTTTAAACCAGCATTTTCAAAACTAACGTTGGAAGTTAGCACATCGTTTACTAAAGTCAAGAGCTGGAGGGCTCCTGAAACGGAAAACAGTGTGTTAAATTAGAATGCAGTGTTTATTAGGAGCACAAAGCACGCCTTTGTGAGCAATTCTCTAGCATAACAGCGTGAGAACCCTACAACTGCTTCTCCAATTTCAATGACAAGCATTATCACCACATGCGGCATGAAATTTGACTTCTTAATGCATTGTTTCCTTTATACTACCCATTTTAGGCAATTATACATATTTTTCATGGGAGATAAATGTATGTGTAACTACTATAATAAAAAAGCATTTACTCATGTTGTTAAAAGTAAATATATAATGTACTAGATTCCTTTTAAAAACATTCATTTCCAAGAAAGGTGGACAATGAGCTCCAGTGTGTGATAAACAGATAAAGTGGATTTCAGAGAAAGACACAGTCATGTGGACAATAAAGTGTACACAGTTTAAGGATCACTTATGATTGACACTTTCTGACTAGTCGACTATAGGCTATTGGGGCCATGGCATACACTTGTCAGTCAACAGGAGTCAGATACAAAGGATGAAGTATTATAAATAAGACAGTAGAGACTTTTTCTGTAAGCCCATGCCCTGGCTAGTTTTATGGCTTGCTCCTTGCCAGGATGGCAGGTCAATACGGGCAAGCACTAAAGGAGAGACCTCCCATGCTCATAAGTTGGCAGAGTCAATATTGTTAAAATGGCGGCCTTGCCAATAAGTACCATGGGGCTGATGTCTTGTGTAGTTCAGTCCAACCCTCTCCTCTATGGAGAGCTTGAAAACTGACCTCATTCTAACCCTCTCATCTTCACCAGCTCAAAGTGGAACAGCGGCCCATTTATCACCAGTGTCGGAACGGGGTTATTCACACTGGCTGTGTCTCATAATTCCATCACCTCATGTTCTATTCCTTCCTTCACTTCTTCCCTCTTTCCTTCCTTCCTTTAATGGCCCTGAACTCCTGGTATCCCTGCCTCCACCTCCCAAGTGCTGGGACTATTGTTGAATGCCATACCTGTCTCAGCAGAGTGACTTTTTAAGTAAAAACCAAAACATCTAGAACTCACTGTGTCCTGGAGCCTATTCAATCCCTTCCTTCTCTCAGTATTTTAAAAAAATAAGAAAGAAAGAAAGAGAGAAAGAAAGAAAGAAAGAAAGAAAGAAAGAAAGAAAGAAAGAAAGAAAGAAAGAAAGAAAGAAACCAAGCGAGCACTATCCAAACTTATTGGAACTTTTATTTGGACAAAAGCTACTTCCACTAGATGGCATTAAAGAGTCGTATGTTAGGAATCAGGCCATGGGAACTTCAGAAAGCTAAAAAATGATCTACCTGAAATTAGCAATGCATCTCCCAGATGGTTTGTCCGGATATGAGCTTCTAGATATGAACCACGAGTCTCAGCCACGTATCCACTTATTGAACACGTTGTGTTTCAGGCGCTGTAGCCGGTGTTTGAAATGCAGCAGACAGCAGGAGCCCATGTGACTCGAAGTTTGCTCAGCAGTCCAGAGGATCTGAGTTCAGTTCCCAGCTCCTACACTGAGTGGCTCACAACCACCTCTAACTCCAGTTCCAGGGGATCTGATGCCTCATGTGCACATACCCACGTACACACATCATTTTAAAATAATAAGAATAAAATCTTAAAGAAAAAAAAAAGGCAGAGAGGCACAGTGACGGCAGAAGCGGCATCAGGTGAGTGCATAGGGAATGTGATGCAGCAGGTCGTGGAGGTGCACACCTTTAATCCCAGCAGCGAGGCAAGCGATTCCTGAGAGTTCAAGGCCAGCCTGGTCTACATACCAAGTTCCAGGCCAGCCAGGGCTAGATAGGAAAAGAAAAAGAAAGAAAATTGAGGTGCGTAGTGTTCTAGTGTGGTTTTCTGTTGCTGTGATAACACACACACACACACACACACACACACACACACACACACACACACACACAACTAGGGCAGGAAGGCGTTTACTTGGCTTACATGTCCTGAATACAGTGCATCACTGAGGGAGGACAGGGCAGGAATGGGAGCAGGGGCAGAGGCAGGAGCCTCGGAAGACTGACATTACTGCTTTCTCTCCAGGCTCACATGCACACACCTTTCTTGTACCTCCCAGGACCACCTGCCCAGGGTAGCACCACCTACAGAGGTCTGGGACCTCCCACATCAACCACTAATCAGTGCTTCACAGACTCATCTGTAGTTTTGTTTTGTTTTTCTCTTTGGGGGCCCGCCACCCAGCTCCCAAATAAATACAAATGTATGAATGCCCAGCCTTAGCTTGGCTTGTTTCTAGCCAGCTTTTCTAACTTAAATGATCCTGTTTCTCTTTAACTACGTTTGGCCTCTGGGCTTTTTACCTTTCTTTATTCTATATGTCTTTCTTCCCTTCTTACTCTGTGGCTGGCCCCTGGCATCCTCCTCTCCTTCTTTTCTCACTCTCCCTTCCTCTTCTTTAGATTTCTCCTATTTATTCTCTCTGTTATGCGCCAGCCGCTCCTGCCTATTCTTTTCTCCTGCCTAACTATTGGCGGTTCAGCTCTGTATTAGCCCAATCAGGTGTTTTAGACAGGCACGGTAACACAGCTTTACAGAGTTAAACAAATACAACATAAAAGAATGCGGCACAGCTTTGCAACAATAAACAAATATTCCACAGCATAAACGAATGTAACACATCTTAAAATAATATTCCAGAACACTCACCTACAGACCAGTCTGATGGAGGCATGTTCTCAGCCGAGGTTCTCTCTTCCCAAATGTCCCAGCTTGTGGCACACTGACAAAAATCTCTCCAGCACACATGGGTAGCACACATAGAGATACACAGCAAAGACTCCATGAATGGAAGACTCCTGGAGAAGCAGATGTCTAAACAGAGGCACAGGCGAGCTGCATTAACCAAAGCAAGTAGACTGGTCCAATCGGTGTAGTGCAGAGGCAGTGCAGAGCTGAAGCTGGCTGCCAAGGTAAGGTCCTTAAAGAAGAAAATCCCTCCTCTGCCCACCCACTGGCTGTCCGTGCCGCCCTAGTGCCCTGGCCTTCTGCTGTGCTTGAACACACCAGCCTCTCGGGAAGCAGACGCCTCCTGGTCTGATTGCTCTCCTTCCAGCCACGTGTCCACGTCACTCCTTCACCACCAAGTCTCTGAATTCAGAAGTCTCGTGGAGGGGTTAGTGGTACCAATAGCAGAACCCCCAGCCCATAGGAAACAAGGAGACTGATGCTTTTTTTTCTACACATCACCTGAAGTATCACCCCCATAACAATCAAGGGAGAAGGAGGAGGTTTGGGGAGGGAGGCAGATGAGGGCTAAGAACCCAAGTAACATTTAAGAGATGAGCAGAAGAAACTGCACCGTGGGGTAAGAGGGGATGGCCAGGGGGCAAGGGAAGGGGAGGGAACGTTTCAGACAGTTGCGTTTTAATTGACAACAAAGTCAGTTAAGTAAGAACTGAAAAGTAGCACACATTGGCATGCTGCAGGGGTCTTTTGCAAATGCCGGACTGCACGGCATTAGGGGTAAAATGAAGGAAAAGAATTCGAGGAGCGAGCAAGCATAGACTATTTTTATGGGACTTTCCTCATGGTGGCAAGCACACAGGAGGGAAGCATTTGCTTTGGCTCAGGTTGAGATACAGTTCATCGTGGTGGGGAACCATGGCAGCCTAGTGGCTCTTAAGCACTGGTAGGGATATGTGGCTGCTTGCTCACATCTGGGCAAATCAAGAAGCAGAGAGCGTGGTGGAAGGAGGTTTCTATAAAACCTCAATGCGCCCCGCCCCACCACGGTGGGCCATTTCCTCCAGTGACGATCTACCCAGGAAAAGTTGCCAAACCTCCCCGAACTACACTACCAACTAGGACTGAGTGTTCCGACACGAGCTTATGGGGGACACTTGGTCCAAGCCACTTCTCCAGACTCAGCTAGGAGGAAGAGAAAAGGGAGGAGCACAGACTGAAGGAGAAACTGAAGCGTGAGGGTGAGCCCATAGGAAGTTCCCCAGGAAGGAGGGGATGAAGGGAAGTGGATGGGGCTGGACTTTAGACTAGACGTCTCAGGAGAAATCAGGAGGTAAAAGGATAATGACTGATAGAGACAGATGTAATGGCGAAAGATAGTCCGTCAGAACCTATGTTTCCCTTTCTATGTGTTCACTCAGTAGCTGTTGGATGAATCAATCGGTGTCGATCAGACCCAACATTCCTGATCTCCCGATAGGTCATCTTCCCTCTCCCTGGCCTTCCTGATCTCCCGATAGGTCATCTTTCCTCCCTGACTTTCTAACTTCGGTACAATCAACATGGCTTTACATGGTTTTACAACTAACCTGGAAGATCAAATTAGCTATTTTAAAAAAGGAAGTCAAGAATGATTCAGAAACTAATGTGGTGCTGGAAGTGAGAGTGATACAGTCTTGTACCATTTTAAAATTTCTACGCAGTAAGGTGTTGGCAATGGGAACGGAAAGAAACCGATGCCTGCCTGGACCTGGAAAATGAGAAAGGAGGCCAAGAGGACTATAAGATTTCAGGCTAGAAGAGCGAGCTTCCCCTCAGGAGAATGAAATAGGAAGATTCAGAGCACTGAATTTAATGACAAGAGAAGCCCAGAGACATTTAAGATGGGGCTTACGTGATGGGAGCATATTTTGCAGTAGGGTTATAATAGACACTTATAAAAACTTGGGGGAGAGGTCAGTCAGTGCTGAAATGAAAGGTCTAGGACTCGACTCTTTCGGAGGAACTATAGATGGGAAAGATCCAGAACAAAATGGAGGAGTGGGGCTGACAAAGGAGGGTACGGAAGCAGACCAACTACACAGCACTGCAAACGCTGAAATGATTGCGGACTGCGAGAAGTCTGCCAATATCGTCACTCAGGATCTCCACACGAATAAATTGTTGGTGGTGAGAAATGCGGCGGTGAGAGCCACCAGAGTTAATTAGGCTGCGGGGAACTGGATCAAAGTAGGATTAATTTCCCCTTAGGACTCAGTCACAGTCCTCAGAAGAAAGACCATGTAAAGGACTGACTGGAAAGTGTCAGCGAAATAAGGAGAGGCAGGAGGAGTTGGGATAGAAACAGCAATCAGTGTCATGAGAAAGGAAGAGATGCACAGACTTTTAAGTAAAAGTGAGGATGTTCTCCAGGTAGTCCCATTTTCTCCCTCCGTGGAAGGCAGGTAGGTGCTCCGTGTGTGAGAGATTTGGTTCGTAAGAAGCTGAGAAAGGGAAGGGTAAAGTTGACTGCAGCGGAGTCTCAGACATGGCATCCTAAGACAGTTTCTGTCCCAGATGTTCGCTCAGGCCGACTGTTAGACCTCTTCCAGGCTGCTCTTTCCTACGCTGTTAGAAGATTAAATGAGATGGTGCATATAAATTATAAAGCAGCTCTCCACGGAGACAGGTTAGAATACCCACTAAGGGGAATGTGATGCAGCATGAATAAGAGATGAAACACAGTATAGCTAAGCACCAAGGAGGGCAGAGTGCAGAGCAGGAATATACAGCAAAGCCAAGTCCAGCGGTTTGTAACTTGCTTCAGCATACTGGAGTGAAGCCAGCGGATTCGGTCAGGGCAGTGCAGAGGACCAAAGGCTGGCAAGTCTAGGTAAGGACCACTTTCATTTCTAAGGCGGCTTACTTTGGGAAGTCACGTGACTTTTATATAAAAGTGGCTTTCGAGTAATCCACAGGTATTCTACTTATTATAAAGTTAGAACCAGATCTGAAGACCCTCACAGTAAGGACTAAACAAGACTTTTTTTTTTTTTGGTCTCTGTGTGTGTATGTGTGTTTGACTGTGTTCACACACATGTGCTAGAATCCAGAGCCTCATACATAGTAAGCAAACACTTAGCTACATCTCCAACCCAACATATTTAGAAATAGCCAGATGATTTTTTTTTTTTAATTTCATATTTCCATAGTTTGGGACCTTTTCTACCTGGAGTCCATACTTCATAAAAGCGTAGGCTCCGACTGTATGAATACAGTAAAGCATCTCTAATAAAGAGGTCCCTGAAACGGCTGTCCATGGATCGAAATCAAATAAGGAAGGTTCCAAACGAAGGAAAAGAGGCTTAAGCTACTGAAGAATGAGAACCGTAGTAGCTAAGGAGCCATGTTGTTACCATTTTTGGAATTCAGAGATCAAGGTCTCAGACCCCACGAGTAGGAAGCAGCTTCCACATGAATGAATCTGAAATTCCTGGCCAAATTCTCCAAGGAGACAAAGAAGTAAAACTGCTCAGGGTACCAGGCGGGCCCATCTTCCTAATTAGTTTTCGGCCTACAGAGGACTCGTCCCTCACTGACATCCTCCACTGTCCCATTGTGACCAGTCAGGAGCCCCCCTTGATGGTAAAAACAGCTGCCAAACTTGCTCTGCTTGCCGTCGTCCCACACCTCCTTCCGTTACTGTAGAATTCTGGTTGAGAAGTATCTAACTCTTAGGTCACATTCCCTCCCGCCTTCCCGGAAACTCAGCTGAGCTCCAAGGGGCAGACTTTCGAAACTTTTCGGTTAGGTTCCTGGAACGAGAGCCGGAGGTACCTTTGCCCTGGAAAATGCCAGAAGCTAGCCAGCTGCGGGGGTTCTGGTACCCGGCACGCTAGACCTGAGGGACTCCAGAACAGAAAAGATGCTCAGAAAACCGAGAAAGAGACCTGGCAAGGCAATCCCTGCTTCCCGGAGGCCTCCGAAGCTAAGGGGAGACCGCCTACAAGTTCCAGCATGCTTCGGGCTACACCTCGGCCGACTGACAGTACCACGCACCAATGGGAGGACTCTATGTGAGTTTGGGGCGGATCCCTCCTGCGGCACTCAGCTAGGCTTTTTCAAAGGTCCTGCGGCCTCGCTGGTGGCCAGAGCTCATCTTCGTGAAATAGTGACGCCGACGACACTACGCCGCTAAGCTCCCAGACTCCTCTTCCCTCCTTGGTCCCGGTCGTCCCGCCGCGCGAGTGGCCAGGCGAGGATGTGGAACTTGCTGGGCTTATTGGATGGCAGTGGTGTCACTCTGGAGGGCGGCGAGGCTCCGGGCGGCGAGGCCCGCCCCTCCCGCACGGTGATTGGACTCTTCGGAGCCTCCCTGGGCTGGGATTGGTGCGAGGCGGGGCGGCGGCTCTAGGGCCTTCTGGGCAGCCTAGGGAGGCGGCAGCCCCTGGCGCCGCACCCTGGGAGAGCCGGAGGGCTCACTACCTCATCGCCCGGGGAGAGGGCGCGCTTGTCGCGTGGTGGGGGTGGGACCAGTGGGGCGGGTGGGGGGTAGCCGTGAAGGACACGAAATGCAGGGGTCAGGGGGGTGGTGGCAGGACTAGCTGGGGCACTAGATCTGGAAGCTCTTGCGAGGAGGACGACTTGGGTGATAGAGGAGGGCGTGGACGTGTCTGGTATGGGATGCAGTGGAAAGGAAGGGCCCAGCCACAAATCCAGAGTAGATCTGTGGATGGTTCCTCAGAGGCACCCTCTTTCCGGTTGCCCTTTTATTTGGCAGCACGAGAGCCCTGGTGGTCTCTGTTCAAATCCTGGGAACTCTGCCTTAGGGTGAATTTAACCTGCATTATAAGACTACGCAGGGCCTTTTTTGATACTGGGTACAGACGTGGGGAAGATGTCAGAAAACAGGAAGCTGTTTCTGGGTTTCGTGCACAAACTCCCCGATGCGAGCGCATCTGGGAACTCAGGCAAGACTCACTGCCCTTCCTGTCTAGGGCTTTTCAAAGCCCCCAGGCTCTTGCCTTGCTTGCACACGGTGTGCACGACGTGTCTGGAAAAGCTGGAGCCGTTCTCAGTAGTGGACATCCGTGGGGGTGACTCAGACACAAGCTCTGAGGGGTCCATATTCCAGGAACCCAAGTCACGCAGCTTGCAGCCCCAGATTGGCATCCTCTGTCCGGTATGTGATGCTCAGGTGGACCTGCCCTTGGGTGGAGTGAAGGCCTTAACGATAGACCACCTGGCCATGAATGATGTGATGCTGGAGAGTCTGCGTGGGGAAGGTCAGGGCCTGGTGTGTGACCTGTGCAGCGACAGAGAAGTAGAGAAGAGGTGTCAGACCTGCAAAGCCAATCTCTGCCACTTCTGCTGCCAGGCTCATAGGTAAAGAGGGAATACCCCACCTGTTGTGGCTTAAGAGTGAGGTGCAAAGATATGAAGACACGGGTCGGGGATTTAGCTCAGTGGTAGAGCGTTTGCCTAGCAAGTGCAAGGCCATGGGTTCGGGCCTCAGCTCTGGGGGGGAAAAGAGACACAAATCCCTTGCTGAGCAGGTCGGAAGGAAGGCTTTCTCAGACACACCAAACGGCAAAGAACAACATGCCATGCAATCACAAGCTCTAGAATGGAAGTTAATGCAGCCGGCCTGATACCTCTAGTAATAAAAGCATCACAGGTTTCGGTTTACAGAGCACGTCGGGGTTCCTTCCATCACCAATTGCTATTGAATATGCACCAGGTGCTGGAGAGACAAGGTTACCGCGCTATTAGCATAGCCCTTGCCCTTGATCTCATCTGATCATTGTAACTTCTACAGAAAGACTCGTGCTTATCTCACCCCTGTTTATTGAAATGGAAACTCAGCAATGTTTTGTGATTTGCTAAGTTCCCGTAGCTGGTAAGCGTGTAACTGAGCCGAGTCCTCTCTTCAGACCTGCCCCTTCTGTGCTCTTTTTTACTAAATGCGTGCCCCCTTCTCGGCATGGGTATCGATTGGCTATGCCGTACCTCATATCTCTGTATGTACGTGGAGAGCAGGCTGGTAGGTTCTAACTGGGTTATTTTGTCTTTTTATCACACTCAGTGAAGTTTGTTATCATTTAGTCTTTGTCCCCTTTTCTCCTCCATCCCACTCTAGTGCATCAGAATAGAAAACGAAACACCAAAACTAAGCAAGGTTTTCAGATTAACCTAGAGCAGTTTTGTTTTCTGGCCTTACCAGCAGCACAGTTGTCTTTGCTCCCTATTTTTAACCTGTGTGGTCACCCCTCCGACGGTCGTGTTGCCAGCTCAACAGCTGACCCATTTTCTCCGCAGCCACCCTTGGACCAGAATAGGCACATGCACTTCAGGTTGCGGGAACTGTTACCAGGGAGCGCTCCAAGCAGTCACTGCATTTTCCTAGGGATTTCCCTGAGTCCCCCAGGAGGCTATAGAAAGGAGGAATTCAAGAGAGCTTTGATTTTAGTGCCCATTGATTCCACTTTCTACTAACGCTCATGCCTCTTGAGGGAAATGCTGGCCTGCCAATGTACATGATGTAGGCGCTGGCCAAAGGAATTGCTTTACTAAAATGTTACTTAAACGTGAGACAAGAGATTGTGAGAGCCAGCCAGCTGCTTTCGTTGCTTCATAGATCCATCGGGCATGGTTGTATCGCTTGGTACTCGTCTTCCACCATGCACTTGGAAGTGGGCTGTGACCCTTGTTTAAAGTTACCCAATTATCTCTTGAGCGAGAGTTTCTCAGAACGTAGTCTCAGCGTTGCACTTTTGAAGATGTAGTCCAAGCCAACTCCAAGTATATATGTGTATTGTGTTCTAAACAACAACGCTCAGATAGGCCTGGGTCTCACTGTGTGGAAAAACCATCAAGCAGAGGATCCTGTAGTTTGATATTAGAAGTTCTGAGGGGTGTGACTCAAACCCATTGAACTCTTAAAACCTCTTCACCAAACTGTCTCCCTCTAAGTTATCCCCCCACTTCCTGCTTCTTTCCAGGCGGCAGAAGAAGACGATGTATCATACCATGGTGGACCTGAAGGACCTGAAAGGCTACAGTCGGGTTGGAAAGCCCATCCTGTGCCCTGCGCACCCCGCGGAGGAGCTGAGACTGTTCTGTGAACTGTGTGACCGGCCCGTGTGTCGGGACTGTGTGGTTGGGGAGCACCGAGAGCACCCCTACGACTTCACCAGCAACGTCATCCACAAGCATGGAGATTCCGTGCGGGAGCTCCTCAGAGGCACCCAGCCCCACGTGGAGGCCCTGGAGGAGGCCCTGGCTCAGATCAAAAGCGTGAACAGCGGCCTCCAGGAGCGCGTGGAGGCAGTGGCGGCTGATGTCCGAACATTCTCGGAGGGCTACATCAAAGCGATCGAGGAACATCGGGACAAGCTGCTGAAGCAGCTGGATGACATCCGGGTCCAGAAGGAAAACTCTTTGCAACTGCAGAAGGCACAGCTGGAACAGCTGCTGGCGGATATGCGGACTGGAGTGGAGTTCACCGAGCACCTGCTGACCAGCGGCTCAGACTTGGAAATCCTCATCACCAAGGGAGTAGTGGTCGAGCGGCTCAGGAAGCTGAACAAAGTTGAATACAGCGCCCGCCTGGGAGTGAATGATAAGATCAGCTTCTGTCCTCAGGAGAAGGCAGGCCAGTGCCGAGGCTACGAAGTGTACGGGGCCATTAACACCAAAGAAGTGGATCCATCTAAATGTGTCCTCCAGGGAGAAGGTAGGGACGCATTTCCCACTGGCACTCAGGACAGGGCCCGGGGATATGATATGTAGAAGTCTGTGAACTGTGTGGCTTCTTGTCTGGGGGCGGAGCTCAGTCTGCAGAGTGCTTGCCTGGCTTGCACAAAGCCTGGGTTTGATTGCCAGCACCACGCACAACTGAGCCTGACTACACATGCCTATAATCCCAGCACTCGGCAGGTGGAGGCAGGGGCGTCAGAAGTTTGAGGACTGCTTTGGATGCATTTCAAGTTTGAGGCCTTCCTGGGCTGTAGGAGACCATGTGTCAAAAGGAATAAAGCCGTGAGGCTTGTTCAGCTAGGGGTACTCCACGTCTGACCCCCGACCAAGGGGAGAAGCGTCCTGATTTGAAAGGCAGCGACGCTTTGCCTTGTTCTTCCTTCTCGCTCGGTCTGGGCAGGCCACAGTTGATACTGGGGTGACGCTTGAGCCCGTTCCATTTCAGAAAAGCAGAAGCTCCCCAGAACCTTAAGGACCATGCTTTGGGGTGACAGAGCCTGGCCACACCCACAGGAGCTAACAGCACTGACTAGAACAAGGCACAGTCTGCCTGTGCAGAGACGCGCATGGCAGCTCCTGGTGCTTGGGCGCTATGTTGAAGGCTACAGAACAAGGAAGACAGAATCACAGCTTCCTTTCTTCCTTACCGTTTTGGGTCACACAAACTTCGTATCGTTGGTATTTCAAAAGATTTGGTAGATTGAGGTCTTTTGTTTGTTTGTTTGAGACAGGGTCTCACTGGATAGCTCTGACTGACCTGGAACTATGTGGAACAGGCTGGTCTCAAACTCACAGAAATCCACCTGCCTCTGAGTGCTGGATTTAAAGGGGTGCATCACCAGGCCCAGCTAGAAATGGTTTCTTTATACCAGTGTTCCGTTCCTAAGGGAAGCATGTTATTTAGACATATTTCACAGATCAATCCTGATGGGAAATTTGTATTCAAGAGTTGCCTTCACTTTGGCACAGAATTTCTAACTCTCTGGAGGTCACAGATCACTCTGAGAGTGATCTTTCCCGGAAGTACCCACGAAGTAGGACATACAGTCTCAGGAGTTTCCTAGACCCTCCACAGGCCTCTCGGCAATGCTTGGCAGTTCACCACCCAGGGCTGAGAAACCCGGTTTCCTCTGCATGCTGGCCTCCAGGCTGCAGCCCGTGGGTAGTCCCCCAGCACCTTGGCAATGGCTTCTGAGTTACAGGAGCTCTCACAACAAGGACACAGTACCCTGGACTGCAGTGTCCTCTTCCTGTTCTGGAGGATCCGGGGCTTGCAGAAGGTGGTCTTGAGGATATCCGTCTACAGGTCCGAAGGCTTTCTTTGGACACCTAGATTAATCCTAAATATTTGCAGAGTTTCCTTACAGCTAAAATTAAGATGCAGAATCCCACGTGACCCAAATCAGCTGCTGCTGAACCACTTACCCAGGTCTCCGGGATGGATACCCGAGCAGTATGGCCTAGAAGGCGAGAGGGAACAGGGTGGTTCAAATAACTAGGAAGCACAAGCTTTGTTTGGTCTGACTGGGGCCATGGCGTCTCCGTTTGCCTGTGGGGTGAGCCCTGTTTGTCTTTTGCAGATCTCCACAGGGCTCGAGAGAAACAGACAGCCTCTTTCACCCTGCTTTGTAAGGATGCCGCGGGAGAGAGCATGGGCAGGGGAGGAGACAACGTCCAGGTCGCCGTTGTCCCCAAAGATAAGAAAGACAGGTGTGTGTTAAATGTATCACGTGCAGTAGGCAGTGAGGGGAAAACCAGGGCCTTCGAGTTACTGGAGATATAACTGGACTCCTTCATCGTATGGGTCCATAATGCCATGAGAAAATGATTCCACACAATTAATGGAATGTGTCCCCTGAGTAGGTTTTATGGCTCAGCTTTAGTTTTCTCTCTCTAAGAGTCTCGCTGCCCCCAGATTGTCCTCATTTCAAACTTTGGAATGGGCAGACTTTTTTTTTTTTTGACGTGTAACAGAATTGCACCCTTTCTTAAACCTAGTCTCTCTTCCTATTAAATTGCTTCAGGATTGTTTATATTTTTCTCTCTGCAACTGGCCTAAGGAGAAGGGGCCACAGGGCAGGGAGTCCCAACAGAGACCTGCATAAAAGAGCACAGGAACGTTCTCCTGGTTCTCAGGATGCTGGACTAAAGTAGAGCTGATGCCATCTACCTTCAGTGTGAGGGACATTTCTAGTTCCTATTAAACATAACTCAGGCCTCAGACGGGGGCAGCTGGAGCAGGCCTGTGAGAGCCAACGGCCTTCTGACCCCCCTTTCATTCAGCCCCGTCAGAACGGTGGTCAAGGACAACAAGGACGGATCATACCATGTTTCCTACACCCCCAAGGAACCTGGAGTCTACACTGTGTGGGTCTGCATCCGGGAGCAGCACGTGCAGGTGAGGAAGGCCCTGTGCTTGCTGTCAGCTCAGGCTCTCCCACAGGATCAGCTGCTAAGGGAGGGAGTAACTGTCCTTTGCTCTTCATCGTGGACACAGCCCAGATTCTGCGACTCTCGTTCTTACTAGAGGGGTGCTCACCGTCCTGACCCCGCTGCCTCTCTCCCCGACTGGCAGCTACATTGCCTTTTATTCCTCTCCTGGCTAGTTTGTTGGGATTCTTAATCCAGGGAAGATGTCTTGACCACAGGGGAGTCCCTTAGCAGAGAAGTGCACGCAGTTTTCATCCTTTCCACATCATGAGTGGGCTGCAGTCGGCAGGGTTACGGCTCTTCCTGCTGTCGGTCATTTATCTGGCTAACCATCAGCGCATACATATGTGTATCTGTACCATGGTTCCAGTCCCGACAAGTAAGTATAACACTTCTTGGTTTAGGAAGTTTTAAAGTCTCTGCTGACATTGGAGTAGTCATTCCCTCAGGCAGAAGGCAAAGTTGATGGCCATAAGCACCATCGTGGTCATATTAATCATGTGGCCTGTGCACTAGGAAGACTCATTCAGTGCCATTACTGATCTCTTCACAGTATGTCAGGAATGGTTGGATGTTTCTGTATAGTTAGTTTACTTCCATTTTCTTCAAAGCCTACACAGACAGACCAGTCTTGACCCAATAGCCAGTAGCTCTTACTTTAACTTCAGGTTGTTTTGTTTCGTTTTCTTGTTGTGTGAGATACAGGACAGAGTGTTGTTATCATCTGTAAGCTGGCCTACAAGTCACTATGTAGCCAGGCTGGCCTTGAACTCTTGATCCTCTTGCCCTGACCTCCTAAGTACAGGAATTACAGGATGTGCCAGTCATATTCGCTGCCAGGTTCTTTTTAAGAAAAATCTTGTTTTCCAGCTTTCCATTACTGTGACAAAATACCAGAGTTATAAACTTAAAGAAAGAAAGGTTGATTTTGGCTCATAATTTTAGAGGTTCAGTCTCTGGATCATCCCTTCAAAAGAGGGAGACTTTAACATTGGGAAGTCTGGGGTACCAGGTTCCACTTTGTCCTTATCTGATGTGGCTCTTACCTGGGGACAGGAAAATACAATACTTAATAAACATTTGTGTTAAACCCAGGAGAAAGTAAAATACAAGTTATCCTTGAGGAAAAAGTGGATAGAGTGACCACCTTGAGACTCATTAGCCACACATACTGGACTTTTCTCACTCCCATGTATCTTTGGTCACCACTAAGAGGATGAGCAGATTTGTGGTGTCCAGGGTCAGAGGTGGGAGGAAAGGTGCTAACTCTGTGAGAAGAGGCACGTGACTGAGAAGCTGCACGTGTCCTAGCTTGTGGTGCGGCAGCCCAGTCACTTCCCACGACATGCCTCAAGAACTGACATAGAGACTCCTAAAGGCTGCGGTCAGTCACACCAAAGCCGAGTCGAGATGACTGTGTGCAGTGGCTTACACTCCCACTTCATTCAAGGCTGGAGGGAGGCCGAGTCCATAAAGGGCTTGAGCCAAACCCGAGCTAATTCAGACGTCACTGAAAATGAAGCTGATCCTGTGGAACTGTCTTCAGTGCCCAGAGGCTTGGGAGCTTCGAACAGTCAGTGCCCTGGAGAATGTGGTGACCCTGGTGCATGGCAGAAGGGCAACATGCATCCACATCCAGTTTCACTGCGCTTCCATTTGCCCCATCCAGCCGAGAAGTCCCTAGCCAGAGATATTTCTGTCCCGTGTCCTTGTCCCTCTTGTGACTTAGCGCCTGCTTATCACGCACTGATGCTCAGCACACCCTGTTGATACCTTTGCTCTTGGCCCAAACCCTTCAGGGCTCACCGTTCACTGTGACCGTGAGGAGAAAGCATCGCCCACATCCAGGTGTGTTTCACTGCTGTACCTTCTGCTCCAGCGGAGGCCAGAAAACTGCCCGCTGTGCCTGCGGAGGCACCATGCCAGGTAAGGATGGTCGGGGTCCTCAAGCCTGCTAGTCCATGCAGCAGCAAGGGGCCTTCCCTCCTCTGCCTCCCAGCTACTAGGTCAGGGTGTGTGGACTGAGGCTGTACTTCTAGAATTCTAGCCTCATGTTTAGAGGCAGGACAAGGAGCTTACACAGTAAGCTCGAATTGAAAGGACAGGCTTCAAGGTTCTGAGTTCTTTCTTGATACAGTTCACTGGTTCACTGGCCTCATGCTTCTCTGTGGGATTCTCAAATTCAGTCTGCACCCATTTTAGCGGTCTCAGCACTGTGAAATGCAGACCCACCCAAAATCATGAAGGAATCTCAAATGGGCAGACCAGGGGAGTGGATGGTTGAGCAATGTCTGACTCTCTGGGAAGGCAGGATCTCCAGGCAAGAGATCCCAGTGTTTTTTTTTTTTTTAAAGTTATTCTATCTTGGCGCTCGGGGAGATGCAATCATGTGGGTGCTGGCTACTCTTCCAGAAGACCCAAGTTCAATTCCTGTACCCACATGGGGGTTCACAACTGTTTATTACCCCAATTCAAGGAATTTGGTATCTTCTTCTGGCCTCTGGGTACCAGGCACACACGTGGTACACAGACATTCGTGCAGGCAAAACACTCGTATACATAATGGGCTTCCGTACCCTCCTGTGCAACCAGCCCGGGATCTTTCTCCTTTTCCACTGATCTGCCCTCCTTTACATGTCACTCATCACATGTAGGTAAGATCCAAATCAGTTCCTTTAAGTTCAAATGTAAACTAGATCACCTTCAGGTTGCAGGTTAGACAGTCTTGAGAACCTGGCCTGGCCATGACTGCCTCGGTAGTTCTGGTTACAGGGAATGAAACAGGTAGTTCCTTCGGAGAAAGTTCCACTGCTCAAGTCTGAATGTTCCAGGTTTAATTTGTGTAGCAAGGGCTGGGTTCTCCTTTCAATTGTCCCCCCCCCCTTTGTATATGCAGGTGGGTACCTTGGCTGTGGCCATGGACACAAAGGACACCCAGGTCGTCCGCACTGGTCCTGCTGTGGGAAGTTTATTGAGAAGTCTGAGTGCACGTACACCGGTGGGCAGAGCGCACCAAGGAGTCTTCTTAGGACCGTGGCCCTCTGATGGCTTCCTGGGTACAAGTTCAGCCAGGTAAACCTGAAGCCGGCATGACCTAAGGTGTGCAGAGGACCCGAGAGCTTTAGTTCCAAAGAGACTGACAGAATTAAAGACAAAGTGCTTTCTCTAACATCAGAGTTCAAGTGCTCTTTTGTGTGTGTGAGCTGCTCGCCTATACCATGGCTGAGTGTGGGCCACCAATGCACCACTCAAGGCGGGCTGACGAGCTCTCCACAGGAGGTTCTTTTCTGTTCCATACAGGCATCAAGGTGTCTATGCCAGGGAACATTATGGCACAGGGAAGATGTTACCTCCTTTCTATTGTTTTACAGCCTCTTCAGTTTATCCCTGAGCTGGAATTTAAGTGCTTCTCAGAGAATGAGACCCCTTTGTCTCATTCACATTTTGTTAGTATACTTGCAGTAGTTTTTCCAGTGCATGGTTTATGACAGTTCTAAAGGGATTTTGTTGTTTAGCTGAGAGCCTGGTGATGAGTCATCTGTAGGGCACACAAGTAGACAGCTAATAAGGAGGAATGGCATGGAAAGATCTCATCCATCGGTTGCAGTTCTTACACCGGATGGATGACGGAGAGGCCTCCATCCTCCCAGCTCTGACTTAGAAGAGGCTTTCCGATGAGTCTCTATACCTGGCAATAGCGGAGAGCATTGACTGCAGGTACCTCCTAGGGGCTACAGGATTCCGGGAAGAGTTGGCACTGCCTCTGCCAGCCTGCCAAGACCTTCCCCAGATCCACTCCGTGTGTTCTGGGATCCTTGGTTTCTTATACAGCAGTAAACTCAGCATATATTAAATAGTTACTGAAACTTACATTATATGATTTCTTAGAAGTGGTGACTCATCGCAGTGGTGACCTGGGTAAAGCAAAGGAAGTGACACACTTAGTTGACAGCTGTTAGGTCGCCACAGAATACCTTTCCTTCTTGGAGTTGCTACATTGTAGCTATAAACAAAAGATACTAAGTTTCTTCCTTTTCTGGAAACACTCCCCTTTAGCCCCTTTCTGTAAGCAAAATCTCATGTTCCAGAAGACAGGGCTGCCCATCACCCCTCAGGTTGTTTGTTGATCGTTCTTTACTCTTTATGTCTCTGGGCCTAGTCAGGTGTCCCGAGCTTATTACCATTGCTGCTTTGAGATCCCTGGGTCTCAGCCAGCAGTGGTTTTGCCCCACAACTACCTCCCTGAGGAATGTCAGCAGAATCTTGGGGATACAGGGCCTAGGAGCATCTAGTGGGGTTACAGGCCAGACTGTTCACAGTGCTTAGGACAGCTTCCGCAGCAAACGGGGCAGGTTATGCCTCCCTGAAGTGTCATCTTCGTGTTTGGTGAGGCATCCATCGCTCCTGCCTTCTGCTCCACTGTTCCTTCCCAGTCTCCTCTGCTCACCCTTGCATTTTCCTGTTCCCCGGACACCCAGGAGAGCCGAAGAGCAGTTCTTCCACTTCTTCCTGTTCCCAAGGTCTCATTCTGTCACTTACACACCATTTGTACACAGTGACTCCCACGTCCCCTCCAGGTCCACTCTCTAGTTAATTGTGTCCAATGGCTTACATCCCATCTTCCCTGTGTGTACCTCAAATTTAAATGACTTCCAGTGTCCAGTTCTCACTTCCTCCTGCCTGCCATCACCAACTGCTTCCCCTGTGGTCCTCTCTTGCACTTGAGAAGCACAGCTCTGTCCTTAGGTGGGGGAGTCTTGGAAACACACTGCGTGTCACACACCATCTCCAAACCACAGGGAACTGCCATCAGCCTTACCTTTACTCATCTGACTACCGCTCACTGCGTCCACCGCTGCTGTCCTGGTCTGAGATGCCAAGACGTCCCACCTCCAAGTTTTGTCATTGTCTTCTCACCGGCCTGCTTCTGCCTTTCCCCCTCCACTATAGCCCCCAGGAGAGAGCGAGCCTCTCAAAATGTCACATCATTCTGCTCAGTACCCTCCCACCTTACTCAGAACAAGTCAGCATACATGCTTCACATTACCATGTATGGCCAGCACCGTCTGATCCATCTTCTCTTCCTAACCTGCTGTCCTGTCCAGCCACGGTGGCCCTGCCAGTTCCTCAGTCAAAACAGTCTTGTCTTGTCGCCTTTATAGTCACTGGCCTTCTGTCTGTCATGCCCTTTCTCAAAGATGATTCATGATTCACTCTGGTATCTTCAAGTTTCTGCTCTAGTGTCAACTACCACCCTACTAGTGAGCCCCCTAACTACCCTGTATAAGACAGCAGTATCCTACCCTGGAGAAGGCATCGCCCTGCATGGCTTCATCATCATCTGCCATATATAATATCTTTTATCTGCTGGAGACTTCGAGCTCCCTGAGGGACTTGACATTAGTAACTCTGTTATCCCCGAGCAGGGCAGATTTTGGCTTACGGTGGAAACAACAGTATGCTGAATGAATAAAAATCAAGATCTGTGGAATTTTCCACTTGGCTCTACTTAGTATGTTTTCATGACTTCACCAAACACCACTTGGGAAAATGTCTTAACCTTCTATCAAACTTGTTGGATAAGTTATGTGCACCCAAGGGACCAGCCCTGAATCTTCCAATTACCTCAGACGTCTCGGGAGTCTTCTGCCCTCAAGTCTCTGGAATTACATCATCTTTCCCAGGTGCCTGGGAGTCAGTGCAGCAGGTAGCACCAAAGCTCACAAGTCTCCCTTGGAGAGGCTACAACTGGACAACCTTCTGCAGGTGAAGCTGTATTAAATGTTCTGTGAGGCAGCTAGGGCCTGGCTTACCCAGGTCTTTAAGCAGTATTTCTTGTAACAATATTAAAAATATCAGAAGCCTCCAGGGGTGGCTCTTCCTTGGCTTGTACAATAACATGGTCTTAGCTCAATGTACTCCAACTGCTCTGGCAGCTGAGCTGACAGATCCATGGGAAGTCAGAGTGGTCTGAACAACCCCAAACTCCAGGGCAAGGAAAAAGGAATTGGAGGCTCTAGGGACTGTTGCAGGATACAATGTGCTTCAGAACTTGAGCAATGCACACTGAAACATCCAGATGCAGCTCTATGATCTAAGTGATGTGGCTGGTGTTACAGTCCAGTAAAACACCGTCCTCTGGGATATTGTAACAGGGTAAACATTTTGGCTGTCTTGGAAAATAAACATCCATATACCTGCTAGCCTGCCCATCCTCTAGCCTCCCTGCAATCATTGTTCAACATTACTCCAGAGGATGTGCACCCGTGTCAGGGATGGCTGGATGAAGAGAATGCCAATTAGTAGCAGAACAGAGGAAGAGGCATCCCACTGTCCTACATATTGAGAAGGCATTCCTTCATCACTTCCTCAAAGCTCTCACAGGTCAGTTTTTGAGATGATCAGCTACAGGGTCCTCTACTACAGCTCTTAATGCTCATCTCCCCTGCTGGATGCTAAGAAGGGAAGCTTATGCTTGGCTTTGCTTCACCTTACAAATGGAGTACTCAGCAGAGCCTTACACAAGTAGGTGCTTGGTATATATTTCAATTAGTGAATAAGTAATTGAGCAACAGAAATATTCCCCATCTGTCTTAGTTAGGGTTTCTATTGCTACGAAGAGACACCATGACCACGGCAGCTCTTATGACAGAAAATGTTTAATTGGGGTAGTTTGCTCAGGTTCAGAGGTTCCGTCCAGTATCATCATGGTGGGACATGGTGGCATGCAGGCAGATGTAGTGCTGGAGAAGCAACTCAGAGCCCTATATCTTGCAAGCAACAGAAAGTGATCTCCGAGTTACACTGAGCGAAGCTTAAGCCAAGGAGACTTCAAAGCCTGCCCCCACAATGACACACTTCCTTCAACAGGGCCACCTCTCCCAACAGTGACACTCACAATGAGCTTATGGGAGCCAATTACGTTCGAACTACCACAGCATCCTTTCTTCCTTACACATCTCCACCTATACTCAGATTTAGCTGTGGAACCCAGGCAGAGGACTCAAGACAGTAAGCACATCCCATGGCTGTTGCCTGCTCCCTACTTAGGCAGGCTTTCTTCATTTCCTTTCCATCCCTCGAGCTGTGGACTCCATGTGTACCTGGTTCCTAATTAGCCCTAACTTCCTTTTTCCTGATGAAACACTTTAACATGGATGATATGTCTAAGAACTCAGATCATCTATTATCTCTCTGCTTACAGAATGTTTTCTCGTCTCCTGTAGTTTTCTAGGGCTTGGAGCTGTGTGCTGCTTAGTTTGCTAACCTGGTAGAAACTGGGGGCATCTGGGAAAATGCTTCCATCAGACTGGCCCGTGGGGCGTTTCCTTGATTAATAATAGATGCAGGTGGTGCCATCTGAGTTGGTGGTCCTGGGTTGTATAAGAAGGCAGGCTTAGCAAGCCATGGAGAGCAAGCCAGGAAGCAGCATTCCTCCATGGCCTCTGTCCTGCCCTTCCTCAGAGACAGTGACCTGGGAGTTGTAAACTGAAATAAACCCCTGTCCCCAACTTGGTTTGGGCCATGTTTTACCAAAGAATAGAAACCTCACTAAGACAAGCTGTGTGATAGTATTATAGCATCCCATTCCATAAACTCAGCTCTCCAGAAAGTAAACATCAAGAATCCAGAGACTAGGAGGCCATACAGAACTGGTGGTCCCATGATGATCCTCCTGGTGTAAGAGAATCTGGCTTCACCTGGAGTCCGGCAAAGAGCCATTTCACTGAGCATGAGACACCCACACAGAAATAACACTGTGCCGAGGGGCCACAATAAAGCATTAGAGGAGGACAAGGTGGTACATGTCTGTACTCCTAGCACGTGGCCAACTCAGATGAAGTGGGCAGACCAATGGGAAAAGAAACCTGGCAGTGGAGGCCCCTGCACAGGCTTGGTGACATTGGCAGCAGTCAGCACAGCACCTCAATTAGGTCACTACACTGTGATGTGCTGCCCACTGACTGGGTGCAACTCAATCTTACCAAGAAGGCCTCACAGCATTAACGAGGATTTAAGAACACATTTGGAGAACTCCATCCTACCTGGTAGTTCCACAATTTCTACACCCACAGACATGACGAGCATCTCATTTTGGTAGGAACACTTACCTACCTCAGACACAATTAGGAAGCTTTGCTGGCTTGCCATCAGAACAGGAAAAATGAAGGGAAGACTTTAAGATACCAGAAGTCTACCTTAGAGGCATTTGTCAATGGGACTTGAATATAGCTTAGACTCTCTGTAGTCTCCAAATAAAGACTTTAATTTGAAAGTTAGGACTCTTTCTCAACAGTGCTTGGAGTAGACATTCACAGTGTTCACCTCACAGGCGGACATCCCTGATCTGTCCGGCAAAAGGAGTTAACCATGTGTTCGCAGGGCAGTGTGTGATGTATGCTAATTCACACAGCACACAGACAAAAGGCTGCGATGCCCAGCGACCTGGAAGGATGGCCAACAGTCAGCTCATGGCTGTCAGACTTGGACAGGCTTGCTCAGGTGTCTCTATCGTTACTTTGATCATGTAACTTCAAAAGCTAAATTTTATCAGGAATCTTATTGTAGCCGTTAAGTTCTGAAACCAAGGTCCACCTTACAAATGAGGAGACCAAAACATAGGTTTTTAAAAACTCCTATTAACTAGCTATGCCTCCAGCTAAGGTGAGACCAGAATTAGAACTCAGTGGAAGTTCCAGAGTTGATTTCTTCCCACCAGCACACATTATCTTTACTTGCTTTTACAAGGAGTCTTTCCTGAAACAGATCACAGCATCTCCTGCCACACTGACTGGTGAATATTGGGTCTGTGCCTTTACCCAACTCAGAGGAAACAGTTCTTTCTAGGAAAGTGTTTTGGAAACTACTGTAACTAATTTACTGACAAGTAAGTCTCACATTGTATACCAGTCAGCACACTGACAACCCCGAATCTCAGCGACTTAAAGGATTTCTCGATCATGACACAGTCCAATGGAGACACAGTCCAATGTAGGCGAGGTGGGTGAAGGAGACACACCTGAGGAAGACCTGGTCCCCAGTCACTCCAAGACCAAGTCTGACAAATGATCTATGGCCCAAATTAAGTTCAGAGCCCCTGTTCTTTCTGCCTCTTCCATGACAATTCTTCTACAAATAGGGACCTCTGAAACAAGGTTTTCTGTACATGACAGGCTGCCACACACATGAACTCACAGTAGCTGTGACTTATGCATAAGATCAAGCCAGACAAATCCCAGCAAGATTCCCAACCCATAGCTTAGGAGCTATGGGCAACTGATGGCTGCTGGCAGGGACAGTGTCAGCATGCTCTGTTGACTGCCAATGCTCCAGTGCATGGCCCTGTGCATGGCATCCTGTCAGCAATGAGTAGACTCAGTGGGTTTAAAAAGAGTACGTGGTGTTGGGAGGGAAAAGTGGGAGTGGAGGATACAGTATGAAATTCTCAAACAATGTTTTTTTAAAGGAAAAAGGAGAACCCTTGATCTAGTGGTATTTAACCTTTCTACACCCACAACATCTTCCCTTCAGTTCCTATTTCCAGCAAGAAAAAACATTTGGAAAGTTGCACAGGATAGCCCATTTCCTTACATCACTTCTCTCCATGCTCCCCCAGCTACAACTCAGTAATGTGGACCTTACCTGCAGCAGGTAGTCTCTAGATGCTCCGAGGGAAGAAGATGGGGTTTAGAGATATAGCATTACCTCTGTGACACTTTCGAACACATTTACTAGATTATATCAATGATATGACAATGTGGTGCAACGGTATAAACTAAATGACAGAACTGTATTAAATGCTACCAGTAACTAAAATTGACATCAACATTAAATAATACAAATACTGCATGATAGAAATACTGATAGCAAATGGTACAAATACTAAATGATACAGTGATGAAACTGGGTGACAGTCACACTCATGTTGATAAACTCCTAAATGAAACAATGACGCACAGGCTAAGTGACAGAGGCTAGATGATACCACGATCAACACTCAGCATCTGTCCATATGCAAAGCATCTTGACCCCAAGCCTGAGACACTGCCGACTCATCCAGCCACACAGGGATGGCTGCTTACAGATCTTCCCTCTTCTCGGCTCACAAGAGACTTCCAAGGAGCAGCCTGCCAGCAAGGAGACAGGACAGAGCCTACACAGGGAAGGTCAGTCAGACCATCTCCCATCAGCCAAGGCGGCAACACAGGGCTCTGTGGCTGTTTGACAGACAGGCTCTTACCATGTAGTTATTAAGGTTGCCAAAGAACTCGCTATGTTACCCAGGCTAACTTCAGACTCAAGATCCTCTTGCCTTCGCCCCTAAAGTGCTGGGATTATGGGCATTTGTCACCATGCCTGTAATGACTTGTTAGGCTTTACCAAAGCATTTGTACAATTCTTCAAGACTTATCTTCTCAGAACATCTAACACCAAAGATTTAATTGGTTTGGTTTGGTTTTTCTAAGACTTGGTCTTACTCTGTAGCCCAGGCTGGCCTAGAATTTACCCTGTAGCATAAACTGGCCTCTAACTCGCAATCCTGCCTCGGCCTCTCTAGTACTGGGATTATAGTCATGGACTATGACTGGCTTCCAGAGCACTTCTGTGCTGTTTTGAGAGTCTCTTCTCAGGCCGGCCTGGAACTCTCCACCCTCCTGCTTCCTTCACAAGGGCTGGGATTATAGGCGTGCATCAGCACACCAGACTCCGATCTGCAGTCATCAGCTGGTTTCTACGGTGCTCGTTAAACAAGTGGGATGATAAACAAGATGGACTAGCCAGTCTGTTAACATGGTGACCCACTCTCAATTCCTGGCATAGGACTTTGTCTCCGTGAATAAGATGAAGTCGAAAGCTCTAGGATCACGGAACATACCACTCCAGACTGTAGTACACACCAGCACGGCACAGGAAGCTAGATGCCAAAGAGGACCTTGAGGTCAGCCAGGGTGAGCTTGGTGACAGATCCTCCGGATCCAGAAAGGACCTGTTTGGCCAAATCTTTCTTCTTTTCTTGGAGCTGTAAGATCTTCTCTTCCACTGTCCCCTCACAGACGAACCTAAGAGCAAATGACAGCAAACGTCAGAGCCCAAGCGGCTTACTGAAGCACGCGTTCAAACTTCTCTCCACCTCAGTTTTGAAGGAGATGTTTCCCTGGTATTAGACGAGAGCAGAGAATCCACACAACTTCCACTACACATGTCTGTTTAAAGTGATGCACTGCAGACTAACTTTCTTCCTGACGTGAGGGAAATTGCAGATGACATTTCTATCTAGAACAAATGTAGAGGCCCAGCTTTTACTCAAAACTCAATTTTGACAAGGTCAGAAGGGCCTCAAAGGTCAAGTGTCTGTGTGTTTAGGTGCAGAATGTCTAATTTCTTAGCTAATGCATACTATAACCAGGCTTTTCAAATGAAGTCACCACTCACTCAAGTACTCACTAAGTATGTATGTATTTATATATACATATACCATGTCCTATGGGAGGTGACAAAGAATATAGTTTCTTCTCTGTAGGAGAAAACCAAGATACGAACATCCAATAATGATAATAAAAATAACAATAAGACAGTGGGAGTGTGTCCAGGGTACAAAAGGCAATCTGTGTAAGGCAGTCAAAGAAGGCTCCATTAGAGTCAACTCTTACTGTGTGGTGTGCAGGATGACCAGGCATTTGCTAGATGAGATGGTGGAACAGGCACAACATCCAGGGGATTAGAACACGTGTAAACTGTGGCTGAGCTCTAGACCATGGCTGAATTAAAGATCATGCTGTCTAGTCAAGTCCACTGGTAGCAAAAGTTCAGGAGCTGTGGGCCAGGTCCTCAGTGGTGATCCCCACCACACCAAGACCCTGACAGTAAATCTACAGGAAGTGAGCCCTTGAAGGCGTGCCCTGTCCCAGCAGATCGTCAGTTAGAAAGAGCCCTCTGCTGGCAATGCGGAGCACAGGAATCAGCAGAGCTGCGTAGGGAGCTGGCAGTGGGCATGGAAGGCAAGGGTGGTTAACAGTTTAGAAAATACAACTGAAGGCCTGGGCATGGGACCTGGGAGAGGAAAGAGGCTAGTTTCTGGCTGTACGGCTAGAGAAACGGGCACTATCCACACAGATGACACACATGGATGTGCTCAGGCAGCAGGAAGCAAACATTTCAGATGGACATGTTTATCCCGGAGGCTGTAGTCACACTCAGCACATTCGGGTGCTCGGCAGCATTCAGTTGGTACCCGAATGCACACGCAGATGAATGAGACGAGCAGGCACTTCCATACTTAGGCTACATGTTTAGCAGGGGTCTGGATACCCAGGTTGGAAGTGTAGGAGACAGTGGACCTAAAAATACAGATTTTGTACTCACTGGAGTGATATAATTAAAGGAGGAAAATATGGAATGAGCAGAGAAGAGAGCTAAAGTCAGGAAAACTAATTATCACTGCATGTGGCAAATTTTGGAGCTCACCGGTGGCCCTCAACAAGAACAGCTTACATGAAATGGGGGAAGGCACTTTGTAAGACTGAGGAAGAAACGGAGGTAAGCAGTACTGACTGTGTCTTCTCAATTCTTCACTAGACCCTGTCAGCAAAGGGAGCAAAAACAGGGCCACAGGAAGAGTGGACTATAGCAGTGAGGCACGTTCTGGTGGTCCCAAAGCCATGCAGGCCCCAAAGGAGCATTCTGCAAAGTAACAACAGGCTGTGCTCTTCAAAGGCAATGTCAAAATCAGAGGAGGAAGCACTGTGCCAGATTAGAGGATCCAAAGTCAGGACAACGAAATGCCACTCAGATGTGGGATCTCCTGCTGCTGTGAAGGACAGCATCGGGAGAGATGAACCCGAGAGTGGATTGAGCAGGCTATATTATACTGATGTTAACATTATAATGCTGATCCCTACACACACACACACACACACACACACACACACACACACACACTCACTCAGGAACTTTCTGGTAATTCCTTTGCAACTTTTCTGTGACTGAGACTATGCCATACTAATAGTTAAAAAAGACATGGGCAGGGAGCAAGCCCTTCACAGCTGCCTCCTTGATGAGCTGAGGCTTATCACCATACATGCTTTCGTTTTAACCATGACCAACGAGATTACCTCAGATTGTTTCTTCCCTTCCTGAGGTATGCCTGCAGAACATCATTAGCGAAGTAGTCACCAAACACTTCCTATTCTATAAAAATCTTCCCAGAGATGGTTTTCACAAAGGAAGATGCTGAGAAGGGCCTGGTGTCTCTGCTTACCTGTGTACGACGACATCCTTCTCCTGTCCTACTCTGTAGATGCGATCACAAGCTTGGTCTTCAAGTGAAGGATTCCTATTAGAGAAGTGTAACTCAGAAACACCAATATCCTACACAGGGCTGACAAACCACTGCCTACAGCCAAGTCCAGACCACAGTCCATTTTTGTATGCTTCTTTGACTAATAATAGTCATTACATTTTCAAAGGGGGTTACGGAAACAACATAAAACGAAGAATATGCAACAGAGCTGGGCGGTGGTGGTACACGCCTTTAATCCCAGCACTCAGGAGGCAGAGGCAGTTGAATCTCTGTGAGTTCGAGGCCAGCCTGGTCTACAGAGTGAGCTCCAGGACAGCCAAGGCTACAAAGAGAAACCCTATCTTGAAAAACAAAACAACAACAACAAAAAGAATATGCAACAAAAATCTACGTGCCCTGCAAAGCCTAAAATGCTTATAGAAGTCTGTCAAGCCTGTTCTAGAAGGAAATGACCTAAAAGACCAGCTATCTTTCTACTCTCTATTGAGAGACTGGGAACAGGCTCCTAATAGCTATTAGCACCATCATCAGTCAGTCCCTATAAAAAACGGAAGTGAAACCAGGATTCCTAGCCAGTCTTTACTAGCTGATGACCACAGACAGATCTAACAATACCCTCCAGGCCCAGAACCTACTTGGAAACAAGAGCTGGTTAATGTTCTCAAATATTTCTTTCAACTTCAGTGTTCAGTGAAGTTAACTAAAGAGGTATAATTTGTTCCCTTCCTTATAGAGTCTCATTATCAACTGTAAATGTATCTCATCTTTCCTCTTCAGAATCTGGGTAATATTTCTCCATCTCAAAACTGGTGTAGTTCCTAGTATGTTTTTTACTTCTGTGTATATGAAAATCCTAAGTACACCTACACTCTTTGTCCACAAATATGGCAAGTTGGCCTCTTTGCAGCAGTTGAGGCTGTGTGGAGAATTAGACACATCTTCCTAGAAATAGTGCCTGGAAAAAGTATGATGGTACAAACCTGAAATCCCAGGTACTTAACGCACTGAGGCAGGAAGATCACAAACACCAGGCCTGCCTGGACTACAGACCAAGTTCAAGGCCAGCTTGCACAACTAGGGAAACCCTATCTCAACGTAAAAAGTAAGCTGGGGTAAGTATGTGCAAGGCCCAGACTCAGTCCCTATCACTACAAAACAAACAAGACAAAGCCTGCAGCAGCAATGCTGGTTTGCATAAGTAGGAAATCAGAAACTGGCACTGTGAGAGTCCACCTAGTAACACGTGACCTCCCTTGCCTTGCCCCGGGAAGGGCATGCACCAAGGCACCGGCAGCACACAGTGAAGCCGGTGGCTGCATCTAACAAGCATTTCCGTAACAGTTAGAAAAGCCCTCTTTTTCCTTCTGGAGTGACCAAGGTTGAGACTGCCTTGGCTCCTTCTCAACAGCTCTGTCTGGAAAATAGTATTCTAGAGACATCAAACTGAGCACTGTAGCTCTTAATAATGAGAAAAACCTGTGCTCCTCTTTTTTGTTGTTTTGTTTTTCAGGACAGGGTTTCTCTGTGTAGCCCTGGCTGTCCTGAACTGGATCTTGCTCTGTAGCCCAGGCTGGCCTCAAATTCACAGAGATCCACCTGTCTCTGCCACCCAGGTGCTGGGACTAAAGGCGTGCGCCACACCCAGCTTCTTCTTCTTTTTTTTTTTCCTGTGCTCCTCATTTGTGTGGGGGAAAAAGATGTTAGATTTTTTTTTTTTTTTTTTTTTTTTGGTTTTTCAAGACAGGGTTTCTCTGTGTAGCTTTGCGCCTTTCCTGGAACTCGCTTTGGAGACCAGGCTGGCCTCGAACTCACAGAGATCCACCTGCCTCTGCCTCCCGAGTGCTGGGATTAAAGGCGTGTGCCACCACCGCCCGGCATAGATGTTAGATTTTTTAAGAGGTTAGTGAACAATAAATTCATGAACTACTTGACATAGTCATGAAATGTTCAATCAGCAGTGCTGGAATGTCACCCGGCCTTACAGTCCACTTAGACGGCTGTACAGACTGTCTCCACGACTCCCTAAAAGACACGACCTAAGAGGTGAGACCCGCAGCCCTCTGCCACTGCTCTTCCCTGCTATGCTGAAACAACAAGAAAAACCCTGGTTACCAGTGCATGTCCAAAAGGAAAAGGTGGTTCCCTCCAGTCAGATTGAGTCCGACACCACCAGCCAAGAGGGAGATCAGCATAACCTGCAGAAGGAAACATTCTATTAACTTCCGTACAGCTGCTCTTACAATCATCTGCCATAGGCTGGGTCTTCAGTGCCCCAAAGGCCAGGTGGCAAAGGCTTGGTCCCCATCATGGTTCTAGATCAGAGACGGTGGAACTCTGTAGGGTCGGTTCTATTGATCTTAAAGTCATCAGGCCCTTCCTTTGAAGGTCTAATGAGACCTTGGCCCTTGACTCTTCCTGTCTTCTGTACTTCCTAGCCATGAGATGTGTGGTTGTTTCCTTTCACACACTCCTGCCATGATATGTTCCCTTATCAGAAGCCCAAAAGCATCAGGGCTCACTGACCATGAGCTACTGAAATCTCCAAAAACGTAAGCCAAAAGCAGCCCCTTCTCTTTACACTAGGTATTTGAAGGGACAGAAAGAGCTAACCAGAATCTTTCCATCTCTAGTTCAGGAAGGTCAAAACAAAAGAAACAGTTCCTTTCAAATTCCCCCAGTGCAATGTTTTGAAACATTAAGATGCCATTTCTTATACCTCATCTTTGAAAAATTTCTCACATCCCACAGAGGGTCAACCTCAAAAATCAGTCTGCCAAAACATACAGACACTGTAATTCAGATCCTCGGAGTCTACTTTGCATTAGCCAAATTATGACTAGTCTTAAGACCATGTCCCTCCAGTTAAATCATCAAATCATCCTTCTTTCCATTCAACTAGTGCTTCCTGATCCTCACCTATTCCATGACTCTGTTCTCCTGCATCTCATGTCAAAAACCCACATACTCTTCAAGGCTTCCTCCTCTACAGAGATTTCTCTGATCCCAACCAGCTCTGCTAACTGTTCTTTTAAGAGTACTTGTGTACTTGGGTAAGGACCCCCAATAAATTGCAAACATTTGGAAGGATCAAAACAATATTTTTAAGTGGAGGTGCTACATTATGTTGCCTTACAACTAAGAACAATTTGCTCCTCAGTTACACAGGCCTGCTGTGCTAGTTCGTACCTGAGGCCCCCGGGAGTGGTTAAATGCCTCCACCAGGTCCATTCTCTGTTTGGGGTTGACAGAGCCATCGATGGTGGCATAAGTCAGTCCGTGCTTCCTGAGGTGCAGGGCTACCACTTGCAGCATGCTGGTCCACTGAGAGACAATGACACTAGAGAGGAGAAGACAAAAACCAGAAACCATCAAAGGACTATGCAGTCTCCTCTGTGGCTGTAATGCCACCAGTCTCAAGATTATTTATAAAATGTGCACAAGGAGAATCCCTGTTACCTAAAGGGCAAGTGTCTCCCAAAGACCTGTGTGTGAAGGCTTGGACCCCGGGTGGCAGTGCTGGGGTGCTATGAGTGGTTATGAGGCAGAGCCTAGGGGAGGCAGTCCGCTAGGCAGACTGCAGAACTTACCTCTTCCTCCCTGCTTCCAGCTTGACATGTGACCGCTTGTTCTGACACGTACCCTGCTAATGCCATTTGCTCCCTCACCAACAGCTAAGCCAATGTGAGCCACACGAAATCAGTCTGCTGTCTAAGTGCTCCTGTGAGACCTTTCATGGTAGTGGCATGCAGCTAACTTGGGCACACATTAAGGTCACACTGTAAGTCTATAGTTCTCCCACCCATTCCTAAGCTCCACTCTGACTTGGTGTTAGAGTCAGAAGAAAGGACTGCCTAGGCTAAAGTAATGACCCCAGCTGTCTTTTGTTTAGGGTCCTAGTGTTCATGTTGTCCTGTGGCCAGTAAAATAGCTGATAGGTTGCTCGCCCCAAGCATATCTTAACCAGAGCTTTAAATTTTCAAAAGGAACTATTCCATATAGATATGCAATACAGTTATGTAATACAGGTGTGTGTGTGTGTGTGTGTGTGCGTGCGTGCGTGCGTGCGTGTGTGTGTGTGTGTGTGTGTGTGTGTGTGTGTGTGTGTGTGTGTTATACCATACACATGAAGGCACAGCAAACGACCAACCCACTGGACTATGAACCCCAGCTTAAGCAGCTCAGTAGCTGCCCACTAGGCTCCCTGCTCCCTCCCATGTTCTTTTACTGTTTCCGACGCCTACCTTACCCAGATCCTCAAGGGGGGGGGGTGGTAAGCCAGGGACCCCTTCAACGCACACCACAATATTTCAATTAGAAATCACAGAATTTATACCATACTACTCAATGCATTCTGTAGGGCATGACTTAAGCTAAGACTTGAGAGCATCACAAACATCAACTTTCCTTGCACAAGTACTGAAATGATGCTCACCTCTTTTGGGACCCTGAGGCTTTTCGGATTGCCTCCAGTTCTGCCAGCAGAGAAGACACCTGGGAAAGGTCACACAACATTGCAGTCAGGCCATTCACTTTTCTCTCCTCTCCTGAATTACAGAAGCAATTTCCCGGACAGCTTCTATGCTTCTGGCCTGGCTGTCTACTCACTCTCCTGCAGCCAAAGGCTGTTCTTGAATGTGGGCAGATTGCCTCCTCCTCTCCATGACTTCCCACTGAGGATAAAGCCCAAGCCCCTTCTGACCTGCTGGGTCCATGCTGCTCTGACCTCTGTTCATTCCTCACTAAGCCCTCCTCAAAGGACACATCATACTGAAATTCTTTATCCAACAGGCCATATATACCTGGTCTCTCTATTTTAGAATATCATTTTCCATGTCAGCTTAATGTCATTTTTCTTTGCTTTAAAGATTTATTTTTTCTGATTTTTACTTAAAATATAATTACATCACTTTCCTTTTGTCTTTCTTCCCTTTAACCACTCCCATGCACCCCCAACTTCCTCTCAAAATGACGGCCTCTTTTATTTATTGTTACACACACACACACACACAAATATACAAATATAACCTACTTGGTCCATTTAGTACAGCTTGTGCATATATGATTTGAGGGCTGACCACTTCGACCTGGATAACCAGTTAGGGGTCTCACCCCTTGGAGAGACTGCTCTATCTCTCAGCAGCAGTCTTTAGCTGCCTATAGTTCTTGTTATGGGTAGGACCCTGTGAGATCTCCCTCTCCCACATTAGTATGTCTGTTTGGTACTGTCATTGTTCAAGTCTTGTTTGGCCACATTGTTGGGGTATCATGGGTGTCACTTTGGGAACGCCTCCCCCGCTTAAGTGTGGGTTAGGTGCTACCGAATAGGTTCCACTCTTTGTTTCTACTGCCATGGTTCTGATCATACTTCACAATCACTGCTTAGTAATCATCCTTTGCTCTCAGGACCTCAGTCGCTCCAAGGAGCTGAATGCTGTGTCTGGCTCACTCCTGCACTCCTGGCCTCTAGAACTTTGCTGGAAGAGGGAAGGCTCTAGCCTAAAATTCACAGAAGAAAGCAAAAGAGCTCTGCCAGCTTTAAGCCGCTTCCTGCTTACGTGAAACCTAACATGATTTGAATCTACTAATGGACTCATGGTAAGAAGCTGAGTACTAGGCAAGGACATGGCAGCTAACTAATGATGCTAGAGTATACAGTCTGGTCACATACAGGCCCTGCTCTTATTATCTTTCATTTATTTTATGGTAAATGCTTATGTTGTAGAATATTATTTTAAGGCGTGTTACTTTTGTTTATGTTGCATTTGTTTAACTCTGTGAAGCTGTGTTACTGTGCCTGTCTAGAACACCTGATGGTCTAATAAAGAACTGAACGGCAATAGCAAGGCAGGAGAAAGGATAGGCGGGGCTGGCAGGCAGAGAGGAAAAATAGAAGAAGAAATCTGGGAGGAGGACATCAGGGGCCAGCCACCCAGCTACACAGCAAGCCGTAGAGTAAGAGTAGGATTTATAGAAGTAAGAGAACGGGAAAAGCCCAGAGGCAAGACAGGATAATTTTAAGTTAAGAAAAATGGCTAGAAACAAGTCAAGCTAAGGCCGGACATTCATAATGAAGAATAAGCCTGTGTGTGATTTATTTGGGAGCTAGGTGGCGGTCCCTCCCCCCCAAAAAAGAGAAAAGAGTTAAAAACCCCAACAACAACACACCTAGCTTCATGTTCTAGAACTTTAACTACAGGACAGCAAGATGCCTCAGCAGGTAAGGGTGCTTGCTGCCATGCCTGACAATTGGTTCAATTCCTGGACCTCATCTGGTGAGAAAGAGAACTAGCTCCCACGAGTTATCCTGAGTTCCACAACTGACTAAGGAAGGTACACAAAATAAAACATGCAAACCAACCAACCAACCAACCAACCAAACCTTTTAGATGGTAGTTAGGAGGAAGCAGAATGTTCCTCTGGTAGTGACTTTCTTTCTAGTTCACATCTTTACAAAAGCTTTGTAAGACTGGCTGAGGCTAGGAAAGGCAGTTTAGGGTTCAAACAGAGAGAAAAGCCAGTCCTCCTTTGATGGCATATGGGCTAATAAAGCACATCCTAAGCCAACAGAGAGGCAGGACTCGAGTTACAGCATGGCCTTGTCCTCCTGGAATAAAGTCCTCTAGCCTTCACATTCTTTTACGAGCTAGAGCTGCCTGAATGACTGATGGAGACAGAGCTCTGGAGAAAACAAGGCTCACCGATGGAAGCCTTCCAACAAGTCGAAGTAATTGTCATTGGCACACCACACAGTCTCCAGGGTCATGTCTCTAGGTTTCCTTCCAAGCTTTCCCTAAACAAACTCCTCACTTGCTCAGCCCCCACTCCTAGCATAAAACTGGCAGCCCTTCCCAGTAATCTGTGACAGAGAACCTTCCTTGATGACAGAGATGTCCCAAATAATTTTCTGAAAGCCCATCATGAATGAAGGCTTTAGAGTTTTGTTTTGTTTTTTTTTTTAAACGAAGTGAGGCTTTAAGACTAGCGGGGGACTCTAGAATCTGGCAGTTCTAACTCTGCTCTCACACGGCTCTTCCCATGTGCACAAGTGAGGTACTCCAACACGGAAAAAAGGTCATTCCATGTCTCCATACAGCACAGAGGTGACAAAGGTACCTTGGTGCTCCTTCGTGTGTTGTCAAAAAGCTCCACCTTGAAGCAGGTGCCGTTGAGACAAACAGTGGGTGACGGCTCTGAGATGTCGAGTTTGGACAAGGTCAGAGCGCTGAGCTGCTCTTCCAGGGACAGGACAAGGCCTTCGCTCTCCAGTTCTGTCGGGTCCAGGGCCTTGGAAGGACAGAGAGGGATGGGAACAGGGGACAGCAAAGTGGCACACTTCCTTTCCAGCTAATTTCCAAAACTCCAGAGTAAAATATCTTTTACCTCAAGTACTATGGAAAAGGCCCTGTCTAAAGCATGGCCTTCAAGTTTTTTACCAGATAAACTACATGATGCAAGTTAAAAACTTGCCAGACAGATTACATAATCGTTCTATTTTCATATCCATTCAGCCGACAGTCAGACGACAACACTAAGCTTCTGAGATGAGATTCTAGACACGTCTAGAGTAGAGCTCCTTTCCAGTTTGTACTTGAGTTTCCATGAGCCTCAGGACCGAACAACAGTAACTACATAAGCTGTATGACATTCTGAGATATTCACAAATGGATTCCTTAACACAACGTCACTTCCTGGTCTAAAATAGTGTGTATCTAAAACAAAACAAATGATCGATCAATCAATCGATCTGCTGCCGTGAGAACGAACAGACATCAACAGAACGTGTCAGAAGCCAGTCTCTCCCCCACCCGCTCTTGCCCTGCAGACCACTTTCCCTTCTCTGGGCCCCACGGTCTGGAAAGCGCTGGGCTGGTGTGCTCTCACCGACTTGAGCAGGGAGAGGTGGCAGCAGCACTGGCGGAGCCGCAGCAGCTGGGACAGGACGTGCACGGTGCTGGGTCTCTGCGGGCCTGCTGCAGCAGAGCACTGGGGCACGCTGGACCCAAACTCCTGCGCCACTTCCGAGAGAGAGTACATGATTTAAACAGGGAAATGGGGGGACGGGGACGGGGACTGGGACGGGACTGGGACTGGGACTGCGAACTGAGGGCGGCTAGTTAAGCTTGTTTGATCTCAGATTCAATAATTTAGCTGTAGCATACTTAAAAAAAAAAAAAAACGATTTTGGGGGCTATGTGTGCCAAGGTTTGCATGTGGGGGTTAGAAGAGAACCCGCAGAGGCCAGTTCCACCCTCCATCCACTATAGGGGTCCCAGGGATTGAACTTGGCATCAGGCTTGGTGCCAGGCACCCTCACCAGCTGAGTCTTCTTAACATCCCATAACATAAACATACAGCATACATGTCAGAGGAAGTACTAGGTTTTTCTGCTGGCCTGCCTTGCCTAGTTTAAATAATGCAGATTTAGAAAACAGAAAGAAGTCCTTGTGTTTCAAGATGAGTGTATTTTCCTCTGGCTTAACAAGCTTTTAGTTTCTGGCACCTGGGGCCCATAAGCTGGTTCTGCTATTTCAACAGCTAGAGTCCCACTTTCGGTGGCTACGTTAGAGTGTCCCTGGCTTACCTCTACTGAACGGATTATCAGGGCTTCTTCCAGGCTGGCTGCCTCTACCTTCGTGTCTCTTTAGATAGGACTGGAGAGCTGACCTGTCTCAGATCAAGAAAGGAAATCACATATGACGGCTGCCAAGGCCAGACTGCTTATGGTGGTTGCTGCTTAACTTGGAATGGGGCCTGGGCAGGTTAGACAATGCACTGGCTAGATGATGCCCAGCTCACAGCAAACATGAGCCACAGACAAAGCAATAATCAATTATTGTTATTATTATTATTTACAAAACAAAACCTTTTGAATATTGGTAGTAAGTACAAAGTACAAGAAGACAAAAAACACATTCTTCTCGGAAACAAAACATGCCATACAGAAGGGAGCAAATGGAGAATTCCAAGCACAACAAGAATTGAGAGACAGTGCAAAGAAAACAATAGGAAAGATTACAAAGCTGTTTTTTATCTAAGCTCCAGTGAGATGCTGGGCGGTAGGTTAAAGGTCAAAGAGTCATTATCCATACAGCCCCCAAAAGAGCAGATAGATCACACACCCTCTGATTTCTATGTAAACAAGCCAATTAAAAGTGGAGACAAAATTCTGCCTTCCAGGCTGGAGAGATGGCTCAGCAGTTAAGAGCACTGACTGCTCTTCCAGAGGACCTGGGTTCAATTCCCAGCACCACATGGCGGCTCACAACTGTCTGTAACTCCTCTTCAGGAGATCCAACACCCTCACACAGACATACATGCAAGCAAAACACCAATGCACATAAAATAAGAATCAATAAATCATTAAAAGAAAATTCTGCCTTCAATGTGTATGAGAGACAGACAATCCAGGAGGAGGGAGGGAGGGGCTCTCCGGACTATAAAGATGTAACATGTTAGAATCATATGTGACACTGAAGGACACCTGAGTCCAGACTCTTCCCCAAGCCAAGACAGGAAAAACTAAAGCGGCAGAAGGTGCTTCTTCTTCGCACACACCTCGACCTTGCCAGGAAGACGTCGTAGACAGCCTGCTCGTCTTCAGCCAGCCTCAGGCGGTGCAGCTGAAGCCTCCGCTGGGGCAGTGGCACCTGGGATGAGGGAGGGTGGAGTGAAGCTCTGGGAACCAGCCCAACCTGCAGAGCAAACCCTAGCACACTGGCTCGGCCCCGTCTCCCCAGCCGCTCCTCCTTCCCGGGAGGACTGTGCCAACCCGGCACCGGGCACGCTCTGAGCAGAGTCTCCTCAGAGGGAACAGAGGCTCCTGATGCGGGGCTGGTCTACCCGAGGTCCTGGTCACCCTCCTTCCCTGGCTGTGCCGGGCATAGGCAGAAATCTGGTTACCAAAGGTTTACCAGTGGAATCCAGCTGGTCTTTTGTTCTCCTCAGCAAAAGGCTCCTGGTTAAAATGCTCAAGCGTTCTCCTCCTTTCAATGAACCGTTGTCCACCTGACTCTTCCAAAGACTGAAGTCATCAAACGGGGAACAGCGGAGAAACCTTTTTAGGGCCAGGAAAGGCACAGAGCAGGGAGAAGATGGAATTAAAGTTCAAAGACACAATGAGAACAGACCAGAACTGTTACCTCTGTGACCCCATGCCATTCGAAAATGAATTCCATACACTGTCTGCTAGACAGGCCCAAAAGACCCAAGCCAATCAGGAACTCCACACTGTAAAGATGTCCATTTGACATGAACAATATAAACAGTCAAACACGACATTACAGCTACGATTTATTACGAAAGCATCAATGCTAGCAAAGAAATGCCAAAGCCTTTTGTGGGTATATTTGAAAAGAAAAAAATTTTGAAGTCAGCATTCTTTTCTGTTTGCCTCAAATAAATTGCGATCCTGCCTTAGGCCTGGTATTTTAAAGCAAAGTAGCCTAAAACAGCTACGGGACTGAAGAATGGTAACCCTAGCTTCCTTTAATTCAAGCTGCTCTAGATTTTTCCATGAATATAGAATACTGTTCAGCCTGTGAATTGATAATACTTTTGCATGAATATCCATCCTTTGCCTTTAAAGCTTTGCCACCTGCTACACAAGATAATCTGGACACACCAGAGCTTCATCACTACACATGAAATAATAACGATGAAGGGTTACAGGCTAGGGACAGGGATTCACATTAACGACCCCAAAGCGGCCACTCACTTCATTAGTGAGTACATATCCAATAGGTTGTTCTGAATGGGGGTCCCGGTGACAGCCCACCGGGCCCGAGCCTGCAGCTTACACACAGCAATGGATGTCTGGATTTGAGGATTCTTCACATTGTGAGCTTCATCCAGTATGATTCGAGCCCAGACTACCTGAAGCAAAGGTGCTGAGACGCCCTGGAAGAAACGAAGTGATAGCCAACACCAGTATGGGACCATGCATGTTCCTCCAGAGATGAGGGGACATGACCATAGTACTGAGGACACACTCTGACTCTCTAGTTTGCTTATACCCTTCCACTGAACTAAGTTCAGAAACCAAGGGCAGAATTTCTCAAAAAGTTCAAGCAAATGGTTACTTAAGAGTCTGTCCCCGAACTTAAAATCCTAAGGGTAAAATGCTTTATAATTTGAATTTTCATTTATTCCTTCAGTCTACATTCAGCAGCAGCATTAACAATGTTTGGCCAGGAATACACCAGGTCTAAGGCTGAAAATTCACTCACTCATTAAAATATTTACTAAATTTACAAGTCTATTTTTAGTTGTTTTTAAGATGCTAAGTCAAAAACATAAAGGCCAGCTCACACCCTCAAGGAGCTCAAACTCTAGCAACGGAGACAAATGTAACCAGAGCATGAAGTCTGTGCAGAAGTCACTCGGTACAGGACATAGAAAGTCTGCTAAAGCATGACTTCTTCCATTTCCACGCCAGCTGAACAGCCACAACCAAGTGAGTACCCGACACCGGGGAGACACTCATCCAAACGCTGACAGGGAGCAGTACAGAAAGGCTTCCTGAAACTGCACAGGACAAATGCACCCGAGAAAGAGCGGCAGCTAAGCACGGCATCCAGAGATAACCAGAGGGTGGCGGGTATGACGGTGTGCAGTGTGCAGTGCCACAGGGAGGGGGCAGATGAGGAGAGATGGAGGATCGAGAGGGCAAGATTATAAGGCACCAGAGGCATTATGTAATGGAATTTGGGTTTTATCTCAAGAGCCATGGAAAAGCATTGAGGTTGGTCATGAGCTAGGGACATACTCTATGCATTGCCCAAAATACAGAAATCCTCATAAAATTATACAATAAAGCCTGTACATCAGCCAAGCATCCCTCAATCTGCCTAGGAACAAAGAACTTTTCAAGGTTATCGTTTGGTCTCTGACCCATCTATAGCGATATTATTTGCAAGGCCCTTTCTGGGAGGCAGAGGAAAGGCAGGCAATCACAGGTTAACGCACACTAAACATAGAAAATACATGAGAGTATACCCCACATAGATGCAAGCACTAATTAACTCTTCTGCATGGCAGGAGACATCTAGATAATGATGGGAAGACATGCGGAGATGACCAGCCACACTAATGGAAGCCCATGAACTGTGGACTGGTGGCTGTGGAGCCTCCATAGGACTGGACTCAGCCCTTGGATATGAAAGACAGTTGTTTGGCTCAAACTGTTTGGGGTGCACCCAGGCAGGGGGATCGGGATCTGTCCCTGGTGCATGGGTAGGCTTTTGGGAGCCTGGTGACTGTGGTGTGACACCTTGCACAGCCTTGGTGCAGTGGGGAGGGGCTTGGACCTGCGTAGGCTCAGTATGCTGGGCTCTGCTGACTCCCCCATGGGAGACCTTCATTTGGGGGATGTGGAGATGTGGGGTCGCTAGGGAGGGAGGACTGGAGGATGGGAGGAGGGGGTATCTATGGGCAGTATGTAGAGTGAGTATAAAATTTCTTAATAAAGAAAAATGGAAAAAAAAGATTCTTTCTGCATTCATGTGTGATTATTACTACCACAACTGCAGTGTATGGTTTCTTTATTTCTAAAAACAGCCAAACTCTGTGCCAAGTACTAATTTATCACTGGAGTGCTTGTCCAGGATAAGAAAGAGCAGTGGGAAGGACTCATATCCACAGGTGGAGGCGTATCTGGAACATTCTTCTTGCAGGAAAATACCTTTGCAATCTCTCCTGTTAGGCTCTGTGTGCCTCTACCTCTACCCTCTGGCATCCCTGAGCCTCACCTCCACACTGAGGTTTGTGCCTGGAACCTCTCCCTCTTGCTTTGTTGTGGGAATCTCCTTGGCCAGAAGGCTATAGGTAGTAATCACGACGTCATATGTAGAGAGTCTGCATGGATACAAAACAAAGCAAAGAGTAAACAGTTCCTCCTGGAGCCTGACAGAGGCAGAGTTGACTTCTTTATGAAAACGCCTAGCGGAGAAATAATAGCTCAGTGTTAGGGTGCTTGCCTAGTATGTTCAAGGCTCTGGGTTCAACTCCCAAAACTAAAACGTGGGGCGGGAAGAACAATAGCAGAATGACACCGAGTAATTATGTCCTTGGTACACACATGCACTGTCTGTCTCTGTCGTGGTGTGTGTGTGTGTGTGTGTGTGTGTGTGTGTGTGTGTGCGTGTGTGTGTGTGTGTGTGTGTGTGTGTGTGTGTGTGTGTGTATGAACTATGAGAGGCAGGTTTCTCTACCGGACTTCTCTACCTTTTACCAATGTGATCATTTCTACTACAGTGCTCACTGTAGCCAGAACAGCCTCTCTTCCCATCCAGTGAATCAGAAAGGAAAATCTCTAGCTGAAGTCAGATTAAGTTTGCAATAACCTGGTCAGAAAAGAAAGTAGGACAGGCCGGGCGGTGGTGGCGCACGCCTTTAATCCCAGCACTCGGGAGGCAGAGCCAGGCGGATCTCTGTGAGTTCGAGGTCAGCCTGGGCTACCAAGTGAGCTCCAGGAAAGGCGCAAAGCTACACAGAGAAACCCTGTCTCGAAAAACCAAAAAAAAAAAAAAAAAAAAAAAAAAAAAAAAAAAAAAAAGAAAAAAAAGAAAGGACAGGGCTGGAAAATAATATTTAGTGATCTGAGGTGGGTGATGCTGACATCTCTTAAGGAAAAAGAAACCTTCAAAGCACTGCCAACCCATGCCAATGTTAGTTTCTCACTACCACTTTACAACAGATTTGTGAAAACCAATTAACTTAGCTTTAGATTTTAAAGCTTCACTTAGTAAGCTTTCAGCTCACCTTTCCTACATTATTTACACACAAAGGTTCTTATTAAAGGCATAAATCTTACTCGAACAGATTTAATATCATATACCTGAGAGACAGCAATAAATTCTTTTGGTAAAATGATACACCCAATTCCAAATGGCAGTTCCAGCTCTGAATCCTCAGCATCAAATATAAGTGACTGTGAGCTCCAATTGTCTCTGAGGTCCAGAGCCAAAGCGGGCAGCAGTGAAGACTACAGTCCTGCCTGTGGTCCTGACTACGAGAACAGGTGTGCTGGCAGACTCAGGTCAGGCTCTAAAGGGCTCAGAGGTTAAGAGTTAAGAGCTGCTATCCAGCACATCGTGTGGCTCACAACTACCAGTAACTCCAGCTCCAGGAACTCTGATGCCCTCTTCTGGCCTCTACAGGTACCTACATGCATGTGGTATACATACATAACACATTAAACAAATAAATCTTTTTTTTTTTTTTTTATCTTACATCGTATTTTTTTTTTTTTTTGCATTTCTTTTTTTTTTTTTTTTTTTTTTTGTTGTTGTTGTGATATATATTTTTTATTTTACAATACCATTCAATTCTACATATCAGCCATGGGTTCCCCTATTCTCCCCCCTCCCACGCCCTCCCCTTACCCCCAGCCCACCCTCCATTCCCACCTCCTCCAGGACAAGTCCTCCCCCGAGGACTGTGATCAACTTGGTAGACTCAGTCCAGGGAGGTCCAGTCCCTTCCTCCCAGACTAAGCCAAGTGTCCCTGCATAAGTTCCTGGTTTCAAACAGCCAATTCATGCATTGAGCACAGGACTTGGTCCCACTGCCTAGATGCCTCCCAAACTGATCAAGCCAATCAACTGTCTCACCTATTCAGAGGGCCTGATCCAGCTGGGAGCCCCTCAGCCTTTGGTTCATAGTTCATGTGTTTCTATTCATTTGGCTATTTTTTTTTCAATAATTGAGTAAAACTGAAATTTATTATAAGCCACAGTCGTCCTAGGGACCTCCATGCTATATATATATATAGCCTTTATGGTTCTATGGGTTGTGGTCTGATTGTTCATTTTATATCTAGAATCCACCAATGAGTGAGTACATACCATAACTGTCTTTCTGGGTTTGGGTTACCTCACTCAGGATGATTTTTTCTAGTTCCATCCATTTGCCTGCAAATTTCATGCTTTCATTGTTTTTCTCTGCTGAGTAGTACTCCATTGTGTATATGTACCGCATTTTTTTCATCCATTCTTCCGTTGATGGGCATCTAGGCTGTTTCCAGGTTCTGGCTATTACAAATAGTGCTGCTATGAACATAGATGAGCATGTATCTTTATGGTATGTATCAGCATTCTTTGGGTATATGCCCAAGAGTGGTATGGCTGGGTCTTGAGGTAGTTCGATTCCTAATTTTCTGAGAAACCGCCATACTGATTTCCACAGTGGTTGTACAAGTTTACATTCCCACCAACAGTGGAGGAGTGTTCCCTTTGCTCCACATCCTCTCCAACATTGGTTGTCATTGGTGTTTTTGATCTTAGCCATTCTAACAGGTGTAAGGTGGTATCTCAGAGTCGTTTTGATTTGCATTTCTCTGATGATTAAGGATGTTGAGCATTTCTTTAAATGTCTTTCAGCCATTTGTAGTTCTTGTTTTGTGAATTCTCTGTTTAGCTCTTTAGCCCATTTTTTAATTGGACTGTTCAGTGCTTTGATGTCTAGTTTCTTGAGTTCTTTATATATTGTGGAGATCAATCCTCTGTCAGATGTGGGATTGGTGAAGATCTTTTCCCAATCTGTTGGCTGTCTTTTTGTCTTATTGACTGTGTCTTTTGCCCTGCAAAAGCTTCTCAGTTTTGAGAGGTCCCATTTATTAATGGTTGTGCTCAGGGTCTGTGCTGTCGGTGTTTTATTTAGGAAATGGTCTCCAGTGCCAATGCGTTCAAGAGTGCTTCCTATTTTCTTTTCTATTAAGTTTAGTGTAACTGGATTTATGTTTAGGTCTTTGATCCACTTGGACTTGAGTTTTGTGCATGGTGACAGATATGGATCTATTTGTAATCTTTTACATATTGACATCCAGTTATGCCAGCACCATTTGTTGAAGATACTTTCTTTGTTCCATTGTATAGTTTTGGCTCCTTTGTCAAAAACCAGGTGTTCATATGTGCATGGATTAATGTCAGGGTCTTCAATTCGATTCCATTGGTCCGTATGTCTGTTTTTATACCAGTACCAAGCTGTTTTTATTACTATGGCTCTATAGTAGAGTTTGAGGTCCGGGATGGTGATGCCTCCAAGGGTTGCTTTATCATATAGGATTCTTTTAGCTATCCTGGGTCTTTTGTTTTTCCATATAAAGTTGAGTATTTTTCTTTCCAAGTCTGTGAAGAATTGTGTTGGGATTTTGATGGGGATTGCATTGAATCTGTAGATTGCTTTTGGTAAGATTGCCATTTTTACTATGTTAATCCTACCTACCCATGAGCATGGGAGATCCTTCCATTTTCTAATATCTTCTTCAATTTCTTTCTTTAGAGATTTAAAGTTCTTATCAAAAAGGTCTTTCACTTGTTTAGTTAGTGTTATCCCAAGGTATTTTATATTATTTGTGGCTATTGTAAAGGGTGATGTTTCTCTGACTTCTTTCTCAGCCCTTTTATCATTTGTGTATAGGAGGGCTACTGATTTTTTTGAGTTGATCTTGTATCCTGCCACTTTACTGAAGGAGTTTATCAGCTGTAGAAGTTCCCTGGTAGAGTTTTTGGGGTCACTTATGTATACTATCATATCATCTGCAAATAGTGAAAGTTTGACTTCTTCCTTGCCAATTTGTATCCCTTTGATCTCCTTTTCTTGTCTTATTGCTCTAGCTAGAACTTCTAGTACTATATTGAATAAATATGGGGAGAGTGGACAGCCTTGTCTTGTTCCTGAATTTAGTGGTATCGCTTTGAGTTTCTCTCCATTTAATTTGATGTTTGCTGTTGGCTTGCTATAAATTGCTTTTATTATGTTTAGAAATGTTCCTTGTATTCCTATTCTTTCTAAGACCTTTATCATGAAGGGGTGTTGGATTTTGTCAAAGGCTTTTTCAGCATCTAGGGAGATGATCATGTGGTTTTTTTCTTTCAGTTTGTTTATATGGTGTATTACATTGACTGATTTCCGTATGTTGAACCATCCTTGCATCCCTGGGATGAATCCTACTTGGTCGTGATGGATGATTGTTTTGATGTATTCTTGGATTCGGTTTGCCAATATTTTGTTGAGTATTTTTGCATCAATGTTCATGAGGGAGATTGGTCTGTAGTTCTCTTTCTTTGTTTCATCTTTGTGTGGTTTGGGTATTAGGGTAATTGTAGCCTCATAAAAAGAGTTTGGTAGTGTTCCTTCTGTTTCTATTGTGTGGAACACTTTGAAGAGGATTGGTATTAGTTCTTCTTTGAAAGTCTGGTAGAATTCTGCACTGAAACCATCTGGTCCTGGGCTTTTTTTAGTTGGGAGACTTTTGATGACTGTTTCTATTTCTTTAGGGTTATTGGTCTATTTAAATGGTTTATCTGATCTTGATTTAATTTTGGTATTTGGTATTTATCCAGAAAAATGTCCATTTCTTCCTGGTTTTCCATTTTTGTGGAGTACAGGTTTTTGAAGTATGATCTGATGATTCTCTGGATTTCCTCATTGTCTGTTGTTATGTCTCCCTTTTCATTTCTGATTTTGTGAATTTGGGTGCTCTCTCTTTGCCTTTTGGTTAATTTGGCTAGTGGTTTGTCTATCTTGTTGATTTTTTCAAAGAACCAACTCTTTGTTTCATTGATTTTTTGTATTGTTCTCTTGTTTTCTATTTCGTTGATTTCAGCCCTCAATTTGATTATTTCCTGGCGTCTATTTCTCCTGGGTGAGTTTGCTTCTTTTTGTTCTATACATACATAACACATTAAACAAATAAATCTTTAAAAATTAAAAATAAACCTTTAGAATTAAAAAAAAAAATACACATATAAAAATAAATGTCACCAATCTGGTAACAGAGCTCCAGAAGACACCTGCACTGTTCTGTGGAACACAAAATATCCAGTAGCAAGGGTTGGAGAGAGCTTACTTGGGAGGAGGAACAACAATGGTCTTGTCCTTGGTTAGGCTGCAAATTGCCTCAGTCTCCCATTCCAGTTAGAAACAGAAAACAGTTCCTTTAAGTTAACGCAGGTCTAGCTGTAGCTCAGTGGTAGGTGTTTACCCAGAATGTTCAAAGTATTCAATCCCTAGCACTGGAAAGAAAACCCCAAAACAACTACCTCCAGAAACCAAAAACTAAAGAATACCATCCAAGGTGATCTTTTCTCCCTCCAAAGCATCCCCTTTCAGGAACTTTTAGTTAAGTCTAACAATTCTGCATCTAAAGCTCTTAAGTCTAAACTTTTTGAATAGGTTATGAATGAAAATACAGCTATAAACACTCACACATTCACACAGCCTACAGCATTAAATGACAGATGCTAGCTACCAAGAGGGCATGTAAGACTAGGTGCTTTCTTTCTCGCTCAGAGAAATGGAAGATGAGTTCTAGACTCAGACCTCAGTGCCCAAGAGACCATGACATTTCCTCATTCCCCAGGGCTTACCAGGGAATGTGGCTGCCACCTGGCAAGCAGCTCAGGCACTGCAGGCCCCTCACACTGCAGCTTTGGCTAGGGAGAGTGACCAGCAGGCCGAAAAGTAAAACCACTGAACAGCAGATGTAGCTGAGTGCAGGCTGTCTGACAATGAGACTGAGAATCGGCCTCAGTCTCCACACATATGATCAGCCCTGACGAAGAGAAGAAACAGACAAGCAGAAAGACAAAGGGGCTCCTTAGATGGATTGCGGACGCATCCAAGCACTTCCAACTTACACTCTTGCATGCCGACTCCTGTTTGGCCCGTGGTAGAGATAGATTCTGAGTTTGTTGCTGTTCACACGTTTCTCTACCTCGTTCTTCCAGTGATGGATCAGGGAAGCGGGGCAGACGATTAGTGTTCCATTGGAAGTCAAAACAGAGGAGTCTTGAGGGGGAAAAGCAGTACCTAGTTATATTCATTGAACAGCCTTGAGCATTTACTTTTCCTGACTGACTTTACTCCTTTAATCGATATTTTTAACTACTGTTTTATTTCTACACAAAGCAAACCGAATAAGAAATGGAAGGGATTTTTAAACCAAAACACTTACTTATTTTCTCCTATAAAAGTGTAGGTTCTGAGTATAAAGACGGGGAGGAAAGAAAGTGGGCAGTGTGTGACCATCTAAAAAGCAATGTTCTTTCACAGTGGCCGGAAGTGGAAGCAGGCCCTTTCCTAAGGCCTCCTAAGATGATTCACAACAGGGAATTATTGTTTTGTTTTGTTTTTCCGAGAAAACTGTAACTTAATGTAATTCCACATTAAAATATAAATACAAATTACTATGTGTTAAATAGAGCCTATAAGTAGAAAAAGCCTCTTCTAAGACAAGCTAATGTCATTTGGAACCATCTAGTGACACAGTATCATCACTCATGTGTCCACACCACGTGTGCTGTGTGCTGCTCAGCACAGGGCAAGTACCCAGCTGCAACAGTGCTTACCATGGGCCCTGAGAGCCGGGCCACATGCTTCTACCCACAGAGCAAAGCAGGACTTGTGCTCACATTCACAGCAATTTACACAGTATTTACAGATAATATAGAGCATCTTAAAACATGCATGAAGTTATATTTTTAAAACAAGAAACAAATCAAATATGCACCCTTTAAAAAGTACATTAATTTGGATCTACCCAAGAGTTTATTCCCAATATTAACAGAAAACAGCAATTACTGTGTTTGAACTAACTCTTCTAGAGCCTTACCTACTTCCAGGGAACTTTTTTAAATCCCTGACCAACTAAGTTTAAATAAAAGGGGGAAGAATTCGTTTATAACTGGTATATTCCGCATTAGAATAACACAGGGAAGTAGCCAATGCTGGTTTTCTAACAGATTAATGAGATGTGACCCTTCGTGGCCTGGAAACCTCCCTTTGCTGGCTCGAATAAGGTTAGTAATGGCAGAAGGTGCTGATATCTACCGTCCTTGGAAAGCCACGTCACAGGCATGCTTCTGTTCTTGTCCTTGCTTTTCTCCTGGTTCTTCTTGGTTAGGATGAGTGCGATCATCGTCAGGGTTTTTCCTAAGCCCATATCATCCGCTGGAAAACAATACACAGAGTCAACACAACTTGAGGAGGAGACTCCTCCTGTAGAAACTGACCCACTCCCTACCCGAGTGGCGTCTGTGTTTCTGCAAAGATGATGCACTATTTGTATGGAGAGCTCAGTATACAAGAGTTAGATCTCATTCGTACCTCCAGTTCTCTGTTACAGTGGCTTTTTCTAAGAGTGGATCAATTGACTTTTTCAGTTTTATGATGCTGCTTGGTCCTTTTCCAAAAGAAAAATGTCTAGTTAACACAGTCTATCACCTACTCTCCTGACACTGCCTCGGTTCCAACAGTCCTTCATTCACTTCTGTTATCCATCAGAGGCTATAACTCAACACTTCATTATATATGTATTTGTGTGTGTGTGCATGCACATATGCACGGACACACAAGCACCATATACCAAGACACATGTGTGGAGTCTGTTCTCTCCTTCCACTTTTACGTGAATTCCAAAGGTCAAACTCAGGTCACCAGGCTTTTACAAGTGTTTGCTTGCTGAGCCAACTCACTAGGCCTGCACTGCATTGGATGCTGTCCCCGCACCAGCCACTGATTTTTACCTAACTTCTCTGCACACCACACGCAACACTTGGGCTCACTCGTCAGGTTGCTATATTCATTCAAAGTAATCACTGTGAGCAAGCAGAAGTAACATGTGAGCACATGGGCTATGATTCAAATTCTGCTTCTGCCACAGTCCAGGAGTCAATATGCGCAGCTCATCTGTTCGGGTGGAACCTCCCGCTCCTGCTTGATTTGGAAAGCCCCATTCCCCTCTCCAGACCCCACCCTCTCAGAGAATCTCCAACAAAGAAAAGGCGCCAAAAAGTCCAGTTTGCATTCTTAGCAGCTCCTCCCCGAAGCTGCCAGTAGCCAAGACCCGACCAAAGCAGTCAGTTTTGACCATACTTGGGCACAAACCCAGCTTGTGGAGAACACATCATCACCCCTTCCCTCTACAGGGTGTATGAGGTCCCTGCTTTGGTTTGGGCATATGACTTCTGCAGCCCCAATCTCTGGGGCTGGAGGGCTCACCCAGGAGTTGCTTTGCTCAAAAAAACTTGCTCTTTTGCTTTTTTAATTCAGCTGGATCTGGCTTTCTGCACTGGGGGAGAAACCTATTATTTTGTTACAGAAAACCTATTACTGTTGACCAACCTCTGAGAGCCCTACTCCCAACATTAGGCCTTGGCTACCCTCTGTAAGTAACATGTAAGGACAGCTCTCACATTTCAGAACTGACAGGAGTGACTCATTCTGCCCACACCATTTGTACACAATGTGGCTCTGTGCCAAACAATGCCTATATGATGCGTTCCTAGAAAACTTCCTGGGCATTGAGGTTCCAAAATGCTTCTCCAGTTGGAAACATCCTACAACCTACTGCTAGGATGTAAGCGTGAGCCATGTGGTCCACTGAGAGAAGACTCCAGAAGACTACTCCCAGAATTTTGTCCTGTGAGCCTTCTGCTGATTCTGATCTGTGTAAGTTATAGTTGTGGGATGGACTAGATGTTGTGGGTTCTACTACCAATCTCTGAACCCAGGGCAGATGAAGCCGACACTGGGTGGCCTTAGCTTCCTTGAACACTCAGAGCAAAGTCATAGCAAAGTCTGTAGTGGCTATGGCCTGTGTTCCTGGAATACTGGCCCCTAGTCTCATGTTCCACAGCTTCTAGAGACTGTGGAGCCAGCAGAAAACAAACCCTCTGCTTGGTCAGAGTTGGCTGCCAACACTTCCTTTGGTAGGCCATGTATTTTTAACCAAGTCCTTACCATTTCTACACTTTAAGTTTCCCATCTGAAAAAAATTGAAGAGACAACATCAAATGAAACAATACAGCAAGGTTAACATGGTGCCTAAGAATCCCGTAACTGTTGGCTCTTATCACAATGCTAAACTTACCCAGAATCCCTCCTTGTGGCTTCTGACTTTCCCGCCATAGTAACCAGGCTAATGCCTGCTTCTGGTGGAGTAACAAAGGGACCTGACAAAAATAAGACAGATGTCAGAATGAACCCCTCATGAGGCTAAGGGGGACCCTGGCTTCGCTCTACTCCTCCTCTGTACAGGTGAGCCCTCTAGTCTAGCTGTTGTCATGGCTACTGGTTTCTCCTGTGTGCTACGCTGAAGCCTTCACCATGGCTAAAGTCAGCATCTCTATTAGGATGCTCCTGTCCATGCCTCCACATCCACTAAAAGCCCATGCCTGTCTTCTCAATTAGAAGTCAGGTTTACTGCTTGCATCCAAACCCCTGATGTCCCTCGACTTTTACTAGTCTTTCAGTCTTTTTCATGATCCTTACATTTGACTCTCCTCTCTGCCCAACAGCCCAGTATGGACGGTTAGTCACAAGCTGTGGTAGCCCTTGAACTAGTGACTTCCTCCCAGTCTTGTGTTCCAGTTTCCCTTGTACTCTGGGAGAACAAGCCTTCACAAAGCATGCACTGTCCTTCACAAAGTGACCACAACTGCAGCGTGCATCTTGAACCATTCAACCCTAAGTTCATTTGCCAATGCCAGGCTCCACTGCAAGGGACTCTCCCTACTCAGCAGCATGACCTGCCCCTCCCAGCTCAGGGAGGACGACAGCCATCCAACACTCATAAACACCAACCTCTATGTCTCCTCCCTCAACACCACTATCCTCTTTGCTCTCTAAATACCTGCAATTTCTTAAGGTATAAAAGTAATTATTGACCCAGATGATGTTTTCCTTATTCTGAGTTCCCTTTTTACTTTACATGTATGGCCTAAGACACACTGCAAGGTGCTCTTTATCTTTGTTTTATGGTCACATTTGTTTCATACATCTCCATCCCCAGTAGATCATTACAAATAACAGTTGGTTTATATCCTGTAGCATCTACAGACAACACAAGGATCCACTGCTGCTATAGAAATGTATAATCTTACAACTTAAAAAAAAGGGTTTGCTACTATTTTCACTGTTCAACAAAAAAGAAACTACTGCAGGAGAAGCCACTAGGCATTTATCTGCAGGTTTCACAGTGCTCTCTCTGCAGGGTGCTGGACACTCTCCACTGCTAGTCTTCCCAGTTCACCTTCAAGCCAGCTGGGTCTTCTGCCACTGCTGTTTGACCAGGACAAGACTCCAGTGACCGATGCAGCTCATCAATGGCTTCACTCGTGATTTTCCATACACTATGAAGATGATGTTGGTTCATATGACCTGTGAACAGACAAGTGTTACCCAAAGATGTCACAAGTGCCATGTCCTCAGGGCTGGGAATGCAGTGCGGTTCGTATAGTGCTTGCCTTGCATACGTGGATTTGACCCCCAGCACCATACAAATCAGGATACACGAGACCCTGTCTCTCCAACAAAAAAACAGCAAGACAAGTACTATATTCTGGCTAGAGCCTCAAAATGTAATTATTTGCCAAACGATAGATCTGTATTGAGTAAAAAGTCCTACCTCAACACTCTCCTGACCTCCCAGCTTCTCTACTCCCATTCTGTTTGCTTAACCACACGGACTATAATTTAGAACAAAACAATCTATAATTCTTTTCTAGAGTTGAAGATCAAACTTGAGGCCTTGATCACAACAGGCAAGCACTACCATTGAGTTACATCCAGCTAGGCCCTTGGGAGTTTTGATCTTTTATTTTTCACTTAAGAAAAGCAGTGGACAAAAAGGTCAAAGGTCATGCTGTGCACTAATTCTGGAAGCAAAGGTCTCTGGATTCAAAGAAGAAAGGCCAGTGAGAGTAAAAGCCATGTATGAAGTCTTCTGTGCAGATAGAAAGTTGATCCCTGAGGTGCAGGTCACCAGCTAACTATGTATCATACTATGCTGTTTGCCTTCTCATCCCACAAGGATGTTACACAACCTGTTTGCAGTTCTAGGGGAAAAGCATTCTGGGTACAAAGTTTCTAGACAATGGAAAACTTTGTTTTAATATGCTTTAAAACTGTCTTACTAGAATTCTTTCCAAATCTTATCACATGCTCTTTTACCTCAATAACCACTATAATTTAATGTTTTTCTAGGTGACTTCGTCACTATTATGTAATGGAATAACGAGCAGCCAAGACTGCTACGCTATGTGACCCAGTGTTTTTTCAGTGCCCTTTTAGAGTGGCCTAAGTTCAAATATCACCCCATCTATTAGACACTCCCGAGCTATGCTGCCCTTCCATTTTTTTTTTTAATACCTTTGGTAGTTCTCACTGGGAGAGAACTGCCTTTGTTTTCCTCATTTTTGCCAGCCCACTTTAACTCAAGCTCCCGACTGGTAGATCAAGTCAGATAGCACAGTGAAGACTGTCTGGGAGCTGGGTGTGGACACGCACACCTTTAGTTCTAGCACTCAGGAGGCAGAGGCAGGTGGATCTCTGTGAACTCGAGGTCAACCTGGTCTACATAGCAAGTTCCAGGCAAGACAGGGATACACAGTGAGACCTTGTTTCAAAAAATAAAAATAAAATAGTAAAAAAAAAAAAAAAAAAAAAAAAAAAAAAAAAAAAAAAAAAAAAAAAAAAAAACCAACAAGACTACCTGGGACCTGCAAAGTTGCCTGGAAAGTTAGCAGTGGGAACTTAGCTAACCAGGGAATTACTGCTTTCTATGTCTCCGTAAATCACTGGTCACCACTCATCATTCTTCTGCTCTGCCTCAGTGCAACCCACCTCTCATATGGGAAAAATAAACACATTAGCGCCTGGTCCACCTGCCTCATAATAAACTAGGTCTCACACACAACACTACATCCTCTGTGCCGCCCGCCCTCTGAGTCGGTGGATGGGCACTCAGTGTAAGGTAGTAACCGGTCCCTAGCCTCAGAGTCTACAACAACTGTTCCGAGCTCTACAGAGAATCAAGGTCTCTAACACACGTGCAACTTTCAGTTCAAAAATGGCTTCTGGTGGGCAAAGACACCTGCGAGGTAACACATAACTCACAGCATCAACTTGTCACAGCAGGGCTGAATTCTTGCATCTTACCTCCGGAGCACTGACTGGATCCTTCAGGAGTTCCCTGGCGACCTGCCTTTAGTCCTAGAGAGCCTACAAGCTGGACCTCATGACTGGGAAGGGGCTGGGGAGGCACGAGGTGTGGAGGGTCTGTAGCGGTTTTGGTGAAGCCACTCTGCTGGGGTTCCTGAGAGCTACAGTTCTCCTTAGCTCCTGCTCGACACATAAGGGAAGATGGGTTAGGTGGGAGGAACTAGTAAAGGCAGTGCAAATGCAGTCAGCAGGCTGCAGGCTCCCGTTCAACCGTGCCCAGACCACAGGAAGCAGGAACGTTGCTTTTATAAACAACAACAGATATCATCAAAGAAAGCACAGAAGCCAACAAGAAAATGAAAAAAAAAAAAAAATGAACACAATTTTTATCAAAATGTCTCTGTCAAGTTCACAAACACAGAGTGCTGGGGCAAATCCCATCTTACCTTGCTCTGGGGAGAGAGCCAGAGCACTGAGTGCGTCCTCCAATGCCTGGATTTGCTTAAGCAACTTCTCACCCTTGTCAGGGAGAGCCTGGATGTTCACTGCAGCCAGGGTGCCCTAAAAACAGATCCTATTCAAACGGGACTGGCCTCTCAAGTTATTAAAGGACAACCTCCGATTAACATGGCTTAGCATGCTGAAATTCTGAAACGATCTTTTAATTATGAATGTAAAATCCAGGATTAAAAAGCAAAACAAAACCAACTAGCTTACGAAGCCTAAGCATAAACATAGCAAAGGCAGGTATTAAATAGCCACCTACAAAGCCCTCTCAGGAATCTACTCAATTCTGTGAGGGTCTCCCAGCTGCCCCCAAAACACCCTGATCTTAGAGCAGTGGTTCTCAACCTTTCTAACCTTTAATATGTTGTGGTGACCCCCATCATAAAATTATTTTCATTGCTACTTCAGAACTGTGATTTGGTAGTTATGAATCGTATGTAAGTATCTGTTTCCGAAGTCTTAGGCGACCACTGTGAAAGGGTCCTTCATGGCCCACAGGTTAAGAACAACCACTTTAGAGACAAAGCTCAAGTCAAGACTGGCCTGCCCCCCCCCTTTCTTTTTTAACTTTTTGGCTTTAATTATGTGTATTTGTATGTGTCTGTGTGTAAGTACGTAAACATAAGTACAGTTTACCAAGGAGGCAAGAAGAGGGCATCAGATGCCCTGGAGCTGAGGGTAGGCAGTTTGAGCCACCTGATGTGGGTGCTGGGAACCGAACCCGGGTCTTCTGCAAAGGCGGTCTACTCTGCAGAGCCAAGACTCACCTTCTTTTGTCTTAGCTGTGCTGTAAGGTTTGCACGCTGGGCTGCGGGGTCACACGACTCTCCCTTCTTGGAGACACCCCCTGCAGCAGGTGGCTGTCTCTGCACACGCTGATCACAAGGTTGGAGGCTCCCCTTCTTCTGGGAGTCCACAGGGGAGTCAAAGAGAAGTGGGGAGCCTGGCCTACTGGAAACACCCTCTTCGTCCTCACTGTCCTCGCTGCTGGAGGCAGCATGGCGGGCCTCTCGAAAGCAGAGCCCAGGTGCTCCCTCCTGAGAAGCCTGGGCATTGGGGGCATCTGTGCCTGTTCTGCCTTGGGCCTCCCCACTCCCGAGCTGCTCCCTGCTGAGGTGGCCCTCTTTCTGGGCTTTGCTTTCTGGGTTCTGACCAGGGACATTCTGAGGCAAAAGCTGGGTTTCCTTTTCTCTCGGAGGCTCTGGCTTGTTTGGGACATCTCGACTCTCACTCTCTGACGTCTGAGGAACCACAGACGTTCCTCGGAGTGCATCTCCACGGCCTTGTTTGGAAGCCAGTCCTTCAGTCTTCTTAGTATGGGGCTGAAACTTCATTTTCGCCCCTTGTTCTTTCCCGTCACCTCTAGACTGTGCTTCTGTCACCAGGTCAGGGGAGGGGTCTTTCTCCATCCTACAGTCAGACTTGGACTTCTGGTCTTTCTTTTGATCCAAGAGCTGGTCTTTGTTCTCTCTCAGCTTCTTATCAGCCGTCTTTCCCTCGCCGTCTCCTTCGACTAACTGTTTCTGGGAAGCTGCTTTCTGATTAGTGTTGAGCACCTTGAATGGGTTTCTTGGCTGGCTGGGAGGATGAGGAAATAACTCAGATGCCTGTGGAGGCTTGCTGGTTACAGGATCTTCTTTAGGATTAGGATCCTGTGACAATGAAAACAGTATATGATAAGGTAAAATAAGGCCACCCTTGTATCTAAAATGCCTTTTTTTGGAGGAAATGGAAACAGCAAACGTGGTCCATGCCTAACTTCTGCATATACAAAGAAAGACGCCAATTCACAATGACTGTTTCCTTCAGTGCCTGTTCCTCCTCTGTACCGGATCTCTCCTTCCCAGGGCTCAAGGGAGGCGAAGTCTGACCCAGAGCATTTCTCTATTCTTTATGAGTACTGCACAGGAGGAGGGCCTCCTCCTCTCCTATACTGAGAATTTTTAGTTTTTTAATCTTTCTTTATTGTGACGACACCTTTTTTGACTTCCCCCTCCCTTTCTCTATTGGGAAGATTTTTTTTCCATCTTTTGTTTTAGGAGCCATTGTATTAGCTGTTGTTTTTGAGATGGAGAATTTAAATTCTCCATGTTTGTATTTGTACCCCATCCTGGAGCCTCACCTATTATTATGGGCATTATCTCCAGTCTTGGGGTATCTGGAGCCTTCTTTCCTCAAGCCCCGCATTAGGCACCAAATGTTGGGGTGTATTTTGTAGCACAGGTCAGTTGAAGATAGAAGGCATTCCAAGATGAAATTTTAAGGCCTATGTGGCAGCTGGAAGGTCCAGCCTCTCTAATGAACTGAACCCCGAACAGCCATACAAAGGCGTATTTATTGAAGGTTACATAAAGTATTTTTTCATACCAAGGTCCCTAATCTAATTTACATGTTTTATTGAAGGAGAGCATCATATGTTCTGACTCTAGTCCTTTATTATGTATTGTTTGTAATACACAATAATATAAGAGCCTCAGATGTGCCTGAGGTGTCCTATGACCAAAGTCATGGAATGGCTATAAAGCCCCTTTAGGAAAACAATCATTGTTTCCCACAAGGATTCTTCAAGGTCAAAGTACTTTAAAGAAAAGGTTGTTCAATCTAATATCTATCCCAGATAGTAACTCTGCTAAATCCCTACAACGCTCATATGCTAGGAACCTTAGTTACATTTAGCTTATGTCAAAATCAGGTAAGTACTGATCTGTAAAAAGATGGGAAAGTTAGCCTCTTTCTCCTAAGCAGGAGGACACTGACTACTTTGAGTTTAATTTACTGGAAATTATCTGTGTGAAACAGGAGGTAAATGGTGAGGCTCTGGCTCTTTGAATGAGCAGTCCCACAGCCCTTCGGAGCTCTCAGAGCCTGTGTGATGGACACTAGCAGTTCATAAGGACTTGGGGTGCTCTCAGTCAAGTCTCCACACTGTCTTAACACCGCCATACGGAAAACAGAAAGGTAATTCCTACCTGCCATGGAACGCTCCCACACCAGTGCTTCCCCTCTGCCTTACTTCTAGCGCATCGGAAGAACAACCTAATGGAGTATAAAATACAAATAATTAAGGCTACAGAAAGTCTTTTTTAAAAGTTTATTTTTAATTTTTAAAGAGGGTTTTCGTTTATTTTTCATGTGTATGAGTATTTTGCCTACATGTGTAGACGTGTACCGCACTCATGCAGTGCCTGTAGAGGCCAGAAGATGGCACCAAATTCCCTGGACCAGTTACAAGGCTGCAATTGTTGTGAGCTGCCTGATAGGGAACTGGGAACAGAATCCATGTCTTTTACAAGAGCAGCACGTGCTCTTAACCACTGGGCATCTCTCCAACCCCATAATTAGACAGAGAGAGAAAGAGAGAGAGAGAGAGAGGTCTCACCACAGCCCAGGGTGAGCACACCTAGAGATCTGAATTCAGGCCTTCATGCTTGCACAGCCAGAGGTTTAACTACGGAGCCATCCCCCTGGCCCTTGCAGAAGACATTTTTAAGGGCTGGAAAGTCAAGAACAAAATTGATAACAGTAACCAGAGAGTCTGCACGGGTTTATTCTTTTTATTCTGTATGAAGACCAAATGAAATGGAGAAAGCGATCAGCAATGGCTGCCAAAATAAACAAAAAAAAAACAAAACACCCCAAACAGATACTGTGCGTGCCAGAAGGGAGGTCACAAAACAGTCTAAAAAAGGAAGATGGTAAACAAAGAAGATACTAGCAAACTACATACTGTATCATGCAGCTGATTCTTCACAACCCAGGGCCTTTCAAGGCCATCAGCATCATCTAGGTGAGAAAGTGGAGAGAGATGCACACTGAAATGCACTACCAGGGAATGTCTTGCCATTCCAGTTCTCCTCAAGCCGTTTTTCTCAGCGGAACTGCACTCAGCTTCACCATCTCAATTCCAGCTGAAGTAGCTGGAGCTGGGTTTGAACCCCTGCAATACCACTTCACAATCGTGGGAACTCAGATTCCCTTCTTAACCTCTCTAAAGTACTCTTACATCTACCCGTAAAACAGAGCTACCGTAACCAACCACAGCAGACGGCCATGGAAGACGAGGGCTAACACTCTAGCTATTCTCTTAGCTGCCCTTCTCCTCCACTGTGTTCATTTCTGAATCTCCGTGGTTCTTTTAACGCCAATTAGAAATCCATTGGTCGCCTTCTACCACCCATAGAGGCAGGCGATTCTGGATCAAAGGGTAAGTGATCTAAGTGTCAAGACAACAAGACTGCACCTAACAAGACTTGCCAGCCCCACTCTCCTAAAGGAAAACAATGTAAAAATAACTTTAAAAATTCCATTTACAGGCTAAGGAGACAACTCAATAAAGTGATTCCTTGCAAGTATGAAAACTGAAGTTCTGACGCCCAGAACCCACATAAAACCCAGGTGGGTAAGGCAGACTTAACTGTGGTCCCAGCATTCAGGAGGCAGAGACAGAGGGTCCCCCAAAACAAACTTTCTAGCTAGGCTTGCAGAACTGGTGAGCTCCAGGGTCAGTGAGGACCCTGTCTCAATATAGTAAAGTGCAGCGTGACCAAGAGTCACTCAACATCAGCCTCTGGCCTCTACATATCCACACACATGCACACACACATACCCACATACATACATATACACATACCCCCTCACATACACATAGAACAGCAACAAACACTCCACTTACAACAGAATTAAAAACAACCAGAGGAACACAGTCAGTAAAATGAGTATGAGAACTTTATAATGGAAATTATTTAAAAACAGAGAGAACAATTTAAAGTCATGCTACACCATGCTCACAGACTGGAAAAGTCAATATTGATGTCTGCTCTCTCAAAACTGATCTGTGTAAATTATGCAACCTCAATAGGGTTTTCTGTAGAAATTTAAGAAGTTGAATCTATATTTGATATGCAAATACAAAGATCCCACAAATGCCAGCACAATCTTGAAGAAGTTGGAAGACATACTATTTTACATAATTAACCATGCAAGAATATGTAAATGAACCAATGGACAAAAATTAACCACCTCAGACACTGACCCAAACTTAGGGTTAATTGTTTTTTTTAAACAAGGATGGCAAGCATTTCAATGTACTTGGGTTGGGGACAGAGACTCAGAACATACAAATTCTAAATCACACAGACTATTACACAAAACTATCATGTATGATCCCTTCCTTCTCAACTAACCTTACGTCCTGAAGTCTCCACTTTAGTGAGGGCCAGGGATATAGCGCACTGGGTGGAGTATGCCCTGGGTTTGATCTCAACCAGCTAAATAAATAACCACCAAACCAAACATTTGCAATTCTCTGAAGTGGTCATGGTACTTCATGCCTTGGTACCCAATGTAATGTGTTTATTTAAAAGAATATCAAGTGTCTGCTAAGTTTCTACTCACCTTTTGATACTCATTACAAATAACATCTCCCATCTATACGGAGTTCCCTGCCCTTAAGGGAAGCCATACTTTATTGAGTACTTAGCATGTCAGACCTTTGCCCTCTTTCTATTAGCAGAATTGAAAGTCAACAAATTAGTGATTGATATTATTAGCAATGGGAACAGTTAGAGAATACCACAGAGCTGGTAATCCAGAAATTAACCACCGACTTCTCTAGATAACTAGTTGCTCAGCATTTAGCACAGTGACCCTTTAACACAGTTCCTGTTGTGGTGACCTCCAACCATAGAATTACTTTCATTGTGACTTCATAAGTTTGCTACTGTTATGAATCCTAATGTAAATATCTGATACATGACCCCCGTGAGAGGGTCACTGACACCCCCAGGGGGTTGGGTGGGGAGCCACTGACTTAGGGAGTGATAAGGTAGACAGTGTCCAATGTGTGCACAGTGTGTTCCTCCGTAATGACTTTTAAAGAACAGCTGGGCGGCGGTGGCGCACGCCTTTAATCCCAGCACTCGGGAGGCAGAGGCAGGCGGATCTCTGAGTTCCAGGCCAGCCTGGTCTACAGAGTGAGTTCCAGGACAGCCAGAGCTACACAGAGAAACCTTGTCTCAAAAAAAATCAAAAATAAATAAAAATTAAAAAAGAACAATAAAAAGCATATCTAGCTGCAACTCTTTCAGGATTTAAAAAAAGAGAGAGAGAAAAGGAAATTCTTCTAGATGCTCCTATAGACACTCACCTCCATTCTTTCTTGCCCTGTGGTAGAAACAAGCCCTGAAGCTCTACCACAAAGTCCTCATGCAATAAGCAGCGAGAAACAGGAATACTAGAAGGAGAAAAGAAAATATTTTTAGGAGACAAGGAATAGAAGCCAACAGTCTGAAGTCAAATCCAAGCTTGAATTCTTATTTTTATTTATTTATTTATTTGGAGACAAGGTCCCACTGTGTAGCCCTGGCTGGCCTGGAACTCGCTACTAACACCAGTCTGGCGCAAACTTACAGCAATCCATCCTTGGCCTCTTGAGTCCTAGGATCACAAGCGTGTGTCAGCAGACCCACCCTAACTACAGATTTTTACACTAAGGATTTACACGTGGCTCGAAAATCCCATACATCATTATCCGTGTGGCTTGCAAAGGAAAAGAGCCAGAGTTTCTCTCTTCCTACTTCCTAAAACAAAGCATGACAATAGTTAGGAGTTCAAAATGGCCTGTTATAGGACATCTACTCTGCAATACTCCCAGGGATGACCTGTAGTTTAAGGCTGGCTACAAGGCAGGCTCACGGTGACTTCTCCTCAGGCTCTCCCATCACCCTTTATCCATTAACACCCTATTAGCTGTCATTTACTGCTACTCACTCACCTACCTCTAACAAAAATTTACTATTTGCTTCTTTGCTTGGCATAATTTTTTAATATCCCTCCTAGCTTACAGAAGGAAAATATGTACAGCGCTGAGAGTGAGCAGGTCTTAGTGAAGGTCTAAAGCATTCTCCTGTGACTCCATGTTTTCGGTCTTCAGTCTGCTGTCAGACACACTTCAAGCCTCAAGTGAAAGTACTGTACTAGTTGGTACTGTAGGGCACCCATGTAAGCGGCACTCCATTTACGGAATGCTATCACCGGCGGCAGGGGCACACACCGTTGATCCCAGCACTTGGAGGCCAAGGCAGGAGGATCTCTGTGAGTTCAAGGCCAGTCTGGGTTATAAAGTGAGTTCCAGGACAGCCAATGCTACACAGAGAAACCCTGTCTCAAAAAAACAAAATAAAAAAAAATATTAACTCTCTTTTTAGAGGGCTTTTTTTTTTTTAAATTTTATGTTTAGGGGTATTTTGTCTGCATGTATGTCTGTACACCATGTACATGCTGTGCCTGCAGAGGCCAGAAGAGGGCGTTAGATTCCCCCAGAACTGGAGTTACGAACATTCACTAGCCCCTATGGGGTGCTGGAAATGGAACCTAGCGCCTCTGGAAGAGCAGCCAGTGCTCTTAAATGCTAACCCATCTCTCCAATCCCCAAGAATATTTCTCTTAATCTTGAACCAAACCTGATAGTACCATTGGTGTTTAATTCCTATTAAACATGGGCAGGCTTATGTCTCACAACATTTGAGCGAAGTACCAAATCTCAATATATTTAGAAACTGGAAATAAATAGTAAACCCTGATGCAACAGAAACAAAAACCATAAACTCATTCTAGCACTAAAGAACTAATATCCATTATAAAGTTATGATGCTGAAAAAAAAATAACTTTGCTCTACAAAGTTCAACAGACAAGAGAGCAGGAAGAAATGTTAAATGATGACGTAGTTTAATTCCACTTAGAGAATGCAGACACCTGGTATGTAAGATTGTCACAGGAGGGCAGTATTAACTTTCCTCACTTTGGAGAAGCGTGACATTTCCAGGTCTCAGCCTTAGCATCCATAGCACCTAAGCAGCGCATCGATCTCTGGGGTCTGACGTTTCTTTCCGTTTCTAAAGAAACTAGATCTCGCTGGAGAACTAACTACTCCCTAAAGAAACTGGATCTCGCTGGAGAACTGCTCCCTCAAGAAAACGGATTATTAACCTCACACCTCTTAGATGCAGGGGAAAAAGCAGGTATCTAACTCCTAATGCTTTTAACCTCAAACATTAAAATAAAAAGGGCGACCTAAAGTTGGTGCGACACTAGCTAATTAATCCCCACGTCCACTGTTTGTCTACACTTTCTAGGGGGAGCGCAAAGGATGCTGGGACAGAGGGGACCGGCTAAGTAAGGCCAGACAAGTGACTAGAGACTTGAACCCGAGTCTGGAAGGATCTGAACATGGGAGGAATCCGCGGCCCGGGGACGTAAAGCGACCAGGCTGGCTCACTCCGCGGAATTGGCGCCGCGCTCGAGACTTACTCGGTGGACTGCACGAAGCCGCATGTGTTCGACCGGCACACGTAGAAGCTCTTCCCCTTATTCGGGCCATCGCGGAGGCCGGTCTTTAAGAAGCAGACGGTCCCTGAGGAGATAAGAAGGTCATCAGCGGCCACTCCAGGCCAGTCCCGCAGGCCCCGTGAAGGAAATCCCGGGAGCCTTACCGTGCTGCGGACACTTGACCACTTCCATGACGCTAACTGGAAGCCCGGCGCGCCGGGTTTCCGCCCTTGACCCCGCCCCCACGACGCTCCGCCTAGCGTCCGAGCCCCTGGATCCGGAGGACCAATCAGATGGGAGATCCGCTCACCCCAACCAATGACAGCCGCCCTCAGGCTTGGCGCGCGCCGAAATCAAACTTGGGAGCCAGGGGGCGTGGCCGAGGCCCCGGGAGGACGCCTGAAGGTTCCCGGGCCGAGAGGAAGCAAGACCTGCAGAGGCTGAGCCTGGGTGACACCCGAGTAACCGCGAGCCCTTGAGGCAGCCTGAGGGAGCCTGGGCCGCCCGGTTACTCGGGAAGCAGCCGCTGTGGGCGGAGAGAGTTAAGTTTGAGGAGGCGGAGCCTTTATAACTGCGGGAATAAATTGTATTGTCTGTCAACAGAGCAGGCACAAAGACTTCCTTACGGCCCCCGACAACCTTTGAGTGTAGTGTCCCGGCCCCACAAGGTCACCCGAGGTCGAAGAGGCTTGAGTGAACCTCAGAACAGTTGCAGGGGGTGTCTCAGAACAGCTGCAAGGATTTCAGTTCCAGGCTCTGCGCCCTTTGGACCTCACAGCTGCCTCGTGTTGGTGAGGTTCTGAGATGTGCCAGCCGGAGTCCGAGAGAAGACCCGGAAGACAAACGGACCTCGCGTGCAGGCTCATTTTACTTGGTGTATTTTGCATTGTCAAGCCTTTTGAACTTATTTTGCATTTGTAAAATCGAGAGTGACGTTAAAAGAGTATTGCTTTTGAAATTGTAATCAAGGGGCTAGAGACATGGCTCAGAAGTTAAGAGTGCTTGCTGGTTGATCTTGCAGGGTTTGGTTCCTAGCACTCACTTCTGGCCTCTCACAACCACCTGTTTTGGACCCCGACACTTGTGCACACTCAGAACCACATGCACAGAATTAAAAATAAAGTAAATCTTTAGAAGTTGTAATCAACTCCATTAGTGAACAGAAGGGGAGGAATGACTGTCGGAGCCTGCTTGCAATAGAGATGGCTTCATATTTACGTCGCAGCCTACAGAGTGGCACACACAGTTGCTATGAGGCCAGAAAAGCTGCTATGTCTAAGAAGTCTGGGCTACATGGAGCAATGTAAAATTTTAGGAGTCCAGAGGAGGGGAGACAGACTCGAGATATTATTTATGAATTAAGCAGTTCTTAGTAGATAGCTTTTTTTGGTGTTCCAAGAGGAGTAGATGTTTGAGAAATACAAAGTTCATTTAATGCACATATTTAAAAACAGCTGTTCTAACCACAAGGGGTTTACTGAATAGAGAAGACTGAACAAGCCTATACCTAGTGCTTAAATAAATATAAACCTAGTGCTTAAATAAATATAAAATAGTATTTAAATGTCAGGATGAATGGAGTAAGCAGTAAACTCTGAAGAGCTAGAGGAAGACTTGAATTTCCAAGTGTATTCAGTACTAGTTTGCCAATGTAATTTTACAGATGAATAGTTGAAGCATTTTCTTTATTCCCAGATTACAATTCAAAGATGTGTATGTGCATGTGAAATAGATACTGTATGAGGAGATGGAGACCAGAAATGCTGGGTCTGCAGGAAGAGGACCATGGCGAGTCTTTCTTGCATAATATGATTTTGAAACAGGACAAGTCCAGGTCTCAGGTGTGGCATTCTAGAGGAATCTTTTCCTCTGCAGCTGCCCATCCACAAAGGTCCAACTCAGCAAAAATGGACACAGAAAACTTACAGAAGGGGAAACCGTGTCTTCAGTAAATTTAGGATCTGTTAAATGAAAATGTTTAGATTCCAGGTCATATTAACAAGAGTGGGGGTGGGGCAGTGAGACAGCCAAACTTGTACAGGTTTTGTGTATATAAAACCTGAAAACCTCTGGAGAGACCTCAGAGAAAGGGCTTTATAAATCTCTACTTTGAGTTGAGAGTGTAAGTTTTGGTTTTCCTAATAGTGTGACGTACTCAGAATGAATGCTTCAAGTAGATCCTACATCTAGGGGTTTTAAATGCACAGGTTAACAATCTGATGATAAATGATTTAAGTGTGGGCCTGACTCAGACACAGAAGTTTATGTGGGAATTATTCTGTAGCTGGATTGTGACAATGATTGCACTAAAAAAGCTATTTATTTTTATTTATTTATTTTGAGATAAGAGTCTTAGGATTAGCTCAACCTGGTCTAGAACTGGATACGTCTCCTGCCTCAGCCTCCTGAGTGATGAGTTTATAGGCATGTATCCCCAGGCTTAGAATTGTACCCTGAAAATAAGTGAATCCTATGAGATCTAAATTAGGCCTCAAGAAAGCTGTTTTTAAGGATGTGTAAGTGGTAAGTAAATGGCAGACACGTTAACATCCTTGGGGAAATAGCCTAGGGGTTGAAGAACTGGGGAGTAGAAACCCTTTCAGTTCAGATGGTGTTGATCCATTTCTCTAACCTGTGAAGTAAAACCCAGGATGATCCACGCATTTTAATTCCTGAGGAAATGAAAACAAATCTGCCTAGCGCTATTTTGGCGGGCATATGTTAAACGTGTTGGGCATTTGTTAGATTCTGAAGGTGAGAGGAGCAGCCAAAACAGTAACGCCTTGACATCCCTGTCAGCATCATTTAAAAGTAGTCAGCAATTTAAATTTTCAAGTCACTTGTCAGACTCTATGGTTCTGCAAGTCTTGTGTATTATATACGTGCTCAAATGTGGTTTTCCAGCCAGCTGCCAGTTCTAAGTTCCCTATTTGGTGGGGTAGGGGTAAGGAAGCAGTTCTGGGGGGCCTGGGGCATGCTAAGTACTGAAACACTGAATCACTAGTACCACCCTGCCCGACACCTGACTTGCTGAACCTCTGAGGCATTTGGATTGTTGTAGGCTGAGTGCCTCATTCTGCTGTGGATATCGCTCTATATAAATAAAACACTGATGACCAGTGACCAGGCAGGAAGTATAGGCGGGACAAGGAGAGAGGAGAATTGGGGAAACAGGAAGAAGGGGGGAGAGACACTGCAGCCACTGCCAGGACAAGCAGCATGTAAAGACGCCGGTAAGCCACAAGCCACGTGGCAAGGTATAGATGTATAGAAATGGGTTAATTTAAGATAAAAGAACAGTTAGCAAGAAGCCTGCCACGGCCATACAGTTTATAAGTAATATAAGCATCTGAGTGATTATTTTATACGTGGATTGTGGGACTGTGGGGCTTGGTGGAACCTGGAGAGAAGCCCTCCAGCAACACATTCTACCTGGCAGGGAACAGATCTTTGCTGTACAGCACATTCTGGGAAGCTCTGGGAAGCTCTCAAATCTCAGCTTTCTCTGAGGTACATTCTAAGATGAGGCTTTCGCCGAATAACTGTGTTTAGTGCTCCCTGCTACCCAAGCAACACATATTCTTTACTCCCAGTTTTAAAGACTTAGGACAGCCAGGTCTGGTGGCTCACCCCTGTAATCCCAGCATAAAGAAGGAGAGTTGTCCGGAGTTCAAGGCAAGCCTGGACTACTCAGAGAGTACCAGGCTAGCCTGAATTATACAGCAAGACGGCTCAAAATGAATGATTAGGGTCTTGTCTCTCACACACAAAATGATTAGGGTGCTAAACTAAAATTTTTCAATTTTCAAAAGCATTCAGTGACTCAGATATTTCACCTGCATTCCATCAAACATTTGGGTGTTTGCTGTGGCATGCAGATAGATGGCTTAACAAATCGAAGACCAAAACAAAGGTCCTGCCATTTTATAAATAATCACTAGGTGGCAGCATATTAACGTGAAAGCCACACAGAAAGCCCGCCCCGCCTGCTTCATTCTTTTTGCTTAAAAATATGTACTGCTCCTTTGATTTCGTTCTGTTTGTTGCCTTCCCAACATATGAGAGTTTTAAACTTGTCCTTTGTCAAAGGCACAATCAAGATGTTACAGTGGGCAAAAATCTTTATAATCTAAACTGTCAATCAGTTTGACAAATGCTTTTGTTGGGCCAAAATTTTGCAGTATTAGATTCCCAATTTCACTGTTCTTAAAATATGATGCCAAGAGTTGTTCAAAGCAATTTCTCTCCTTGTATACAATTCCTTGTAGTGTTTTCTTTATGTATAGAGTTGTATGTTCGGGAACATTTTTTGTGTATAGTATAATGTGTATGTATGTGCGTGCGTGTGTGTGTGCGTGCGTGCGTGCGTGCGTGCGTGCGTGCGTGCGTGCGTGTGTGTGTGTGAAGAGGCCAGAGATTGACATCAGCTATCTTCTAGTTGTTCTCCACCTTGTTTTTTGAGGTAGAGTCTCACTGAACCTGAATCTTATTGGCTGACCAACAAGCTCCAGGGATCCCCCTGTCTCCAGGCACAACCTGGCTTCTAAGAGTGCTGGGGATCCAAACTCAGGTCCTCATGCCTTCAGGACAGGAATTTCACTAGCTGTGCCTGCCCCATAGCCTCTCCCCACAGTTTCAGACCATTTTTAATCATCCTGAAGATTCCTTCAATCCTGTGGTCTCTGTCTTTTCTTTTTCACCTTCTGAACATCATATATAAGTGTCTTTAAAACTGGGAGTAAAGAATATGTGTTGCTAGGGTAGGAGGGAGCACTGAATGTGGCCACTGGAGTCACGGAACATGTAGACTGCTCCCGTCTTCTCACAGGGTGCCTTTGAGGTTCATCCCTGCTGTCTGGTGTATCAGCGTTCCACTCCTGTTTACTGGTGAATAACACTCTGCTTGGGGATGGTCTGTATGTCAAATTGCTCTAATTGGTCAATAAATAGAACACTGATTGGCCAGTGGCCAGGCAGGAAGTATAGGCAGGACTAACAGAGAGGAGAATAGAGAAAACAGGAAGGTGGAGGAAGTCACTGCCAGCCGCCACCATGACAAGCAGCATGTGAAGATGCCGGTAAGCCACGAGCCACATGGCAAGGTATAGATTTATGGAAATGGATTAATTTAAGCTATAAGAACAGTTAGCAAGAAGCCTGTCACGGCCATACAGTTGTAAATAATATAAGCGTCTGTGTGTTTATTTTATAAGTGGGCCGTCAGACTGCCGGGGCTTGGTGGGACCTAGAGAGAAACTCTCCAGCTACAACACTCTTTCATATTCATTTGCCAGTGGACAGATATGTGGGTGCTTGTCCCTTTGGGGTCACTGGGAATACTGTTGCTATGAATGTTGGTTGACATACACATCTCCAGATGGGCTTTGTTCTCATTCCTCTTGGGTAGATAATTGTGAGTGAAGCTTGGTCAAATGGTGGATTAACTTCCTAACAAATCTCCAAAGCACTTCCCAAGCTGGCTGCACCGTGTTATTTTCCTACCAGCAGTACATGAGGGTCCCCTGCTCACCACATCCTCGCCGGCACTTGGTATTATCTGTCCTTTTTAATCATTGTCATCCTAACAGGCATAAAATGGTATCTCACTTTTCTTTTAATTTGTATTTCCCTGGTGACTATTGATGTTAAATTCTTTTTCATGTGCTTTTGGGGCCACATTTTCTCCCTGTTTAAATGGTCTTGAAAAGGCTTTTTCCATTAAAGGTTTATATGAGAGTTAAACCAAAACCAAAGTAAGAGTGGCATTAATCCAAGGACATCAGAGAAACAATAATGGTTTGTATAATGTTACACATCAAAATTGTTTGTGTACTCTGACTATAATCATGCCAATATTTGGAGACATCAAACTATAAACTTTTAAAGCTCTGTATTACATGGCTCTGTTTCTATCCCCTGGGAAGTTGGGTTGGCAGATCTGTGCTGTTTTACTCTCTATAACTAGCATGCATTGCTCTTATGACTTAAAAAATCCAATAATGCCATTAAAAGCAAGTTCACAGGGAAATATGACAAAGAGAATGTACAGGAAAAATAATAATCATGATTATGGAAGATGGCAGGAGTTGAGACGCCCTCCCCCATTTTTCATTCCCATGTGATGTCATTACACTACCATGGAGTGGCCTTGGAATACGATCTCTGTGCCTCCCTCATAACCTTTATGTGTGCTTACTTCTCAGCCTGGCTGTTGAACCCTGTCCTGTAGTTAACCCTGTCTTTTTTGATTCCCTTTATTTCCCCCACCCTCTTTTTGATATCATTTCATCCTTTGAACCAAGTCCTTTCTCCTTTTTACTTATCTCCAGGCTAGTCATTTTGCTTAATTCTAACTGTATTCTCAGTCCTAATTTTCAACGTAACTAAGAAGCAGGAACACTCCTCACTGCTTCTCTAAGGCCCTAACTGTGCTACACACAAAGATGACCAGGACAAGAAGACCGCTGTGGCTGTGTACAAGTTGCCCTGAGTTGCCTTTCCTCTGGGTGGTGACACATGGCACTTGGACCCAGGCTAAGTTCTCCTGTTGAGCAGGAACATGCTACCCCATGTTCTGAAGATTCACCCCCTCTGAGCCTCCCCGGAAGCTGGGATCTCAGTGGCCGAGAAAACCTGCACAGATCTGATGATGGTTTCCCACGCCTCCTTCACGGGTGCATGTAGGAGCTGGAATAGAGCAGTCTCTGCACTGCACTGCCATATTTCAGAGCAAAATGCTCTGAAATGGTCCACCCACCGCTGAGCACTTAGCCTTATTTATACTCAGCACTTTGACCACTTGTGAGTCTCTGCATTAACCGCTACCCACTGCAAAAGGAAGCTGCTCAGACCAAAGTTGAGGCAGCACAAATCCATGGGGATAAACAAGTATTTACAGTGCACTTGACAACAGGACCGTTCAGCCACACAACAGCAGTAGCTTCTCCTCTAGGACATATGATTGTCCCCAGCCATGGACTTTTGACCAGGTTTACAGCACCAGACATGAAATCTTCCCTGTGGATCAGGCCTCATAGCCAATCAGAAAGCAGTTGGCTATTCCCCAGAGAGTCATGCTATGCTAGTTCACCAGTGGGCACATTTTTCCAGGCAGGTTGGTATTGTAGCATGCAGGGCCAGTGCTGGGCAAGACCATTGATGTTTTTCTTCCCCAGCAGCCTACATAGCACCTTCGGGCACTGTTGTAAGCTAGTCGGCAGGGAAAACCTTTCCTGGTTAGTTGAGATGGATTTCTCTGGGTCCTGTATTAAAAGTGAATATTATCTTCAGCAATAGGGTCTTACCACATAGGTATGATGCGCAACCTAGAGCAATGCTATTTTTTTTCTTTCGGTTGGAAGAGCATAGGTTTCCACATAGCTTTCCATACACTGTTCGTGTTGGTTAACCCTTCTGCCAATGCCTTGTTTCCCCACCCCCACCCGCCTCCATGCTGAACCATTCCAACCCCCCCCCACTTTCATTTTACCTGTCCCTCCTCCCTTACTTACTATCCGTCCTCCTTAAGATATCCACCCTCCAGTGGTCTGGTTCTAGCTTCCTGGCTTCCACATGTACCCCAAGTTAAAAATACAAAAGATTTGCAGCTAGAATCCACACATGAGAGAAAACATGCCACGTTTGTCTTTCTGTGCCTGGTTGGCCTCAAAATTTTTCCAGCTCCATACATTTACCTGCAAATACCATGATTTCATTTTTCTTTACAACTCAATAATACTCCACATTTTTTCTTATCCATTTGTCAATTGATGCCATCTTGATTGATTCAGTTGCCTAGCTACTGTGACTATAAGGAACTAGCTATAAGGAGCATGAATATGTAGTTATCTTTATAGTAGGATAGAAGTCCTTTGGGTATATCCCCAGGTTCAGGAAGTGTCAAGGAAGAGGCAACAAATAGAGAGGAGAACCATGAAATGCAGACTTTTGGTCATAATATGACTGTTATTAATTCATAGCAGCCGTGGTTACCTATACAAGATTGAGCCAGTCTAACATAGATTGGGGGAGGAGGCTGAGGCTCCACTGCCATCAGATGGGCTGTTGGCAGTTGATTGCTACTGTGGGAGAGAAAGTCACCGTCCTTTGAGGACCTGGCCACTGGTGGGTTGCTCATGCGCCCAGTGGATGATCCCACACCTGCATATGGGCAGTACTAATTGTACTTAGGGGAGAAGATATAAATCTTCTCCTGGGTTCAGAGGATCTGGCCCAGTCCATGTTTCCTTCCTACCTACTGAACCCTGCCCCTTGCTTGCCACATGCCTGTCCCACCTGCCTTCAATTCTTCTAATGCCAAACCTCTTCTGCTCTTAGGCCTCTGTTCATTCATTACCTGTAGCTGGAGAGTTTCTCTCCAGCTCCCACCAAGCCCTGGCAGTCCTGCAGCCCACTTATAAAACAAACACACAGACTCTTATATTATTTAAACTGTTTGGCCTAATGACTCAGGCTTCTAGCTATCTAGTTCTTACATCTTAAATTAACCCATTTCTATTAATCTATGCCTTGCCACATGGCTCGTGGCTTACCAGTATCTTACATGTTGGTACTCATGGCTGTGGCTGGCAGCGTCTCCTAACTCAGCCTTCCTGTTCCCAGAAATCTCTTCTCTGCTTGTCCCGTCTATACTTCATGCCTGGCTACTGGCCAATCATCATTTTATTTATACAGAGCGATATCCACAATAATTACCATCAGTCCCTACTGCTTTTCCCAGTTCTTTAAAGGCCAGCCTCTCACCCGGGGAGGCCTCAGCCTAAGCAATGCCTCCACCACGTTTGCCCTGTGTACATCTCCACAGAGCCCCTTCCCGCTGTTCTCTCTGGAGAGTCCCATTCGTTTCCACACAGCACTATGCACATAGTTGTCTGCTTGTCTGTTCATTGTCCATCTCTTCCATCAACTATACTCAAGTGCCAAGGTCAGAGATTCATTGTGCTCAACACTTTTTCTAAATGCAGGTCATAGAAATTTAGTATAGACCTGTTACATGGGTGAACGAAACCAGAATGGAAGGATCCTTAACATCACTTAATGTGTCCTCTGGTCCCTTCCACAGCATCCCTAATGGATGTGGCACAGAAACTCCTGGTCACAACCAGTTCTCTATTATTATTATCACGTGTCAGTGACCTCTAATGACTGCTGAGAAGGAATCATTCTGTCTGCAATGTCCACCTTCTTTTCATTTGAACTTACACAGGGAACATCAAGTCTTTTCTTGTATCACTTTAAAACACTCTAATGTGGCCATTTCATCCTCTTCACATATCTCATGCATTTTTTTTCTCCCCAGAGAAATTGCTCCAACTCCACAGTTCTCTCCCCTGTGAGCCCCCACAGTAATGTTTTTCAAGGGCTATTTGCTCCATTTATTTCAGGCATCTCGAATGAGAATACTGTGGGGTGGTTATCTCCTTTATTTTGGCTCTAACCAGTTTATTATGTGGCTCCTCCTCTCCCATCTCTTTGCAAATATGTCATGCTAGTAATTTATATTGAATATGCAATCAAGCCAGACCACAGCTTTCATTTTTCACACATGGACTCCAGATACCCAGTGCATCTAATTTGCTCGAACTTCACCATGGATTCTGAATTTCATCTTGTTAGTTTGATCTGCCCTTCCAGCTTGTCCATACCTCTTTGGATCGTATTTCTCGAGGCTGACTTATGAGTGCTACCTCCTGACGGAGCACTCGGCAAGCCTACCTACCGTCTTTGCCTTCAGCCACACTGTCTAGAAGAATGCCCAGCCAGGCAGAGCATTCCTCCAGGTAACCATGACACCATAGTCATCCAGTCAAGAGTGGAGTTACACAGCGTTCACTCTACTACTGTTTATGGGTGCTGCCTTATTGTTGTCCCCTGATTGGTCAGAATTATAACAGAAAAGAAAAGGAGCCTACTCTGGCCTGGCTTTTATTTTATTTTTTTTATTATTTATTTATTTTTGGTGAGTGGCACAGGACAGGCCCAGAGGCATATGGCTCTTGGGGACAAAGCTCTTGTCTATACTAGGCTGGGAATTCATTCAGCCACCTCACCTTCTGTCTCGTTGATTTGCCTCACATCTATCACGTCTTACCTCTCTCTCCCTTTTGGTCTTCTCTCAAGGTTTGCGTGCATTTATGAAGGCTAGGAAGAGTCTGATTAAGGGATTTGCTACGTGAGCTCCCAGTGAGAAGAGTCGATCTGAGGCCACCTCCTTAGGGACCACAGAGCAGAAGTCCCGCGGAACCACACAGTCCAGCTCCCCTCCTCAGTTCCTCTTCAACACTTCCTCACCCTGTTTCCCGGGCTGACCTTAGGTCTTTCTAGCCAGAAACCAACAGTTTTGTGTCCCTCCACAACAGACACTGTCTGCTACTCCAGCGAGGCAGGAAGGCCACCTCAGCTCCGCGAACACTTGCTGCCTCTTCCTCTCAGGCTATCTGAGGACTTCTTCCTAAAAGCTTGTGGTGCACTTCTCACCACAAGGCCCGTCCAGAGCCACCCATGCACCTGGGTGGGAATCAGAGAGCCTGAGAGGGGACAGGGGAAGAGTGCTTCTTCCCTCTGTGGGCTGTGGGCTGTGACTTCCGCTTTCTCGCCCTTCTGGACTAGCTGTCCTTGTTTCTTCTCTTCCATTCCATCCACTCCTGCTTGTTTGTCTCCCCCCCACCCCCTGCCCCACGACACTTCTCCTTCAGCGCAGAGCAGATGAAGGCAGCGTTGCTGAACGGCTGTGGTGGGAGCCGTCGCATCCTGGTTCTCTGTGTCTCCCCCCAGAGCTTTGCATGCCTCCTTAAGCAATCCCTCTGCATCCTTAAACTTTTTCGTGATGACACCATCCCTGCCACTTCAGTAATTGCTTATTTCTCATGGAAGAGCTGGAGCATGGCTAAGTGGCAGGTGGGGAAATTTTGCTCACTTCATTTGACTGATTTTGCTTTTAGGTTGTACACGATGTGAGTGTGTGTGTGTGTGTGTGTGTGTGTGTGTGTGTGTGTGTGCACTCAGACAATAAAACACACCAAGCCTATAGCACTTAAATAGCTTACTTCCACTGAAAACTGCTATCAGACTTGAAGAACATTCACCTAGGGTAAATACAAGACAAACAGCTCATTGATTATCCTGACAATTCTGCGATCACATTATGTTCCCCACAGTTCACACGCCAAAGCCGATATATTGGTATTTAGAGCCGGGGCTTTAGGGAAGTAGTTAGATTTAGATGCGTTTCTGAAGGTGAGACTCTGTGGCGATTATTGATGCGCTCCCCCTGGAGACACCATAGGGCTGGGGAGAATGTGCAGTGGGTAAAGTAGATCCCATGCAAGGGTGACGACCCACATTTGGATCCCGGAACCTAGGGAAAAGCTAGAGGCAGTAGCATACGGTAATACTGCATCTGTAACACCAGTACCGCTCCAGTGAGATGGGAGACTGAGGTGGGCGACTTCCGGGGAAGCTTGTGGACCAGCTGGTCTGGCATATGGGACTGCAAACAAGACACCCTCCTCAAACATGACGGGAGGCAGAATTCAACACCCCAGGGCTATCCTCTGACATCCACAAGTGTGCCGTGGCATACCCCTGCCTGCATGAGAGAGACAGAGAGAACGGAAAGATTGTTCTTTGGCCAGAGAGCACCCTGAGGAGGAAGGTAGCTCATCTACAGGCCAGGAAGAGGCCTCAGCTGACAGTGGATCAGCACTGATCTAGGATTCAGGCTTGAGAACTGTGAGAAAATAAATCTCTGTTATGTCAGTCAAAATGCCTCTGGGGTTTTGCTCTGGGCCCAAGCACACCAATACAAATTCCCAATCTAACTGTTCACTACCTACCCCAGCATATGCTTCTACATACAGTGTTTTCCAAATGTGCCATTTGCACTCAAATCTACATGTAAATTGAATTAGCTAATTAATACAGGTATAAAGTATCCCAGGATAGGAGTCTCCAGTGACTCCATTTCTCATTATTTTCCAGGTATTTATATCTTGGTTTTGAACTCCTGAACTAAAGCACACTGACTTGCCATTTAACTGAAAAGTGCCCAGACCACATTATCTCAATTCCTCCATTCCCCTTGCCCTGGCAGCCAGATTCTCTCCTGAACCCTTTCCTCCGTTCGCCTCCATGGCTGAGAATGGACAGCAATCCTGTTTTGTGACCGCATCTATGCTTGTGTTCAGATCCCACATCTTGCTCTCTCCAGTAGCATGCTAAGAACTAAAACACAGGGAGCTAGCTAGTGTTTCTTTTTCAGGCATAGAAAGCGTTAAAGCAGGAGCCAGTCAGTGATGACGACATTGCCCACGGATATGAATGCCGACTCCATCTCATTTTAAGCCTCACACTGAGCTCTGGCAAGTCAGGGACATTCACTTCATTTCGTGGATCTTCAAGGGGCAGAAGATGAAAGGGGTTGGTGAGAAGAAGTAGCAGTTAGTAGCTTCAGTCTGCCTTCTTGAAGCTTGCTTCTTTGTGAGGGCTCCTGGGTTTACCAGGTCTTTTGTGAGGAAGGACAAACTACTAAATGGGTCAGGCGCCATCTAGTCTTGGGCTGACACATGGGAAGCATGATGATGATGAATGGTGCGCGTGTCATGCTTTGCCGAATGCCTTTCCTCACTCAAGCACCACAGGTGGACTTCTAAGCACCTATGTGCCAGGACCTGGCTCTGGGCAGACCTTACTCACAGTGGAAACTAAGCCGCGCTCTTTCAGATGCTTGTGGCTCCACGCACGTTTTTCCCCTCCGTAGAGCTGTTCTCTACGCACAGAATTGCTATTTGTCAGCTTTAGGGCTTAGAAGGCATTTGAACCGCGCTTAAGGGAACGCTGGCCATTGTGATATCAGCACCCTTTGATGGAGCAGGTGGTATCTTGAGCAGTGACAGCCAGGGACCCCTCAATTTTCTGCAGCCAGCAGGGCGGTACAAATAGCTGCTGCCAGACAGGCCATGAAACGATGTGAAGACTCCCTAAAGACAGACTTGAGAACTTGTAGCGTCTGCCTTCAGTGACAGGAGACCATCACAGAGCTCACTCTCCTGGATCTGTTTAAACTGCTTCATAAGGTAACACAGAGTGGCCGCGTACTCAACATGTGTTGGGCTGATAGGAAGTATGTGGAAGTCAGGGCTGAGTACAAGGGGCTCCCCTGTTCCCCCAGGCCAAATTCTTTTCTCTCTTCAGAGCAAGCTGGCACTTAGAGGGTCCTGGGACCTATCATGGCTGTTCTCCCAGTATTCTTCTTGTTCCTCTCGTGGTACTTAGGTGTCTCTGTTCACGAGAGGGTGGAGTCCCTGCAGATGGCCGAAGCACACTGTAATAGAGGGGGCACTGCTTTTGGAGTCATAATCCTTAGTGATCATAAAACAGAACTGTGTTTCCCTCTTTTATACTTGTGATGGATAATTGTATGTCTCAACTTGATTGGGCTAAAGAATGCCCAGATAGCTAATACAGTGTTGTTCCTGGGGGTGTCTGGGAGGATGTTGCAAGAAGAATTGAGGAAGTAAGCCTCATAAAGATCAGCCCCGTGGGCTGGAGAGTCGGGTCAGTGGGTAAGAGCACCTGTTGCTCTTGCAGAGGACCCAGGGTCAAGTCCCAATACTCACCTGGTGGTTCACAACCATCTATAACTCCAAGGGTTCTGACACCCTCTTCGGACCTCCACGATCACCATGCACACCAGGGTTGTTCATAAATACATGAAAGTAAAACATTCAGTACACATACAATAAAATAAGCTAATCTAAAAAAAATAATAAAAAGGCCAGCCTCCAGGTTTGGAGCTACAAACTATGACCTGCACAAATAGAAGAAGCCCAAGAAAGGGCAAATCCTCCCTTCTTGAGGGGGGCTACATCGATCTTCTGCCCCTGAACAGCCGAGCTTTCGGTCTTTGGGGCTGCAAGGCCTGCATGTCTTTGCCCTTCTCAGGCCTTAGGCCTCAGTGTGGGAATCACCTCCTCAGCCAGCTCCCCGAGTTTCTCAGGCCACTGGATTCTGATTAAACCGCACCATTAGCTTCACTGAGCCTCTGGCCTGCAAACATTGTACCAGGGCTTCACTGTGAGCCTCCGCGACGGTGTGAAACAATTCCCAGATTGAAATTCCTCTTCCGTCTCTGTCCGGGTCCTGTTGTTTCTGTTTCTCTGGAGAGCTCTGACTGGTGCCGTGTTCTTCCCAGTGTTGTCACAGAAATTTAATCCTTCTAAACACACGAGAGCTGCCCCATGAAGTAAGCGTTCACTGCACTTTGCTCTGGGCTGAGAGAGGGAGCCTGGTCAGCAACTCCTGCGGGCCTGGCTCTGAGTGTAAGCCTTGTCACCCAGTCAGTACCACAAGATGCTTAGGACATGTGTGTCCCTCATCATTTCTCTTTTATACCGAGATTCTACAAGGTTGGTGATCTCTTTGATTCTCGATTTTTAATTTTAATGATATTTTTATCATTTTATCATATGAAATGTGAGATAATTTTTAACAGATTATTTCTAATTACTCAAACATAATTCATTAGAAGCATTCTCTCCCCAGTGCAGGAGCAGCAATAGAAATTAGGTAAATGTGCATGTGTCAATTTATTTCTGGTCTCCAGTTCTGCTCTATTGTGTTCTTTCTTCACGTGGACATATTTCAGATGGTCTTAATTACTGTCGTTTACAGAATTCCCTGGAATCTGATAATGTGGTTCCTTCAACTTTTTATTTTTAATATGGTCTTCTTGACCCCAAATAATTTGTACTTTTATTTAGTATGAGAATGTTCATGTTGATGCCTAAAAATAGCCTGGAATTTGAGTCAGGATTCCATTAAGTGTGACGCTAATGAAGTTTGGGGCTTGACAAGTATCTATTATGAAGGGGGGCTTCTCTGAGCGTCGCAGGGTGTTCAGAGAATACATGCTCTCTTATTCACCAGCACTGTGACTCCAAAAATGTCCCTATGTACTGCCAGACAGTCTCTAGGGGGCAAATTTTCTGGCTTCCTGCATTGCTCACAGCTCCTTCACATCAGTAGATCAACTCAAAGATAACTGACATGTTAATGATGCTGAGCCTTTTAACTATGAAAATAGACTCGCTATAATAGGTCTTTTTCAGCCCAGCAACGTCTTACTTATAGTTTCAAATGTAGACTTTTCTACATATTTTCTTAAATTCATTCCAGGACATTCGATATTTTATTCTATTATAAATATAATTTCTAAATTATTTGGTCTCAAACTACAGTTCATTTTTTTATATTGCTCTAGTACCTGATTTGAGTTTCCTGCAAATGTAATCAAGTCACCTGAAAATAAAGACACTTTGCTTTCTGTTTCAACTGTTTTGTTTTTTATTTCTTTGTCCTGTTGTCTTGTTGTGAAGTAAGCCCACCAGAGAGCACCGTATGGACACTCTTAAAGAGGAAAGGAAAATCTTCACTGCCAGCCAGCAGCTGCATGGGGAACTTGCCCAAATCATGCAGCCCCAAGCTTTATAGCTCTTTGTCTTCTATGCACAAAAAACTACATCCTGGTAGGCACACTTCTGGTACCACAAAGCGGAACTTCACAACCAAAAAACAAGATTAGTTATTACATTGAGGGACTTTCCTGGGACGATGGTCTAGGGCTTTGTTCTGATTTTGCCAGGTGTTGGGGCTGATGTGATGGGTTTTAAGGTCAGAATGGTGCCTCTAACGTGGCATCAGTAGTTAGTGCTGAGACCTGAGGACCTGTTACAGTACTGCATTTCAAGAACTTTCAGTCTGGTATTCAAGAGGCATAGCTAGTTGGCATCCCATGGCATTCCTAACAGGCAAGAAGCACTCAGTGTTCTGTAACTGAATTTGACACCCTTTGTTAATTTGAGAAAACTCCCCTCTATTGTCTGTTTTCTGAGAAATGTGTTGGTCATAAGCCCTAGAAACCACTAAATCTTTCCTTGCACCTACTGGGATGATGAGGAATTTTCTCTATATTCTGTCAACACAGTGATTTACATAAATTGAATTTTGCATGGTAAGCCAGTTTTGCATTTCTTAATAAAACAGGCACAGTGGTAAATTGTGATTAGATCATGGTTGATTGTAATTTGATGTATCATTGAAGTCTATAGAGCATAGTCAAAGTTGTTTTTAATGCTTTGTTTCGTTTTGTTTTTGAGACAAGGTCTTATCATGATCTCCTTATAGTCCAAGATGGCCTCGAATCTGAAATCTTCCTGCCTCCACCTCCTGAGTCTGGAACTAGAGGCATGTACTACCACGCTTGCCTTTTTTTCTTTCTTTCTTTGAAACAGGGTCTCCCTATGTAGCTGAGACTGACCTCAAACTCATGGTCCTCCTGCCTCCGTTTCCCAAGAGCTGAAATTACAAGCATGTACCTTGACACCTGGCCTAAGCAATGATTTCCTAAGTAGCATATAAAATAAAGCATGTGTATCATTTTTTTGTTTGTTTTCAAAGCTACTGCACTAGGAAAGAGATCCTCTTTAGGAATATGACACCAGAGTAATAGGATAACAGAAAAAGAGTCAACTTTGGTGTTTTATCTTATACTTTCCAGCACACACACACGTGCGTGTGTGTGTGTGTGTGTGTGTGTGTGTGTGTGTGTGTGTGTGTGTGTGTGTTCCTGTACATGTATGTGGTCATATACAGTTGGAGGTTGGAGGTCAAGTTCAGATGTCTTTCATCAGGAGCTGCCCATCTTGAATTTTGAGACAGGGTCTCTCACTGATTCAGCTAGTCTGGATGGCCGGTGAGTGCCAGGGATCTACCTGTGTCTGCCTCCCCAGTTGTGGAATTACAGGCACATGCCACCAAACCAGGTCTTTTTTCTTTTTTCTTTTTTATGTGGGTTCTGAGGCTGCAGCTCATGTCCTCAAGCTTATCCAGAGAAACTTTTACCATCTCAGCTATCTCTCGGCCTCCCCACCACACTTTCTAGTGTGCTAAAATCGACATACACTTGACTGTTCTTCCCATGTAAGTGCAGGCTTCGGGGGTATTAAGTCCAAGCACATTGTTCAGTCACCACCATCCAGCTCCACTGAGCCTTTCATCTTCCCAAATCAAGGCCCTCCAACCAATTAAACAAGTATCCCGTACTGTTCCATTACTTAGTCCTGGGAAACACTGTTCTGCTAATGAATCCTATACATTTATCCATTTATGATCTGGATGCTTCGCTTACAAGGTCTTCAAGGTTCATCCACATTGTAGCATGTGTCATAATGTTCCTCCTTTTAAAAGAATGACTAATATTCTATGCTATATATATATATATATATATATAATGTAATATCCTGCTAATTTATTCATATATCCATGAACATTAGATTGCCCCAGACTTTTGACTATCGTGAATGCTGCTGCTATGAGCATGGGTGCACAAAATCTCTTCATGTCCTTGCTTTCAGTGGTTTGGGTATACACTCAGAAGCAAAGTTACTGGATTCTAGGGTGATTGCATTTCTACTTTTGCAGTAAGAGAATGGAAATAAGGTAGGGAGAAGAAACGAAAGGCATTGCCCTGTTGCTTGTTCATAGCAGTGTGCTGTTTGACATTCCCAACAATGGCGCTCAAGCTTTCCATCTCGTGTGTGATACAAAAATTCATTTGTGATCTGTGATAGACCTACTTTTGAATGATAAAATAGCAAAATAGCCGGGCATGTAGCCTTGTGATCAGTGAATGTAGTCATGACCTTAAGATGCTGTTTTGATGGTGGAATTTTGGTATCTGTTGATAGCCTCGGGATGTGATGCAAGATTGCAAAGGATTGAATCCATCCTCTAAAACCTTTTAATTCTTTGCACAATTATCTCATATATTACCTTGGCTCTGAGTGCCTTTAAATAGAAATGCACGTTCCAAATACCTCTGTCTGCGTTACTCCCTAAGGACTCTCCTCAGACAAATTGTTTTTCTTTTAATTTACCTGCTTAAATCTAAGTTGATGATCCTTGGTCTATAATATTATCGTACCAAGAGCTATTAGTGGTATGTGTTTCAATTAGGGACTCATTGCACACACACATGTGTGTTATCAAAGGATATGCCTAGTTTCTGTTTGTATGTGAGATTTCATGAAGTACGGACTGTCCTTGACCTCAGCCTGCAGCTGAGGAACTCATGATCCTCCTGCCTCCACCTCCCATGTGATGGGACTACAGTGTGACCCCCAATGTCCTGTGTTCACAGTGATCAGTGTTGTAACTAATAACCAAAGTGTTGAAAGTCCCTCACATTGAAGAATGGCTTATTCTGTTCAGGGTAAAAGGGAAGGTCATCAGCTGCAGACTCACGCCAGTGATAAGGGGCAGGTTCTGTGTGTTATCGGGTCTCTCCATGTAGTGCTATGCATGACATCAGGCCACATAGAAATGCTTCCTGGCAGCAGTCCCATGTGGGAAGATGACCCAAGAGAAGAGCAGGGACACTTGCAATCTCAGTTTTCAAAGAGTTTGCAGGAGGAGGAGGGAGCTCTCTGAGATTCTGTCTTGTGTCACACACAACTCTGTCTGAATATCATCCAGTTTAGAACATGCAAACTGTGGTAGTCTGAAAGAAAATGGTTCCCCAAAGGGAGTGGTATTGTTAGGAGGTGTGGCTTTCTTGGAGTAGGTGTGGTCTTATTGGAGGAAGTGTATCACTGTGGAGGCAGGCTTTGAGGTCTCATACGTGCTCAAGATACTACCAAGTGTCCCAGACCACTTCCTGTTGCCTGCAAGATGTAGGATTCTCAGCTACTTCTCCAGCAAGATGTCTGCCTGTGTGCCACCATGTTGCACTATGATGACAATAATGGATTAAACCTCTAAAAATGTAAGCCACCCCAATTAAGTGTTTTCCTTTATAAGAGTTGCCATGGTCATGGTGTCTCTTCACAACAGTAGAACCCTAGCTAAGACAACAAACAAAAGAATAAAGAGTACAGCTTTCAACTGGGCGTTGGTGGCGCATGCCTTTAATCCCAGCACTCAGGAGGCAGAGTCAGGCGGATCTTTGTGAGTTCAAGGCCAGCCTGATCTACAGAGTGATATCCAGGAAAGGCGCAAAGCTACACAGAGAAACCCTGTCTCAAAACAAAACAAAACAAACAAACAAAAAAAGAGTATAGCTTTCTTCTAAGACTTGGTGTGGGCCTCAAAAATATTGAGGTCAGTTCAAGGAATGAGTCAGGATCACAAAAAGGAAAAGGTTTCCACAGTAAAAGACACACAACTAGAAACACAGTTGGGACTCGGTGAGTAATTTGTTATAGATGGAACACAGAGTACCAGAGTGAGATGAATTATCCAAGGATCCTATTTTTATTACATGTGCACAGCAGAGTGAGAACCCTCCACCTTCTGCCTCCCAGAAAGAACAGTCTTGGACTTCCACACACTGGTGGTGATAGCATGTAAACTTCAGAATCACAGGCCTTACCTAATGTGGTCTTTTGTCCGAACAAAACATCTCCATTTGGTAGGTGGTCCAGCAGAGATCTTGGTTTCATAGGGGATGTGGTAGAAACTTTGCATTTCTAACAGGCAAATTAAATGTAAAAGTGAGTATAAAAAAGATAAATGGAGACAGGCATGATGGCACATACCTGTAATCGCAGCATTCAGAAGGCCAAGGCAAGAGGATTAGAATATGGGCTGACTTGACCTACATAGAAAGATCTTATCTCAAATAAAAAGATAAACAAAAAGCCAGTTGAGATAGCAAATGTAACTGTCTGCTATTTCTATACATATTAGGAGAAAATTAACTTAACATATACATATTAAACTAAGAAGAATCCCAAGATACGCCATTGTATTTGACAAATACATATTAGCTACTTTGTGACCTTCACTTAAAATTTCTTTTATTTTCCTCCTCTTCTTCTTTTCATATTTCTTTATTTCTAGTCTCTGAGTGAGAGTCTTGCTCTGTGGCCCGAGTTGGCCTAAAACTTGAAATTTTCTGATAACTTTGTTCTACACTCAAAGCATTCACAAAACTGGTGCCATCTCCATTATTCATGGTAGGAAAACAAAGGTTGCTCTCCAGCCAGCTGCCCTGTTTCATTTTGGTACCACTGCCTTCCCAGTCCAACTTAAGCTAAAGTCTTCACTTGTCCTTTTCACATCCGGAATATTCGCCCTCTCCTTCCCTGCTAAGCAGTGCTCACTGACTGGCCAATGGCCACCATTAAACCCAAGCATCTATGCACATTCGAGATCCCCTTCTCCCAGCCCTCTCAGTGGTTGTGGCACTTAGGGCAACCCAGAGCTTTCTATGCATTGAGTTTCTCTTGGGAGTCTTCTCTACCTGGACTGTTGACCTCAACTCAACTTTTCTTCTAAAAATATGCCATTACTTTTAATGTTCAGTCAAATAGCATCTCCCTTATGGCATTTCTCTCCTTTCTAAGTGGTCATAGCACTTTAGTTCATAATAGGACCGCCATGAAAGGGAATATAGACACCTTGGGGCCTTTCTGGTGATGATGGTGTGGCGTCCCCTCAAGCAGGCTTGCACGACCTCCCTGTGGGAGACAAAGGGAAGGAGGTGGTAAGCAGGTCAAGTACACAGTGCCCAAGGCCGTAGGACAGGAAGAAGAGGGATGAACAGGATGGCCCCAGACTGGTCAGTGTTTAGATGTTACAAAGGAAATATTGGGCAAAAGGTAATAGAGCTGTTTTCACAAGAGAGTAACTGGAGAGCATAAAGTCACAGGAACTTTGAGTTTGTCCCCTTAGAGCTGAATGTGATTCAGACAGGTAGATGGTCACTGCTGAGTGCAGTGCTATCTGCCCATCTCTCATGCTTCATCCAGCATCCCAACCTCAGGGAGCCCATGGTACCCAACTAAACAACAGGAAATGAGAGGGGAGAGACTTTGCTTGTGAGCGCATGGGAATCCTCAACATCCCGCAGAATCCTCAGATATATTTGAAGGACACTATTGATGACTATGGCCCGTTGCAAGCAAGCTGTGACAAAAGCCTGTAAAATCTGAATTACTACTATTGATTTTATTTCATATGAGCACAGGTAGGGCCTGAAAAAAAAATCGAGATACGGTGACATTCGTTTATGATTTGAAGGGGTTTAAAACCTGTTTATAAGCTGGCTGCTGAGAGGTGAGCAAGCTGCTTCCTTAGCTCAACTATCATGGACAGGAGCTGCTCCTACCACTGTGAACTTGGCCATGGAAAAGAAAATAAACAGCAAGCTCTTGTGTCTATATAAGGCTTTGAACCAGTGATGTGGGTATTATCATCATCCAAATTTCCCCTCATAGCAATAAATTAGTGCACAGTGTTTGTGGTAAGAGAGTCTAGGACAGTGGTTCTCAATCTGTGGGTCACAGCCCCTTGGGGGTGTGTGGAACGATCCTTTCACAGGGGTCTCACATATCAGATATCCTGAACGGCAGACATTTACATTACAGTTCTTAACAGTAGCAAAATTACAGTTATGAAGTAGCAATGAAAATAATGTTATGGTTGGGGGGGGTCACCACAACATGAGCAACTGTATTAAAAGGTTGCAGCATTAGGAAGATTGAGAACCACTGGTGTAGGATATCTCGGTAAACCTAAATTTTGGTCTCGCTCTTCTACACAGTGCTAGTTGATCCTGGATAAATCTTAACCTCTCTGGGCATCAGTTCCTTGCCTGTAAAACAATCCCTTCTGTGTAGGATGCCAAGAAACTGATGCTGCATAAATTCTGAACAGTCATGAGGAATTAGCGTGGCTTGCATCTTTTCACTGCTGCAGTCATCTTCGGCAATAAATCAGTTAGTGTTACACATGTCTCTAAAGACCAAAAATAATGAGAGGGGCAGCCATGCCTTATTCACCTCGGTGTCAGCCCGTCTCACTTAGAGAAGGACAGTGGCGAGGCGTTCCGCAGGGTGGCGAGCTCTCCACCCTCACTGCCGGCCTGCTCGGGAGGATCATGAGCACAGAATGGCTTGGACCAGACACCAGTCCTGACAGCCTAAGCCTGTTTATTAAGTCAACCAAATACACAGCAAAGGAAGATAAAATAGGTCAAATCAAGTGTTTCAGGCGCATAATACAAGGCTACAATGGGCAGAGCACTAACCCCAAGAGACAGAGGCTGGAAAGGGTCAGAAAGAAATCATTTGCGGCTTTGTAGGTCACACGGTGTTCTAACTTTCTTTCTGTTGCTGCGATAAAGCATTCTGACCAAAGGCAACCTGGGGAGGAAGGGTTTGTTTGCCTTATACATCCAGGTCTCAGTCCATCATTGAGAGAAGCCAGGACAGGCGCTTGAAGCAGAAACCATGGAGGAACACTGTGTACCAGCTCAGTGTCTAATTCAGTTAGGGAGCTTACTCATACAGCCCAGGCCCACCTGCCTAGGGATGGCACCCCCACAGTGGGCTGGGCCCTCCTATATCACCGAACAATCAAGAAACACCCCCCACACACACCCCAAAACGTGCCTACAGGTCAATCTGATCCAGGCCGTTCCTTGATTGAGGTTGATTCTTCCCAGGTGACTCTAAGTTGTGTAAAGTTGATGATAAAATTACCCAGCACACATGGTGTCCTTAACACCCTCCCCTTGTGGTTATTTCCTCACAGAGGCAGCCATGCAGAGAATGTAAGGGAATGAGCACGACTGTGTTCTAGGAAATCGTATTTAAAGCACGGGCGTAAGGCTGCATCAGGCCCCCGGGCTGTGGTCTGCCAGTCCCTGAGACAAAGGCTTGTCTCACTGCCAAAGAGGATTCACAACAAAGCCGAAAATACAGCCAGGTGGGGACAGAGAACAGGAAGGTTGCAATCACTGAGCACAAGAGAAGTTTTCCACCAAGTTCCAGCACTAAAGCAAACAAGAGCACACGTGGAGGGAAGTGTCCTGAGAAATACATGTTAGGCTGGATCAAAGCTAATTATATTCAAGGCGCTCCGGGGTTGGGTTGGGGAGATGGCTTGGTGGGTAAAGCATCGGCTGCACAGGCCTGAGGACCCGAGTTCAGATCCCAGCCCGCACATAAAAGCAGAGTATGGGAGCCCGCGTCTGTAAACCCAGCTCTGGGTTGGCGTGGGTGGTGAGGTGGGGCACAAGACCAGAGCATCCTGGTGGGTCACTGGCCAGCCAGTCCAGCCCCAAACAGGTGAGCTCCAGGCTCTGTGAGAGATCCTTCCTCAAAACAATGAGGCAGAGTAGAGATTGAGGAAGACACCTCAATGTGTCTACCTCTGGCCTCTACACATACTCATGGGTGCATATATATGCACACGAAGGTTTGGGGTTTTAGTTGCCTGAAAACTGATTGTTGGGCCAATAGTGTGATGTAGCTCCTAAGGTAATCTGATGAGCTGTTCATCCCACTTACGAAAGAGAGCATCCAGAATGGGCCAGGCAATGCTGCTATGGGGGTGGACATATCTGAGTCACCAGCCTTTGCACAGTGACTGACAAGTAGGAAGTGTTTCAGGGACACACTTCCCCTGGATGCACTCTGGCTGGAAAAGTTTTGTAGCTCTGTCTCTAAGACTGTGGAACCTGCACGGGACCAGACTAGGCCCTCTGTATATGGGAGACAGTTATGTAGCTTGGTCTGTTTGAGGGGCTCCTGGCAGAGGGATCAAGATCTATCCTTGGTGCACAATCTGGCTTTTTGGAGCCTGTTACCTGTGGTGGGACACCTTGCTCAGCCTTGATGCAGCAGGGGAGGGGTTTGGTCCTGCCTCAGCTGAATGTACCAGGCTTTGCTGACTTCCCATGGGAGGCCTTACCCTTTTGAAGGAGGGGAGGGGTGGGGGGGTGGGGATGGAAGGAGGGATAAGAGGGAGATCTGTGGTTGGTATGTAAAATTTAAAATTTTTTTTAATAAAAAAAGAAGAAGAAAACGGTCTGGCCTGGGTTCAACAGAAAGGAAGTAATATCTGGGCTTGGAGTTGAAAGGTAAGGGTGTGGGGGCAAAGTTGGGAGAGAACTACAGGGAAAACAGATGGGAAGTACCACAGTGCACCCCATGATTCTCTGCCAGGCTTTAATTCAAATACAGGTTTCTTTCAGACATGATGGTACAAGCTTTCACAGAGGGACAGATTTCCTAAGTACTAGACTAACCTGGTTTACATTGTGAATTCCAGGTCAGTCAAGGCTACATAGTAAAATCCTGTCTTAAAAAAAAAAAAAAAGCCTTAGGGGCTAGGGAGATGGCTCAGCAGTTAAGGGCACTGGCTGCTCTTCCAGAGGATGCGGGTTCAATTCCCAGCACCCACATGGAAGCTCACAACCATCTCTTAACTCCAGTTCCAAGGGAGTGCCCTCTTCTGACTTTAGTGGGCCCTGAATGAACATGGTGCACAGACGTACATGTAGGTAAATTACCCATACACATAATAAAATAATTTTTAAAGGCCTCTAAAAATGGGGGGGAGGCATCATATTTCTGAAGAACTCTTCAATTTCAGGGTTTTTTTATCCTTACCTGGGAGAGAAGACGTTAATATGTTGGTTGTTTAGAAAACATTTGGAATGCTTCAAATGAGGCTTTAGAGGAAGTTGGATTAAAGAACCAGCAGGTCTATGGTGGGAGTTCTCCCAGCCACAGATAATCTGCTTGCAAAGGAGCAAAGGAACTAATTATCTTTGGAGAGGACTGTGTGCCTGATAAAATAATTAAAAATAAATGGCTCTCCTTAGAAATGCAAATTACAAAGTACTGAAGAAACCCTGGTGGTCACATAGACAATAAATAGATGTGTTATCTGAGGTCCTTTACTTGATTGATTTTTCAATTCTGGCTATGACCAGACTGAACAGGGGACACAGCTCTTGAAAGCTTTAAACCATGACACCTCACCCTTGGGATTTTCTAGGGTGACATTAGGGACCTGCTGCTTCCCTTGAGCTCCAACTCCACCAACATGAGATAGGGGCATTACTGCAGACCCCTCTCCAACGCTCTACTGAGATCCCTTCCTTCTACTCAGTTCTATCAAAGAAAGGACAGCATTAACCAAGTACCATGGTGGTGGCTGGACAAGGTGAGGGGGAGATAGGAGGCCTCGGGGGCCAAGTAGAACACTGTTACATGGTGTATGGGGGGGGGAATGTTCTTCAGTGATAACTTACTAACTCTTAAACCAAATATGCCAATGTGTGCTTCACACACACACACACACACACACACACACACACACACACAACACCCCGAGACAGGGTTTGCTCTGTGTAGCCCTGGCTATCCTGGAACTCACTATGTAGACCATGTTGGCCTTGAACTCAGAGATCCACCTACTTCTACCTCCTGAGTGCTGGAATTAAAGGTGTGCAGCACCACCACCTGGTGCCAATTCCTATTTCTAATCCCAGTTTTCAGAGGCCAGCCTTGGTAGGAAGAAGACTCATGTAAGTTGGAGGGCAGCCCAGACTATACAGTGCAGAGCTATACGGTGAGTTCAAATTCAAGGCTAGCCTGGGTTGTATCACAGGGCCCTTTCTCAACAAAATAGAAATAGAAACAAAAACCACCCCCAAACCATAACACACAAAGCCAAAGAAACATGCCAAAAAGGCCACAACATGTTACCCTTTTGTCAAAGAATCAATATTGACTAGATACCTACTCTTATACTTTTTGGCAGTTATTTGTAAAGGGATTGGGGGGAAATGGGGCCCTGCCTAGAAAGAAGTTGTTTACTAACTGGGGACTCAGATGTTGGGCAACCGAGGCCATGCTCTCAATTCCTCTTGCTTTGCTGACATCAGATTTCTCCTGTGTCACTCATCTAGAGGGAAATGATTTCCCTTGTGACTGGGCCAAGCTGATGTTTCCCAGGGAATAAGTGATGTTGGAGAGGAATGAGAGAGGAACAAAGGCTCCTGGGCTGGTGTTCCTTGCTTTCCAGATGAGGCTGGACCTTGAGGAGGTGAAGTCTTTGTAAGCTGGGCAATAACGCTATCTACTTCTGGAGGACTCAAAGAGTAAGATGGATGATACACAAAGAACACTTAAAAGGATCTGGTTAACAACATATGCCCACGACACGTCCCTTCTGGTCCCTAGGTAACTTGGCCGAGGTCTGAAGCAGAGTTCCTTCACCCCGGTCAATCCAATCCAATCCCATCACACTCCCTCCATCAGCATAGGCGTGCCTTGAGATTCAGTAGCCTTCATCTTCGTGCCTAACTGGTCCAGTCTTCATGTCTACCCAGAGAGCCTCTTCTTTCTGGGCACTGAGACTCAGCTGTGACAACTTCCTGGCCTTCCAGTATAAGCAGAGGAGGGAAATGAGCAGCAGCAGCAGCATGATGAGGGGACAGGCGATGAGGAAGTGGAGTAAGGGTTCGGAGGAGCAGATCCGGGACGAGAAGGTGGATTCTGCAACAAAAGAGAAACACAGAAGAGAATCGGTGTCCAAATTATCTGGGCCGATTAGTCACGTACCCTTGCTTATACGTTATCAAAGGCAAGCCCGTGTAGATAACACATAGACAACAGGGTGGAATAGCACAGGCTCTTCATCCTGTGAGGGTGCAAGGCAGAGCACCGGGAGAAGAACCCTAGGACATTCTCAACACACACATCTCCCCCTGCCCAGCCACGGCAGCTATAGAACTTCCAATGACCTACTTACAACCACCAGCCCAAAAGAAAAGCAAAACAAAAAAGAAAACCTTTCCTTTAATCTCCTTCCCTCAGAAAAGACATGTATAATTCAGCCCTCGTTCTCAACTGTGGAGCTGGCCCTGAATTTTTAACTGAGCTCTTCCCACCACTGCGGCTGAGACTCACAGTGCACTGTGCCACCCTCGGCAGCTGCCGAACCTGTGGAGGAGTGTGCTTCTCCCCCTGACCCACGTCACTCACATAGGTCACCCAGCCCCTGGCTTCTTGCCCCCCCAAAGCTCAACGGTCACTTCCTATGCCTCCAGCACAGCCCCTGTCGGGTTGGATCTCACTTCTGCCAGACTTTTTCACATGGTCCAGTTCTCACTTCCTGGTCATGCTGCCATGCCTTTGTTTAGGCCCTTTTCCTTACCTTGATCGAGAATATCTGATAGTGTCCTGGGATCCATGCATTACCCACAGTGCCTAGTCGGTTGCTTAAGAGCTTTTGCTGATCTGAGCGAAACCAAACTGACTGCTGCTGAAGGCACACTACAGAGGCATACCGAAGCATGTGATCCTCAGGCAGCTGCAGTCTGCTGCAAGGTACCATCAGCAGACAAACATGTCGGCCAATGGGGCTCCTGGCCACTTCCCAAGGAAGCAGAGCAAAGTGGACTCATGATGCCACAGGTCCTGGGAAATGTCACCCTGAGCTAATGACCAAAGGCCCAGGTTACAGGCATTCAGCAGAAAGCCACGTGTGTAAAGTGCTACCGATCACTTGTTGTGGTCTTCCAACGACATTTATGCTGTATTTGAAATCGGGGCTGTTCTGAACCATCCGATGCTGACAGCAGGTGTGCTTTGCTTGGGAAACCATAAGGACATGAGCCCTCTCTTCTTCAAAGGTTAAGCTATAGAATTTATGAGATTATAGATCCTCGGTGATAAAAACAGGTTTAATAGGTCATTCTGATCTACCGCTTGCTGCAAAAAGGAGTCCCTATGGGACCTCACTGATGCACTTTACATGCCAAAGACTGCCTCTTTGCTGGAAATCAAGAATGAACCCAGACATTTGCTCCAGGCTGGCACTGTGAGCTCCTTGAGAGTCAGGCCTGTGTCTTTGTATCTTGTGAAGCACTTCCCCTGGAAGGCCTCACGGGATCCTGATAAAGGAATCAATTGCTGAGTGTATTCCTCATGCAAGAACCAGGGTGACCACCACTGTGCAATGCAGAGTGATGGTCCTTGATGAACATTAGGCTGTCTGTTCTGAATGGGGTTGGCATGAAGATGCAGAAGATGGTGGCCTGGATTTTTCCTGTTCTCATTTGTAGACTTCATCTTGCATCTGATTTTCCTTCTTGAAAACATGATCAATGGAAGAGAGATTTCGATTTTTTTCTTTGCTTTCATTTTGTTTTTGTTTGTTTGTCTTGTTCTGAGACAGAGTCTCACTATATCTCTCGAACTAACCTCGAACTCCTGATCCTCTTGCTCCAACTTCCCAAAGGCTGGGATTATGGGTGTGTGTCACCATGTGTGGTTTAATTTGTAACTTTCTGTCCTCTGTGTGCATTCTTCTCCCAAATGACCCAGCTGGACCAGTCAGTCTCCCAGGGCTCATTGGATGACACTTGCAAGCATGGCCAAAGGAGGCAGAGACAGCAATGTTGTGTTAGCATAGACCAGATTGCTGAGCCACACCTACCTACAGAAATGTCTTTTTTATAGCAACAGCCACGGTAAGAAAATGGCAAGCCCCTTACAGAGAGCCCATCTATAAGACTGTAAACAGTCTCTTCAGGTGTCCAGACTCCTGGAGAATGACAGACAGCCACGATTTTCACTTCTCCAAGGAAGCTTATAAAACTCAGGGTTGGACTCCCTGGGATACGAAAAGGGTGCCAATGTTGACACATCCCTCCACCCATATAATGGGTGCACTTCAACTAGATGGGCCCTTCCTTCTCACTTTCCCCACATCCTCAGAGCTGCACATGCCTTCTCTGGAGTTCCTCTCCTCCTCACCCCACCCACTCTGCAGCAGGTGAATCAGAGAGAGCCTGGCTGCAAGCTCATGATGGGAAACCTTCCCCTGCCTGAGACCTCTAAGATGAGACCTCCTACACTGCCTGTGAGCTTGAACTCTCATCAGGGCCCCTACCATGCTGCTGTCTGTCCATGGCATTAATAACCCAAAAGGACAATCTGCCTTAGTGTCTCTTGACCCCAGACTCAAGAACTTCCGCTGACAGAGGGTGGAGCCAGGCCTGGTTAAAACACTGGCCATGAGCATCCGTACAGTGGAGTATGAGTACCAACTGTATTTCAGAGAGAGCTTGATTCCAATCTTTAACTCACTCTTATGAAGAATGGGTAAGTTTTTCATCTCTTTCAATACTTTGTTTCCTTATCAGCTAAACAGGGATAATGATAATTCGCTGCATTTCAATGAGATGGCATGTAATAGAACATCTAACACGATACCGAGACCATTTGTTGAGTGGGCAAGCAATAGACATTAGCTAGAATGTTCTGGGGAAGCTGAGAAATGCCTAGGCAACCTTCTGCCAAGCCTGCTGACTCCTCACAGAGACCTCAGCTCTGTGGTTTGGGTCTGGAATGTCCTCTAAAGGGCCAGGTAGTGAAGGTTTGGCCTCAGCTTGGTGCACTCGAAAGTGATGGGACCTGTAGGAGGTGGGGCCTAGTGTGAAGTCATAGGTCACTGGGAGCATGGCCTTAAAGGGAACAGTGGAATTCTGATTTCTTCTTCATCTACCATTTTTTTTTCCTCCTTGTTTCCAGGATGCCAACGGGGAGAAGCTTCTTGAAGGGTCACACTCTCTTATCTGCCTTGTTCCTGGCCCAAAGCCATGAACCAACCAACTGTGGCCTGAAAACTCCAAAACTATGAGAGAAAACAGGACTTCTCTCCCTAGACGTTATCTCAGGTCTTCTGTCCCAGAGATGGGAAGCCGAACATAATACAACAGACTTCTCGCCTTCTTTCATGGACTCAGTCTTACCCTTCACAGGAACGTTAAATGATTCCTTCGGAGATGCCGAGACACCGGCGGACTTTGGGAGTCTGAAGATCCACACTGCTTCTGGTTCGCTCTCCCTGCTTTGTGCTTGCAGTTCAAGTGAGAGCCCTGTGTCTGCTCTTGCGGCCATGCGGCCATGCGGCCATGCGGCCATGCCTGCTCCCTGCTGCCTCTGCTCCGCCGTCATGGCCGCCACTCCTCTGGAATCGTAAGCCCAAACAAACTCTTCTATGAGTTACCTCGGTCACCGTGTTTTCTCACAGTGATAGAAAAGTAAGTGATAACACTGGCTTTCTTTCTAGTCAGGGGTGGTAGAGAATCGGGAGGTGAGTCCATGGCAGGTCTTACGGCTGCTGGAATGGCTGTATGGTGATGGCGAGATGGGGTGGGCATGCAGGAAGTAGGAAGACATCTGGCATTGGGCTCTTCTGCCTCTGAGACTCTAGCCTTTAGTATGAAGGAACAGTCTTCATGGGGAGGAGGTTTCTCCATTTCGAGCAGTCTGCCACCACCAGGCAGCAGAGTGCCCTCTGCACAGCGCTGAGTTGGCCAACAGCAAGCACCTGTCAGCCCCAGTGCCTCTAAACTGCCTCTCGGGGGAGGGCGCTGTGTGCTCTGGAACCTACAGTCACCAATCCCCACCATCTGCCTCTCACCCATATTTGGATGAGAAAGGGTGACACTCGAAACCATTACAGTTTGGCCTTTTGAGTCAATCCAAGTAAGTGCCCCATACTCAAAGGACAAGGCCTGCAGAAGGGAGCCAAAAACATAATGAGCACACTTCATCTTGAGCAGCCATGGATAACTTGCTTCCTCTGCCCACAGCCACGCACACCATGAATAGCTTTTCTTCTGGACACCACCTGGGAAGTGCTGACTTGTGAGAGAGAGGATAAAGGTTCTTCGAACCTTCCCGCCTCCGTCCAGAACGTGGGCCGTGGGAGGTCATTTAAGAGAGCTGGCCCCCAAGTGGGGTTTGGATCTCTGCAGCAAGTACCTCCCACAACAAGTGGCTCCTGACAGCTTCCTGTTTTAACCTCGTGGGAGGGGTGCTTGCTCATTCTTTCATCAAGTGTGAGCCGAGTGCTTCCGCCAGACGTTGTTGAGTGTACACGGGAAAGTAAACAAAAGGCCTCTCTGGAAACTTCAGTGTGGTAGGAATGCATGTCTCCTTTAAGAATCCACTCTCTAGAAAACTCCTCATCTAAATAAAAGCTAGGGGATAGTAATGAGTATTATGCTGCCACAAATAAGCTATCCACTCCCTGCCCCAAAGTCTTATGGACTGGCTGGCCCATCACTGCATCACAGACAGTTTTTTAGATTGTGACATTTAGGGACTGGGTATGTGGCTCTACTGGCAGTGTGCTCGCCTGGCATGCACAGAGCCCTGGGTCCATTCCCCAGTGCCATATAAATCTGGTGTAATGGAACAGATATGTAACTCTGGCACTGAGGAGGTAGAGGCAGGAGGGTCAGAACTACAAGGTTATCCTTGGCTATATAGCATGTGTGAGGACAGCCTGGGCTCTATGAAACCTTATCTCAAAAAGCAAGCAAGCAAACAAAAGAAGAATGAATTTGTATTTAGGAACTGAAGGTGAGGTAAGAAGACTTAGCCCTATATATATAGCCCCTACCCTGCTAAGTCACTGTAGAGAGACAATGGGGGAGGGCGCAAGGTCCAGGGTATGCCTGTAAGGCCTCTATTCAAGCCATGTGATCCATGACTCCTTTCTGTAGTCCTAAACCTAACCCAATCTGGTGTGGTCAAATAAAGGAAGCAGAGAAGTGAAGAGCAGTAGTGGACTGTATTTGATTTGGATTCTACCAGCATGTAGAGTTGGCAATCAGCAGGACTACCATTATGGGCTGGTAAATATCTGAGCCTCTCTTGGGCCAGTCCAGAGCTGGGAGGAGACACACGACGTCGGTGTATTCTCAGAGTCCCTGGCCACTAGTAGCACTGTGTGTGATACAGGTAGTTGCAGCGTGATGACTGAGGGGAAGTCAGAGCAACATGAAGACCCGGATGTGGACCAGGGAAGGATGGCATGAGGTGCACTGTCTGAAGGGTTGCCTCCATGGCCAGATGCTGGGCTGCTGTACCAACTCATCTTCTTTCCAATGCACCTTCCCCTCTGTACTGTAAACATGCTCTGGAGTCTACCAACTTGAACTCCAAACAGAGCAAATAACTAAAACTCATTGTTTGACGCTTCCTGCCATATCTTAAGGTCTTCTCTCTTGTCCTTTACAGCTCTTGAGGAAAAACCTGTGTTTGACATGTCTGCCTCCTCACTCTTCAGCTACCTCAGCCTGATGTTCTTACTGCTTTTCTGTCTCTACCATGTTAGGTCTAGTGGAGATGTTCCCATTTGGTGTGTGTGTGTGTGTGTGTGTGTGTGTGTGTGTGTGTGTGTGTGTGTACGCGCACGCAGGTGTCCTCCTCTCTCATTCTCTGCCTTGTCCCTTTGAGGCAGGGTCTCTCCTGTACCCATAGCTCATGTTTCTTTCTTGCCTAGACTGGCAGCCAGCAAATGCCAGAGAGCCTCCTGACTGCCTCCAACAGTTTCGGGGTCACAAGTGCATATGAGATCACGCCTGGCTTGCTGTGTAGGTACTAGGACCTGAACTCCAGTTCTCATCACTACACGGCAGTGTTCTTAAGCCCTGAGGCATCTCTTCAGCCCTCCCAGTCTTGTTTTAAACAGCCTTTGTGTATTCTTCAGTCTCCTGGGTTTCCTGATGTGCTATTCTGATTCCCCACAATGGACATATGGACACCTCAAGTGTCCTTCCTTGATACTGGCCACACATTGATAGCATCTAGTACGCAAGTCGGGTGCAGTTCACATTTGGAATTCCCACTCTCTCCCAGATAAACACCTCTTGGAAACTCTCTTTGGGTTGAGTTCCAGCTCAGCTTGCACGGATTGGACCCATCTCCCCGCTCAGCCTTGGTTTGGTTGCTTGGTAAATGGCCTCAGGATCCACTTAAGCCCCAAGACAAATTGGCCTTTGCTGCTCACTCACTGGCCACAGATGTCCAGCTACTCGACCTCCTATTGCCTACCGCTTGTTCTTCTCCCGTCTCGCGAGCACTGCCTGAGCTCGGGCCTCCATTTGGCCTCACTTTGGCTACAGTTTCCGGTAGCTCTCCCTGCACTTCGGCTTCACTGCTGCCCCCGATGGGAACTTGCCAAGGGTGTCTGTCCCTGCTGCACTTGAACTTACTCAGCAGCACGGCACGACTGTCATGATAAAGTGCCCCCTCACTTCATACACTGAGCACATCCGAGCTCTGTGTCACCCCCTCAGTGCCCTCATCTTTTAGCCTTGTCACTGCAGGTGCTGCCTTTCAGCCCGTCTTAACCACCGAGGTTCCCTGGCTCTGATGTGAAGTTTTATGTATTTTTGCTATATTGTATGCCTTTCCATTTTCCTAAAATGGTTTTCTCTCTTCTCATGCATCCATGTGCTAGAGAACCTTCCCGTCTCTACTTGACCCTTCTCTCTAGCTCAGTTGCTCCCTCAGCATTCTGGGACTATCCTCCTCTGATAACACTTATCACAGTGAATTCAGCTTTCCCCATTCTGTGGGAATGAGCCCTTCCATTAATGGTTTTGTGTGCTCACATCTCATATGATTTTTTGTCTTTTGAGACAGGGCTTCTTTGTGTAACAGCCCTAGCTGTCCTGGAACTTGCTCTGTAGACCAGGCTGGCCTTGAACTCACAGAGATCCACCTGCCTCTGCCTCCTGAGTGATGGGATTAAAGGCATGCACCACCACTGCCCTGCTCAGTGTCTAGATTTTTAAAAACATATTTGTATTATGATCTTTAGTTTATGAGAAAGGCAAGCATCATACACATCAATAGTCTGACGACATGGCTTGTAAGTGGTTAGGACTGCAGTCTGAGTTTAGGGCTGTGTGACTCCAACCTCTAAGGACTTTTTATTACCCCAGACTATCTCCCTACCCACTAGCCAGGAGCAGAAAGGCAGAGCAGGCCACTTTCTCTTGCCACAGGATTTCCTTGGGAACATGATGTTTGCTGAAATGAAAACCCTGTTGGTTGTGGCACAGGCCTGTGAGCCTTTTCAGAGGAGACAAAAATGACTCTGTTTTTTTAGTGTCTCCTTCCAGAGTTCATCTTTTACATGATCAATGAGATGTTCTACATGATCTCACATAGATATGCTGTGCAGCCTCTCACCTGCCTCAGAGGAGATATGCTTGCTAGTCATGGAATCAGTCCTTTTTATGGTTGTTACCTATTTATTCTACTGTAAAAACTGCTGAGTCTATGGGACCTGTGAATTCCAGGGGAAATCATTTGTGGGGTATGCCCAGATATGTGGGATATCCTATAATTGTTGGAAAGAAAAGCTGCTAAAAAAATTTCTGCCTGGACATTTGGAAGAAAAAAAAAGAATTACTGAAGAATGGACATGGGGGAAGGATGGTGGAGCCCAGAATAATAGATGGGGGAGAGGATGATGGAACCCTAGGTAACAAGTTAGATGGAGTCTCACTGGAATGCAATGAGGCTCTCTTTGTCTGTGAGAATTGCCATATGTACCTCTTCCCTTCTAGGGATTGTTGCTAAAGCTAGCTGGTCTCCTAGGAATGTCAACTTTATAATGGATCCCATTTATCTGTTCTGTTGTGGAGTACCAAGACTCTGCTTTAATTTCTCTAGTGATCCTTTTCCAATAAGAGTTCAGCCTGTAGTTCACCTTTCACCTGTTTGAGTCTCCTGGAAAGAAGTAGCTAAGACAATGAACTGGCAGATACTACAGCAAGCCACAATGTATCGGTCCTGCTGGAAGACAGCACTCTTGTTATTAACACATGTCTAATAGATACCCAGCACTTGTCTGATACTACACTAGGCTGAGATATTGGCTGAGGGGGACTTTTCTACACAGAGAACTGTCACCTTTTGGTCAAAGGCCTTTGAGTGGCTCTTCTCTTTGTTGGAAACTATAAGGTAGCTCTAAATGGCATCCTTCCTTCTCTGATGTCTTCCAAGACACAATAATACAATGGAAAGAGGATACCAAATGAGCATTGCTAACATTGGATCTTAAATGGCTACCCCATCCCCTAAAAGGCCCATGCGGGAAAGGCTTGCTCCTCAGTTTGGTTCTGTTAGGAGGTGGTGGTGCCTTTAGGAGAAGGTTCTGGTGGGAGATCTCCATGTCATTAAAGGCACGCCATTGAAGACACCAGCCCTTCCTCTTCCTCTCTCTCACTTCCTAGCCAGAGGTGAGTGGGTTTGCTCAGTCACACACTCCTGCCATGATGTGTGGCCGCAGACTCAGAGTTCCAGGGCCGAATGATCAGAAACCAGAGTCTCTAAAGCTGTGAGCCAGTGATCATTCTCTGCAAGTTGAGTATGTTTGCCCAGTAACATTATCAAGGACCTGACAGTTTGGTGAGGAGAGAGACAGGCAGATAGAGGGGCAGAGAGAGAAAGAAAGAATAACAGACAGACAAAGATCCCCGCACTGATTCTCTGAGGAAAAGTGGTTTTGGTTCTGTTAATTGTTCTTCCCTCGATCAAGGGAGTGTTTTGGTGTAACTGACTCTGGTTCAGTCTGGTCAAAATGCAGAGCTAGCATCACGACTACCATCTTATCCTGCCTCATCTTCTTTTCCACCACAAAACAGCATCCCGAGATCAGAGGACCAGCTGAGAGGCAAGGATGCTGCTGGCTGCTCATGTTCTCTGGCTATCTGAGGCACACACGACGCTGACGGTTTTTTGCTTGGGAAGGGAAGGTCAGAAGAGTTCAGATGTGCCCATTAGTCAAGCGTCTGTGCCCAAACCTCGTGTAACCTTCCGGGTTGAAATGAGTTACTATGGAGAAAGGCAGTAAAGTCCTCTTCTTTGAGAAATCTGAAAAACTGTCAAGAGTCTGGAAAAAGGAGGAAACAAAGCTAGGCGGAAGCAAAGAGGGAAACCGGAAATGCCCGTGACCCCATGAGCCAGTGGCTGGTGGACCCCAGGTTACCTGAGGGCAGCACCTTGAGCATCATCCGCTGGGACTCATTTGAGGCTTGGCTGATCCACTTGGCTGGGTGGCCCTGTGGCTGCCACTCTGCCACCCTGCACCAGTACATGCCAGCATCCTCCATCTCTACCCGATGCAGCTTCAGGACGAAGTCTGTGGGAGAAGATCGGTAGCAGTGCAGGAGTCTCCTGTGTCCCTCCGGGCCGTACTCCAGCACGCCATCGTACTGCAGGCGCGCCAGCATCTGACTCTCGGCGTTTGCTCTGCTCCAGTACCACGTCACGGAGTACAGGGAGGCCGTGCTGCCGGGGCCATCCAGGCTGCAGCTGATGCTCACCTCTCCATGCTCAGTGGCGTTTCCCAGCCACCTCACTTTGGAGACGTGCACCTGACTTCCTAGAAGAAGGCAAAGTGGTGGATGGTTAGGGAAGAGCAGACTTTCGGCATGGTCACCTCTGAGCCGGATCATTTCCACCGGGAGATCTTGTCTGGTATTCTCCAGACATCAGAACCTTCATCGTTGATGTTCACCTTTGATCCTTCCCCATTTTTTCACATTTGCCAGAACATTCTCTGCCACAAGCCGAGCTCACCACTTCCCCCTCTAGCCTGACCTCTTGCCTGATAGACCCTACTAAAGTAGACACAGCTCCAGCTGGGCTTGCAGCCTCTCCATCTTTGAACTTCCTCTTTGATTTTCCACAGGTGCCGTTCACAACTCTTGATACTCTCTCGAGTTATGAATTACACCAGTACCACGCCTTTTGATGAAATCACCTCCCCCCCACCCCCACCCCCACCACACCCAGATATTCTCTCTTGTTCAGACACCCTGAGACCCAGAACACTGATACAAGAGACAGAATACCACCCAGAGTGACATCTCAGTTATTAGATTAGTATGCCTTAAACAGCTTTGGGCCTTCCTTCTGACCCCATCTCCCACTAGCCAGCAGGTGAGGACTTGGGACGACACACCCAACAGAACAAAGAGCAACTGGAAGTCAAGGTGGGAAATTGCAGCGTGCATGACATTTTCAACTCCGCTACAAATTCATCTATTAAATTGTTTTGTTGTTTTTAAACTTCTTTTTTTTTTCCTAATCCTGGACTATGTTTAGTCTAACTAGCATTTATTTGTCCTTCATGTGGAATCAAGCAAAATATTAACTTATATAAAATTCTCTGCATTCTTGCCTCAAGTTACTCCCCATTTGATTGCACTTGGTCGAGACATCTCTGTGGTTTCTTCTAATCCATCCTCGATCACAAGTCACTTTGACCAATCAGTCCACCAGTCTTCCACAGTCTCAAGCTCAAGGGACCCCTTCAGTGACTTTGTTTTCTCCTTGGCTTTTGTCACTGAGGTTCATTTTCTTCTTGAAATTCTTTCTTCTTTTGACCTGAGAGAAAATCCTCTGCTGCAGTGATGACCAGCCTGCCTCCGTATCTCCTTGCAGCTTATTTCTTAATTTATTCCCTAGCCCAGTTATACAGTGTCAACTGACAGTCACATGGAGCTCAAAGAGAGGATTTGCTTGGTACCCTCAGTACTTTAAGATAATTTGGTTAACTACAAACATTCTCAAGTTGAGAAATGCCATTGTGTTGTCTTAGTCAATTTTCCATCACTGATGATAAAAATATCTGAGCAAAACAACTTGAGGAAGCAAAGATATATTAGATGGCTGATGGATTCAGGCTCCATGATCCAATAATGTCTATATTTATATTTCTCATGCCTATAAAACTAGCACCATGTGGATGGCTGATAATGTTTATAACCAGCTTGACCTATGATTAGGAGTCCTTGGACTATGGCTTCAGTGGTCTCATAGTGTCTATGCCATGGATATCACAGAACCAACTTCCTGTGGAGCTCAGTGTGAGAAGAAACTCTAGCCATGTTGCTCTCATCTCAAGGGAAAGCCATTAAAAACAAACAAAACAACAACAACAACAACAAACCCACAGTAGCTCAGGGTAGTCTGGAACTCACGATGTAAGATAGGATGTCTTTGAAGTTGTCATCCTTCTGCCTCAGTCTTCCTAGTTGAATGCCACCACACAGGGCTTTCAAAGGAAAATGTCCTCAATGAAGTTACTCTTACATCCTTGAGTCTTTGATTGGTGGGTCTGGCCAATCCCTGAGATGCCTCCAAGGGACTTTTCCTTTTGTGCTAGTGAGAAGTATGTGGCACTAATTTCTAACAGCCACACTTTCCTTGAGCCCCAACTTGAGCCTCCTTATTGGGCAGGTGCACAGATTTTCACATTTTTCTGCTGTTTTTGCTCCCAATTGCACTGTAAACTTGGCTAAAAGCTGCTAGCAGTCACCATGCCACAGCCTGCGCTGTCTTGGAATTTTTTCAATTCCTTTTGAGTTCAACCTCACTCAAGTCTTAGGGAACGAACAAAATATTTGTCAGAACTCAACATGAATGGCCTTTAGTCCACTTCCCAATTTTAGTCTTCATTTCTATGAAAAGTTTCATGAGCACAGTCTCTCTGTCCACATTCCTACCAGCATTTTCTTTCACCAGAATTCTCCATTGAACTCTTAAAGTATTCTAGAGATGTTCTACCCTGCTTCTTCAACCTCTTCCAAACTCCTCCTATAAACCAGTTTCAAATCTTAAAAACCACTTCATCAGGTTGGATTGCAGCATTGACCCCACTCTCTGGCATCAATCTCCCATATTAGTTTTGTTGTTGTTGTTATTGCCGATGTTGTAACAAATATTTAAAAGAAAGAGTTTAAAGGAAGAAAGCTTTGGTCTGTTGATGGCCTCAGAGATTTCAGTTCAAAGTCAGCTAGATCCTTTGCTTTGGGCCTGAGGTAAGGCAGAATATCAGAGTGTTGGACCATGTGGCAAAAGCTCCTCTCAAGATGGCAAGGTTGTAGAGAGAGAGCATGCCTGCATCTGTGGACTTCCTTCTCCTTCCCTTTTATTCTGTGTGGGGCCTCAAGCCTGTTTTCTGAGACCATATATATTTAGGCAGGTCTCCCCTTAGTTAATCCTCTCTGGCAATATTCTCATAAACACACCAAAATATTCTTATAAGCACACCCTACTAACCTCCTAGGTGTCTCCTAATCCAACGGTGAAGACTGTGAGAATTTCATGATACACTAAAAGATCTAATACTGAGTCCAGGTTTCTATCTGAGAAACACTGGCTTGAGCCAAGAGATGCCGCCTCCTTGAAATGTGCAGGCACACGCAGTCAAGTGTTCGGCTAGGACAGTGGAAGGCAGGCCATCAATCACACAGATGCAGAAGGTAAGGAGACATCAACGCAATGGCGGTGGGGGTCTCTGGGGCATCCATGTAGAAGTGAACAGTAGGATCTAAGAGCCTAAGGCTCAGGCCATCTAAACCCAAAGATGTAACGTAATCATCTTGTCGGTGACAGTTAAAGCCAGGGCAGCAGAGTGGAAGCTCTGAGAACAGCAGAGAGTGAAAAGCAGAAGAGCCAGAGCCAGGATCGCTCCCAGAGGAACACTCAAGCTTAACAGAGAAAGGGGAGGGGCCTGGAGAGGAAGTGAGCCAGGGCAGAGAGAGAGAGAGAGAGAGATCTTCCTAAGCTACGTTTTACCTCTGCTTCTCTCACAGACTGTGAGCTCCCCAAGGGCAAGAGCTGTATCGTATTCATCTTTGCAGTCCTGTTTCCTAGCATATGGGAATGTCCAGTTATCATCCTAGTTTTTTTTTTTAACGTCATCTTGAAAATAGTACTTTAAGCATCACATTGGATCGACTTATTTACATCATACCGTTGGCTCTTGTCCAGTTCCTTAGCTGTGACACCCATCTGACTTTAATCCGCCGCTAGAGGTGACCCGGCCAGTACTGAGAGATCTAGTGAAACTTGCCTGCATTCAGACAGCCGCGCTGTAGACGAGCTCAAATGGATGGAAGTTCCATCACATTTTTAAAGATCTCCAGAGGTGGAGAAGGTGCCCCCAGTAAGCCATTCCAACAGTTAACTACTTCTATTTGCCTTATGTTTAGGCAGCCAAATGTTGAAAAGCAATTTCTCCACACATCCCCATGGAGTTGTACAGTTTCTGTTCACAGTGGGAGAAATATGCTTCGTATTACTCTTTCTCTGCCAAATTACAGTAGAGCCCCTCTGGAGTGGCACAGTCGGTTATTATAGAGATCTGGAGATAGGATTCCCTGGGCAGCTGTGCAGACCAGGCTGTCAAGTTGCCAAACCAACCAGGCAAAGGGATCTTGTTCCCATTTGAGCTCAAAACCTCACACGGATTCACCTTAAGCAACCTCCCTTCCTCTGGTGGGCTACCAGGTCCTGTGGGCATTTGTAGGTGGCTATTATTTTTGTTGTTGTTTTGTGTTTGTTTGTTTGAGACAGGGTTTCTCTGTAACAGCACTGGCTGTCCTGGAACTTGCTTTGTAGATCAGGCTAGCCTCCAACTCACAGAGATCTGCCTGCCTCTGCCACCATGTGCCGCCACCGCCCGGCCAGATAATATTTTTAATCTCTTCCTAGTCACACCCTACAGGCTGTTGGGGACAAGCTGGTCCATCCTATGGAAAGATCTATGACAATACTCTTCTAAGGTTTACCTGTGGGCCTGAGTTTCAATTCTGTGAGTCCCGAAGTCTTTCTTTCAAGCTTTTGCCACGTGCCATTCATAGACAAGAGCCATTCCTCTACGGCACAGTAGTAGTGGCCCCGGTCACTGTCTTCCACGCTCAGAATGTTCAGCAGAAACAAGTCTTGGGACACTTTCTTAGAATGAAATTTTTGCTTGCTCCGAGGGGTTTGAAATTCATCCCCATATTTTACGACATTGGTTTGGTCCATTTCTAGGATCTTCAGATAGGATGCATTTGTAGAAGTGCGAGAAAAGTACCAACTGACAGACAATGGAAGGTTCCCAGCAGATCGGGACAAGATGGCACATTCTATGTGCGTGCTGGAGCTGATGGAGAGCTCTTGGACTTGACTGCTTGAGTTCACTCTCAGTTTGCTCTCTGAATGGAAAGAATGAAAAGAGTTACTTTGCTGGGGAAAACAAACAGAATTTTAAGCTAGCAAGCACATCAACTAGGGCAAATAGCCATTCCAGCCATCATGTGAGTGAATTTCTTCTCGGCAGCTACCCTAACTGTTCATTCAGCTTTGGCACACAATTCATGATCTGATGAAGCCGTCCTTTCCATCTCTGAGCTCTGTTCATCTCTTAGGCTGCATGTGGCTAAGAATAGCTCTGACTGGGACCCAACACAAAACTGTAAACTTACTTAAAATACTACGGAATTTTGTTTCATTCTTCGAACTTCGGTTGTGCGTGAACTTTGGAGATGACAGTGTTGTGTTACAATGTCAAATGTCTAGACATGCCTGTGAGATTTCTGTGTGACTGCAAGTTGATGTTTCTCTCTTCATAACATTCATCTGCTCATCCTCCTTCTGTCCTTACTGTGTGGGAAGGGGGAGAATCATGGGGGGAAAGACCAGTTCTGCCCCCGATACACGATAATACCGTTGTATTTAAGCAGAAGAATCTCTTCTGTAGCATGTTCACATCGTTTTAAGAGACAGCGACACTGTGAGTGCTCTGTCTCTGGGTGTTTACTCTATGAACTGCTTCTGGATCTGCAATTTGTCAAAGTCTAATTAGAGCTCTGCAAACATGAGTCCAAGAGGAAGTTGTGCGTGGGCTGTTAACAGTGTCTCTCTGCAGCCACTGCACTGTGAGGATTTCATAGGGACATGGACTCTGCCATCTTTTGACTCCAGTGCCTTTTCCTTCGTCACAAGATACACAATAAATCTTACAAGTCTCGTTGTCTGTTTCTTGCTGATCACTCTACTGTTGTTGGTGTTGCCTAAAGGTCCCTTTATTCCCCCTCCACAAACATTCATTAATCACATATTATACCACATACCAGACTATTTTAGGTATTTTGTGACTGCCTCCTCTCAGTGAATTGCAGTTTAGAGCAGCAGTTCTCAACCTGTGGGTTGTGACCCCCTTGGGGGTCGACCGACCCTTTCACAGGGGTTGTATATCATATCGTATCTCCTGCATATCAGATATTTATGATTCATAACACTAGCAATTTTAGTTATGAAGTAGCAACAAAAAATAATTTTATGGTTGGGGGGGTCACCACACCATGAGGAATGGTATTAAAGGGTCATAGCTTTAGGAAGGTTGAGAGCCACTGATTTAGAGGAAAATGTAACACAGGGACAAAGACTTCCAGATTATATAATAGATCACTCACGTAGGAGAGAGATATACAGAAATGCAACAAATATCAGGATGCCCAGCAGGTTTTCCCAACCCGAGGACAGGAGTGGGGAGAGACTTCCTGGAGGAGGCAACACTGAGCTAAGTCTTGAAGATGAATAGTAGTCATTCAGATGAATGGAGAGCAAAGGAATTCCACATAAAAGGAACAACTTGAATAATGGTCTTGAACACGAGAGTAAATGTGGATTATGGAATTGCAGGCAGCTCAGTGTGGTTGGGTCAGATCTAAAGTGTGGGGGGCTCTGGAGAAACAGGTACATGGGATTACTAAAGATCTTTCACATTTGCTATGGGAGTATGGACATGAAGAGGACACAGTTTCTAATCTGTGGTGCTGGGATGTGCTAAGGACATCATGAACAATATGGAAAGACTATCTTTGGACAATGATGATGACTTACACTCTGACACTGAGTACAGGCATGTCTTGGAAGCACTTAGATATGAATCCCAAGACCAGAAGAAAAGCCATCCTGAATAATGAACATGGAAGTGGTCAACAGGTGAATTGTATCCATGGGCAGAAACTACTTTACCCTAGAAAAGCACAGAGAGTCAGAGTGCATACCAAGCTTGAATCCAAAGAAGCGGTTGTTTTTAAAGAAACAACTGGATTCAGTGGAATAAATCTTTGTGGTGATACTTTATTTGTGCTGAAATGTGATATTTTATTAGTATGTTAATAAATAAAGTTGCCTGGAGATCAGAGGTCAAATAGCCATAAACAGAAGTCAGGAAGTGGTAGCCCACGCCCTTAATCCAATCACATGGCAGGCAGAGTCTCTGTGTGGTCAAGGACACAGCCAAGTGTTGTGACACAAGCCTTTAATCCCAGTACCAACCATAGAGACCTGGAGGTCTGTATAGACAGGCAGTGACGAGGAAGTCATGTGGCTGGGCTTAGAGCCAATGAGAAAGCAGAACAGGAAAGCAATAAAAACACAAGTCAGACATTAGAAAGTCTCTCTCTGTAAAAGTTACTGCCGGTGATAAGCTAAGGCTAGTCGTGGCTATTGCTCTGATGTCTTTGACTATTACCTCTGTATTTGGCTCTATGTTTCTTATTTAATAAGACTGTTTAGAAATTCGTCTACGAATCTTGCTTATTGTGGAAGAGAAAAAAAAAAGAAAGAAAGAAAAGAAAAGCCAAGCATAGTAGCACACACCTGTAACCCTAGCACTTAGTAGGCTGAGGCAGGAGGATTGAGAATTTCAGGTCAGCCTGTACTACAGAGTGAGACACTGTCAAAAGACAAAACCAAATTAAAACAGTGACTCAATGGAGGAGGAGAATACAAGAGAATCAGAAGAAATCAGTAGGATTAGGAAGAAGCTTCATGCCACGGGGCCAAGAGCGGGCAGGGGAAGAAAAGAGAAAAAAGAAACAAAGATTTTGTGGATGCAATCTCAAACATCAAGGGAAGGACAAGTAAATTAAGTCATGAATTCATGAGCAAGGTCATTACTATTAACACATAACTATTAACGTATTTCTCAGCAACACAGAGTAGGTGAGCACAGAGTAGGTGGTGCACAGAGTAGGTGGTGCACAGAGTAGGTGGTGCACAGAGTAGGTGGTGCACAGAGTAGGTGATGCACAGAGTAGGTGATGCACAGAGTAGGTGGTGCACAGAGTAGGTGGTACACAGATAGGTGGTGCACAGAGTAGGTGATGCACAGAGTAGGTGGTGCACAGAGTAGGTGGTGCACAGAGTAGGTGGTGGCTACCCTGCTTGAGCATCTGCTCTGCATGCCAGGCACTGCACTAGGTGCACAACAGACACACCCCAGTTCAAGTGCACACCAGCAGCTTACAGAGGCCGTGACTGAGACAGAGTAGAGTAAGTAACGTGTCCAAACCCAGGGCTCATTGCCATCCCGGGAAAATGCAAGTCAGGAGAGAGAAAGCTCAAGGTGTGCAGCAGGACTTTAGCTAGTCTGGGTTTTACTTTCAGCCTCTGTGATCTGTTATCGAGTTACGATTGAATTGGACCAAAACCACAGATTCTCTATTGTAGGTTAACAGGTTAAAAGAGGTAGTTAAGTGTATCCTAATGGAATTCACATGATCACCACCACTTCCAAACATGAAAAAGATGTTGGGGCACCAGCAGTGACTGACCTAAAAGTCTGTCTCCTCTGGAGGAAGGCCCTGAGGATCTGCTGTGGCAGACAGTATCCTTTAGCTGTTGGGAATGGGAACTCACGGCAGATGCAGAAAGGGCACAGGGCAGCGGTTGTTAGCCAGTGGGGAAGTGTGTCATTGTCCTACCGACCGATGTGGCCATCCCACGTGCACTGGCTTCACATCAGTGCCACCCCAGCAGGCTTGCTTTACCACCGCAAACACAATGGCTTGGTAGTTTTGTGTTTTATTTCTGTAGTTTACACAAAGTGGGAGGAGTTTTGTTGTTGTTACCGTTTGAGACAGAGGCTCCAATTGTAGCCTAGACTGACTTCAAATTCTCAATCCTCCTGTCTCAGCCTCCTGAGTACTGGGATTGTAAGTGGGTACCATCATTCCTGACCCCCAAAAATATTCTCTTCTTTTTCTTTTTTAAAGCAGGGATCAATTTCGAGCATCCCTTACCTGGAAAGGTGATGGTAATCCTCAATAGGTTAGAGGTGGTAGATACTCTGGGGGGACCACTTGTGTACAGGGACTTTCTGTCATAAACTTCCACTTTGCACTGATACACCCCTGTCTCCTCCAGAGCAGCATCGTAGATTTGGAGTTGGGAACGAAATGAAGACTGTGAAACCTTCGTCTTCCTGTGGAACTGGGAGAGGACATCCCCCCATTCAACTGTGCCATTGTGGGTGATTCGAATGAGCTGATGAAAGGCCCCAGAGCCAGCTGGCTGGAATTGCCAAGTCACTGAGAAAGGCAGCTTGAGATCTGAGTAGTTGGCCCTCACGATGCAGGACAGGTCGAAGGTGTGGGTTAACGTCACTTGTGGCTGCCGGCTCATCAGATTTACTTGTAAACTTGATTCTGTGGGGGGGGTGAAAGTGAGACACGCTTCCTGTTTACCAAGTCCAAGCACAGGACTTCCAAGTTTTCTCAATGCCACCCTTCACACAGGGCCACACATTTGTGCTCCTGGAATATCGTGAATTTGGGGGTAGAGGTTGGTCCACAGTACAGTCTGTCCCGAATTCCAACCTCAGCCCTCCAAGTTTCTTCCCCCATCGCCTGTTGACTGTTCTCAGCAGCCACAACAAACAGGCAGTGTTTCCACAGTGGGCCACTTAGGCAGCTGCACTGAGCGAGGAGGACACTCGCAGCCAGGGTCTGGCCTCCTTCCTCTCCCCACTCAGCAAGGAGAACACTCGGAGCCAGTGTTTGGCCTCCTCCCCACCCCCAGGGCTCAGCGTCACTCTCTTGCCTGTGCTAGAAAAGACTTCACGGCGGGGCGGCGGATGCCCAGGCTGCTGCTGGAATGGAACAGGCTTGCCTCCACTCATCTGTAAGTCAACTCCTATTCATGGGGGTTTGTTTTCAACTTGGAGCAATTTACAAGGTGCCCTCTAGAATGCTCTTTCTAAAGATGAATAAACTCTGAGAGGTTAGTCGACAGGCCTGATATGCAGATCCTGCTCTGTTCGTCTCAGGTTACGTATACCATAGGCAGGGGTTCCGGATGTTGCTACTCAAACTGCAGTATACAGTGGAGAGACTGTCACACTTCCAGAAAAGGATTTCCCAGATACTCACCCAGAGATGTGACAGTGACTGAAATCCTCTGGGTCCACTGCAGATCTTTGGCCTGGTTCTGGGGCCTCTCCGACACTCTGCATTCATAGGTCCCACTGTCTGTGACCATGGCAGAGCCAGTCTCCAGCCGAAAGGTAGCCCAGTCCACTTTCTCCAGCTTTCTGTCGCTACGGTCCCCAGGGCTCGGAGAAGAGACTCCCCACTGCACAGTACCATCGTGCCCCATGCCAGCCACAAACACGGCTGTGGTCTGGTCCTGTGGGATGAGCCACCAGCTCACAGACAGAGGACCTGCATCCCCACCTGCCTTACAGAGAAGGGTAAGCGCCTCTCCTTCCCACAGGGCCAGCTTCTCAGCAGACACAGCCACACTTCTTGCTGCGGATTACAGATTATGGAAGAAAAGTGCATCAATTAAATAAAACCATTTCTGAAATACAGTGAAAGCGAATTATAAGGACTTGACTTATTTGTGACAAATCAGGGCTGGTTGATTCCTCCTGTACCACACCCAGAACAAAGATCTGCCAAACATTTATATTGTAAATAGATAGATGAATGGATGGATGGATGGATGGATGGATGGATAAATTTATACGTGTATGTATATATGTATGTGTGTGAATGTATGTATATATGGATGGATAAATTTGTATGTAAATGGATGGATGGATGGATAAGTAATAAATAGATGGGTGAATGGATAGGTGTGCATGTATGTGTGTATGTGTGTGTAATAAAATTTCCTTAAGGTAATTATCATAAAGTGGAAACAAGATAGGTGACCAGAAGAGCCTATGGACACATATATGATTCATAATATACACTTATATTTCTTATCATTTTATTCAGTCAGCCCATACTGAAGAATATCCAATTGAGCAAATATCTGATAGTATTTTGTTTGATTCATTAAGGTGAGTAAATGAACCAGAAAGTAATGAAGCCCTGATGATTTAAATATTTAGGGTGTTTGTTTTGTTTTTCAGAATAAAGGCCACCAGTGTTTTCAATATGTTCTCCATCTTCCTACTTACCTTATCCCAGTCAGACCAAAACTGCTTAGTGTGTGTTTTGAACAGGGAAAGAAACTTATTAATTAGACCAATTCTACCATAAAAAAACAACTAATTTGGGGAAATGTATATTTATATACACATACATCATATATATAGATGCGTATCTATCTTTTATCATTGGTAAAGATAGTCTTCGTATGGTTAAATTACTGTGCCTGCTAACTATAAATGTAAGGCTGGCACCCAGATGGGAAATTCAAGACGTGGAGAAACACAAGCATTCTCTCAACAAATGCTTATTGTGCGCGGTCCTGTCCTGGCTGCTCTGTGGGCCACGCGGACACATCAGGAGCTCCCGGGTCTCAGGCAGCCCAGCACTAAAGGCCAACAACAACCATCACCACCCAGAGGCAGAACTACTCTGGGCAGCACACTTGACCTCTCGGCGCCTTTGTGTTTCTTTCCAGGAAAAATGAGGGTAATAATAGCAGCCACATTTTGCTTTGTTGAGAAGGCTGAACAAAGGCCACACAAAAGGCTTAGGCCTTGGGCTACGCAGAGTACTGAAAGGGGTTGGCTATTACCATTAGTGTTTAATAAGAGGCACTGGCAACAGAGGAGGCAGTTCAAAGCAAAAGAGAAAAATAAAGCAGAACCAGCATTAGACATCTAACGGGGATCTAAATGAATCTGCAAGTTGTTCTTCCCCACAGAGGAGAGCGATCCCTTCCACTGCTTCAGGCATGCACCCACCAGCTACAAGGCAGGATGAAGACAAACCTTCCTAAGCAGGTGGAGCAAATTATCAAATGTGCCTCTGTGTTTTGGGTGTCAGAGGCACGATCATGCTATCTGCCTTTTGTCTTTAATATAAAAATGACTCATAACTGAAGTTCGCAAATTGGAAGGGCAATGACTAGTCATAATCTCACCACTGTAACACAAACATCATGATTAGTTTGAACTAACATAACTTCAAAAATTCATCGTGGCTATTAGCCTCATAGTAAGAGGTAAGAAGCACAGCAGGGCACAGGGACGGTGGGTATCCCCTTCTGCTTAAAATATTCATGGAACAATAAAAACTGCTCGTATTTTAAATAGCAGTTTGACTTTCAAAACAGAGTGTTAGACAAGGTCCTCAATAAATATGCTAATAAGTTTTCCAATTGCTACATGTTAGGCCCAGTTTGGACTCCAGACTGTGGGGGGAAAAATTTCTTTAGCATTGAAAGGTAACCCTCTCCCCTGGACCAGGAGCTCTGTGCAAATATGTAAACCACCCACACTGGTTTTCCTGAATCCTAGAAACCTAGACCAAATGTTTAGCGTGGAAACTAACACCAAGACGCTTCCGTCCAGAGCCCTGCTCTCTTCCTCCCTAGCCGCTGGGGAGAAGGAAGCGGAATGCAGAGGGGCACTTAGCTATCTTTGGAGATACCCCTAACGAGCAAGTGCAGCAAGGACAGTGTTCAGTTCAGCTCGGTTTATTTTTAATTAAGACTTCTTCCCCTACTTTTTGCTTTTGGGCAAATTTACTTTCTAGACTCCAACACTCAGCGCAGAGGATTCTAATATTGGTTCTGGGTGCTATGTAAAGCCCGGATTATTGAAACATAGTTAGAGTCGCTCAGTCTTCACAAAGTAAGGATGAATGAACTCAGTGGATGTCCCGAGTCTGTTTTGTGTTGCAGGAACAAGATACCTAAGGTCGTCGGGTAAGGTATTCTGACGGTTTAAGAATCCAAATATTGTGGTACTGGCATGGTGGGGACCCTCTAGCTACAGCAGAACGTCATGGAGGAGAAAGGGAAGCAGGAGGGATAAGGGCACAAAGTGGCCTCATTTATACAGTCCTGTCTCCGAAGGTGGCATTAATACGTTCGGGAGGGTGGAGCTCCCACGATCTAATTTTGTTCACATCACCACACTGAGGACCACACTTGGAGCCTTTGGAGGACAATTAGAAGCCACAGCAGTGGCTCTCGGTGTTCTGCTCAGAGGGATGCTCAGGACCAGTTGAGCAGACATCTCACCGCATCCCAACAAGCACAGAGAATGGAGTCTGTCTGCTTTCATTTGTCTCCTCATTTCTCACTGTGAGTCAGAATTATGACCCACTGCAAGTTAACATAACCAGATTAGCAGAAAGCAATTGAAAAACGGCTGCCCAGCCTCAACTCAAGGTCAGCTTACTTGGCCGTGTGTTCCCCAGGAAAAGGGACTCTACTCCCCCCACCCCCGCTCCCATATACACATGCATTCACACACACACAGGTACACACATGTGCTGCACATTCATGCACTTATAAGCATATGCTCATGTACGTACATGTGTACGGACACATGAAGTCAGAGGACTTTATACAGAAAACCTAGCATACAAAAATTGTAACTAAAATAGACTCAAACAACGTAAGACAGCAAGAAGGGACTTGAGGGCCTTTTTATAGACAGGAGAACTGAAATTGAGTAATGAAGAGAGGTGCCCATGGCCAATGGCTCAGGAATTGGACTCCAAATGTCTTGGCTAGTCTTGATACTTTCCCCTCCTCTACTTCACCTCCAGTGGGGTCTGACAGACTCCAGACTCTATAGGAAGACCCTCACTGTGTTCCTGTATTGCCCAGGGAGGGGGCGTCTGAAGAGAGCCACCATCTGTGGTTGTCCCCATGTCACGTACCTGCCGGCTCCCTCAGCTGCACCCGGCTGACTGGCGACTGCTTTCTCCGAACTACCTGCCAGGAGCCGGTCTGAGTCCTCACCACCTCAGCTACTTCACAGCTGTAGGCGCCTACGTCCTCTGGGCTCAGGGAGAAGATCTTGAGAGAGAAAGTCTGGGTGCTTAACTTGGAAACCTGCAGCTGTCCTTGGCTTGCTCTGTCTCTGTAGCCTGTCTTCAGGTCCAGGACCCCATCAGCATCGATCTGGGCGATTTCCTTCCCGTTGAGGAACCAAGTACCCTGAAGCTTCTGGTCACCACCTCTGCCCACAACCAGGCAAATCAGTTCCAAGGGGTTTCCTTCAGCAGGCAAGCTCCTGGCTGTGATGTCCACTTCAAAATCTCTTGCTGGGGAACAAAAGCAAGGCAGATGTTTAGAAAGCCCACTGTCCTTGCCGCTTTGGGCACAAGAGGGACGAAATCTGTGATAACGATACCATGGTTGCGTTTTATGTAGCCTTTCAGTTCTGTGGTGGAGTGAGTTCCCTACTCCAATATAGCCCCACAGTGAAAGGAAATTACAAAGGCCCCCGACTATTCCAACTCACCCAGAAAGGACAGTATCCATTTCTTGAAGCAGTCCCAGCAAGTAAAAAGCATGCACAGATGTGTCAAGCATCTATTTAGGCATGCCTCCTTAATTAAAAAGTGAAATGTTTCATGCTGTGTTGAATTGCTGTAAATTATGACTTCTGGTTTTCTCTTTTATTTTTGTGCTGGGGATTAAACCTGGGCCTCACTATGTGCTGGGCATCCACTGCTTGCTCTGAACCATAACCCCTGCCTTTATTTCTTACTTTGTTCATTTGTTTAAGAAAGAGATAGCAGAATTTTTCTATCTTCTGAGCACACTTGATACGGCCTTGTAGGACCCAATGAGCACATATCAGATACTTGAGGGCCACAGGATGATTTGTAGTGGAGCAGAGTAACATATAAAGTCAGTTATCCACCCCTGGAGTATTCCTTTCCACAGTGTGTTGTGGAATAGAGTATTTGTTTAACTATGTAAAGATATGTTGCATTTGATTGTATTGCAGGATAATTGTTTAACTATGTAAAGATGTGTTACATTTGTTTCATCTTGCCTGCCTAAAGCATCTGATTAGTCTAATAAAAAGATGAACAGCCAATAGCTAGGCAGTACAGGGATGACAGGCAGAGAGAATAAGGAGGGGGAGGGATCTAGGCTAGAGAGAGAATGAGGAAGAAAAAGAGGGAGATGCTCGGGGCCAGCCATTCAGGCAGCCGCCAGTCAGACACAGAGGAAGCAGAAAAGTAGGACATACAGAATGAATAAAGGTAACAAGCCCTGAGGCAAAACATAGATGAAGAGAAATAGGTTAATATAAGTTATAAGAGCTGCTGGGGCAAGCCTAAACTAAGGCCGAGTCGTCATAACTAATAATAAGTCTCCATGTCATGATTTAGGGCCTGGCGGTCCAAGAAAGCCTGCTACATTTGGTACCCCATACCGGGCACCCAAAAGCTGTTCTACCTTCCTCACAGTGCCTGTGCTTTAAACTACTGGCCTCCACGCTGCTCAGGCCATAGCTTGGGGGAATTCTGTTCCCCCAGACAATGGCTCTGCTGCTGCCACTAAAGGTAGCTTTAACTAAATCTCTATCATTCTAATAAAACTCAAGATTCAAAGGCTAGAGTGAAAACCTGACAACTCAGAGTTGGAGTAGCAACTTGCTAATGTTCTCTCTTTGCCGGTGTCCCCAGAAGCCCCTCTCGTTTCGCCCCCAACCCGAACTGAAAAACCCACAATACGCCCCCTCCTTGCTACTTCCTGTCACCTAGTTGCTAACCCCGCCTCTAGGAGCCCAGGTTAATTTTATTTAATTAACGCAAATGCAACACATCTTTACATAGTTAAACAAATATTCCACAACAACGGGGGATACTTCCCGTTTTAGCTGGCCCTCCTATTGGACCAATGCACCTAAGGAGACCAAAACTGACCAGGCCTTTCTGTCTACTTTTGATGAAAATGTCAATGGTTCATGTAAGGTGACAATTTCAAACCTGGTGGAAAAACATCCTATCACCAACAGGGACGAGGCTTCATGTTGGAAATTAGAGCAGCTTTTAGGCCCAGCTGCCTGTGGTAGGTAGGCCTCGGAGAGAGGCAGGTTAGACTTTGGAAGTAGGTTTCTCCATTCCCCAGCAGGGGTTAGAATGTACTCAGTGTGCCTGTAACTGGGGTTCCTTGTTTTTAAAATGGGGGGGGGGGGCTGACTACCTTATGGGATGACTGTTTGGACTACAATTAAAAAATATAAATAACATGCTTACAAAGTGCCTGGTAAACATGGTTATAAAATCGTTTCCATGGCTGGCTTATAGCATCAATCTAGCTCTTTCATATTTCTTGTCCCATATAAATTCTCCCATGAGCAGAGCTAAAATGGAACATTTTGGAACATCTTCTTTTCCGTTATGCTTCCCAGATGACAAAAACAAAATTAACTTAAACTTTTTATCTACTTTTTAGGAAAAGTCAACAAAAGGTTAAAAAAAAAGCTCTCCCTACTTACTCACTGACAGCAAATTCACAGATTTTCTGAGAAGATAATTACCTGCTGGCTGGATCCTCAGAGCTGTTTGATCTGTCCGCTTTCTTGTGATCAAAGTCCACGTTTCATCTGGATCCTGAATCCATTCTGTGGCCTCGCAGAACAACTGGCCTTGATCTGAGGGCTGCAGCTTGCCTATGGACAGCTTGAAGGAGGTGACTCCAAGCTTGTCCAGCCGCATGTCACCGGCCGCGAACCTATCTGCATAGGAGGGCCCCGGGGCCAGTAGAAAATCCCTGGAGAGGGAAATGATCTCAATGGCTTGGCTGCCTCCTCCATCCTGCACCAGGTACCAGGTGAGAGAGAGGTGGGTATGTTGAGCCGTTGCTTTGGTGGCCTCGCAGGTGAGTTCTAACGGCTCGCCTTCCTTCTTCCTGAGCGTCTGGGAGGGCATGGTGGCAGACAGGGTGTCGGGAATCACTGGAAACAAAGCGACAGTGATCATCTGACTGGTTCGTGTTTGTGTCCTTAGACCTTCTCAAGGGAAGATGGCGTCTAAACCTCATCCACAAAGCTCATCCTTTGAGCTTGCTTTCCCAGCCAGATGCCTTCCTAATGTGGGTCTTCCCTATTGCCGAGGGAGCATGGGAACTTGCAAAGCAAGTGGCTTCGTGATGTACGACCCTGGCTCTGCTTCCGCAGCCTAGGCTGGAGCCAGGCTAGCTACTCAGCCACCAGTGGGAGGGGCACCGGTGCTTCTAGACCTAGATTCTGGCCTTCAGCCACCTGGGCGTCTCACTAGATGCGCATGAGTGGATTGCTTTGTTTCTCTCCCCAGACTCTAACCTGCTTTTTCTATTGCAGAGATCCGAAATAATGTGATTTGTTATTCAGACCCCAAATGCATTGTTTCCCGAAGTTTTCATAGCTGTCTTAGGACCCTACCATTCTCTTCTTTCTCAAATGCAAGCCATACGGTCCAAGCTCATCCAGCACTGAGGCTGAGTCACTGAATACTCTAGACACTGCTCTAAGAGCTGAGCGTTCCCAGGAGCTCAGAAGGTGGTGGGAGATGTGCATATAAATAGCCAGTTATGGTATAACGGGGTGAATGCTGGTAATCACAGTGTGAACAGGGCATTAAGAAGAACCAAGCTGGGGATATGCCCTGAGGCAATCTAGAGGGTTTTGCAAAGGAGGTAATGTTGAATCTGCATCCTGAAGTTCCTGTGGGAGTTTGCTAAATTGCAAAAGAAAGCTAGCTGGTCCAGGCATATGACAGTTGCAAGAATCTGAACTGTCCCTGTAGGGAAACGTGCTAGGAAATGGTGGTTGGAACACAATCATTCTGCAGTGAATGACATCACCTATGATATTAGTGCCATCTCTCCCTTACCAAGCTGCAAGATGATATGACATGCAAAGGTCCATCTAATGCGTTGCTACTACCAGTTTGTGAGTAGAGGTCTTGGGAAGACCCCCCCACACTGGCTCAATCTGTGTGGGATAGGTCACTGGGAAAACACGAGACACCTCCTTGTAACACATCTCCGAAATACTCGGAGTGGTAGGCAGGCTCTTCATCCAGAGCAAACAGACTAATGGAAAGCCTTTCCCTGGGCAGAGCATTGTGATGGCAGAGACAGGCTTGCCAGGAACTGGCTAGCAAGAGCTCACCAGTGAGATTTGTCTTCGCACTGTAGCTTCCAAAGTACTTCCCATCCGTGCTGGGTGTGAAGCACTCATATTCGCCAGCATCCCTCATCTGGAGCTTTGCGATGTGCAGCAGGACCGAGCTGCCCTGCAGCCTCTCCACGTAGATCTCCTTGCTTTTCACCCTCTGGGCATACACTGCGTAAGAGAAGCTGGCATCCTTGGTACTGATGATCTGAACTTCCCTGGTCGGGGCTGTTGGCAGGTACACAGACCACTGGAAATCCTGCGTAGAAGGTCCCTGATGACCACTTACGTTGCAGCTGATGCTGACCGGGTAACCTTCGGCTCTGTACAGAGGTCCTTTTTGAATTGTTACTTCCCTCTGGCTGATGCTGAGCTTAGCTTGCAAGTAGGAGGAAGAAAGGGGAATAAAAATAGATGAGTGCTCTAATTCCCGGGGTACCACATCATGTAGTCCTCTATATTACCATCCTGGTAAATGAGACTGTAGGTTATTAGCTATCATCACCTCAGATCTTCACTGCCTTCCTCAGGCTGGATGGCAGAGGAATGATTCAGTGAGGTCATCGTTCCTGTTACCTAAGCTTGCATAGTTTTAGCCTCCTTTTGAAAATGTTTAGTTTCAACCACGAATCAAGGCCACATCCACAAAGCAGCAGTTTGTCTAAATGGACTTAGTTGAAAGGTAATATAATATCTGATAATTTACCTTTTGCAGTATTTTATGGCAACACAGCATAAACTTCCTCAAACCTCAAATTCCGAGACACGGTCTCTCTCACGGAAGGGCTTTCAAGAGAGGCAAAGTCCTCAGCTCTGCTCTCAATGCCTTAGTCTTTCTTGCTGGTTGGCTGGAGATATCTGTAGCTCTCAGCCACGTCTGATGCCAGACTAGATAAAATGAGGACCGGAAGTGGCAGCAACACTTCCTGTCGTCTGCAAAGGGTTTTCTTTTCTATTTGCTTTTGCTTTGTTTTGCTTTCTGACTTCTTAGAAAGGCCCTTTCCCTTTTCTAGGAAACTCTGAAAGGGATGCTTTATAAAGTCCTGCAGGTTTTTTTGCTCCGAGTTGAATTCTTTTCTTACTCATGGTTTTCAGCTAGGATGTTTTTTAATTGAAACCTCAGACTATTAGGTCTAAAGGGGAAAACGTGACCAAAAGGTCATGTTTCTATAGAGAAATGTTTTTAATCAGCATTTCCCCCCCCCGAAACTACTACATGTTTATTTATTAATACTGAAAGGGATCTCATTTTTGTGTTTCTGAAAGAGTCAGAGACCAGTGACAATGATTCCAAAGGGGTGGACAGGGTCTTCTGTGAGGGTCCAGGAACCCTTGAAGGGCAAGACAGGGTTGAATAACATCAAAGGGTCCCTGGAGAGCGCTGGACAGCACAGAGGCGTTGACAGACTAGAACCCTTCAGCGTAGGCTCAGAGAAGCAGAGCAGGGACAAAGAGTTAAGGAGACTCCTGTGGGGAGAGAGAGAAGACAGTGCAGAGCTCATGAGAAGAAGTGGAAACTATCTGAAGGCCCAGAAGGAGGCTCCCTCCCCCACAAGGGGGTAAGTGGTGACTTGATATAATCAACTGAAAACTTAAAAACTGCATCTGAATACACTCAACTAAAACTGGCCAAGAAACTAATCAATACCCAACCACACACATTTCCAGTAATAATTTAAAAATACATTCAAGTATTCATAAATCTCAATGCTATATATTTATATCACACTTTTTTGTGTGCCGAATATCTATAAATAGGACTCAGACCACATTAGAAAAAAATATTATTACTTACCAGAAAAGGACTACAGAGGAAGTTTCAAACATTTTCAGCCAGGCAGCCTTAGTGAAATGGGGGCACTGTGCACCAGGCTACATATGAAGGAATAGTTACAGCAGCACTATTCACTGTCCCCCCAAACAAGGGTTAGCCCACATGTCCATCATCAGAACAGACACACTGTGGTGATGTACCATAAGATGGAATCATATAAAGAAATTTAAAATAAAAATTATAACTTTTTGCAATAACATGTAGAATTATATCTAATCAGACACAGAATACCTTTGAATCTCTTTGACTATGTATAGAAAGCCTATCCTTTATAAAGTTAAAAATAGGGGCTGGAGAGATGGCTCAGCGGTTAACAGCACTGACTGCTCTTCCAGAGGACCTGGGTTCAATTCTTAGCACCCACATGGTGGCTCACAACCATCTGTAACTCTAGTTCCAGAGGACATGACACCCTCACACAGGTATACTTGCAGGTAAAACACCAAAGCACATAAAATTAAATTTTTTAAAATAGGCAAAACCACATTGTATTGTTTAGTTGATGCATAAGGGTTAAAATCATAAGTCAGGAAGTGGTTATTCTGAGAGTCAGGAGTGAGGTGAGGGAAAGGATTATGTCCTGATGATGTACAGGCAGGCTGGGTGGGCACTTCTAGGGACCTAATGATGTTTCTTGAACTTTGTAGTGATTACACAGGATTTAGTTTCTGCGTATTTGTCAAACTTCACATTTATGTTTTATTAACCTTTTCTAACATACTACATTTCACCATGAGAATATTTTTTTAGAACTGAGGAGATGCCCGTTGTGTATGCATAAGGACCTACATTTGAACCCCAGTATCCAGGTAAAAGCTGGACACAGTGGTGGTGTACCTATTATCCAAATGCTGGGGAGGCAGAGACAGGAGAATTCCAGGGACTTGTAGGCAAGCTCATCTCTCTGAATCGGTGAGTCCCAGGTAGAGTGACAGATCCTGTTTCTAAACACAGGGTAGACAGCCAGCTCTGACCAATTTGGCAAGATATCCTAAGGATGCAATACTAGCCCTCATATCTTGGTAGCGACCTACAGCTCTCTAATCGGACCTAAGGCCCATTGAACAGGAGAGAAATCTTGCTAAGTATTGGAAACCCAGCCAACTGCCCAGGGCTAATGAGGTCATGGATCTTAGAGAAAAACCTACGACTGCCATTTTGCTACGCCAGAATAATTCCCAATTGCGTTCTAAATATTTATCTCTATACCCACAGGTACATGTAACTCTCAGATACATGTAACTCTCATTACTCATCAAATAAACTTTTCTTTGCAACAAAAGGAGACCATTACAGAACACCATAACTAGTCAAAATGCAAAGAACAAGTGGTCATGGGGTGGCCATCTCCAACAACACAGTTCCTGTATCTAAGGCTCAGGTAGCATCAATAAAGGGGGGTGGGGGGGGCAGAAGATGGTTAGTATACAAGGACCAGGAAATCTGCTGTGAGAACGTGTCTTCTGGAAATGACAGGGAAGCTTCACCCACACCTCAGCAATACAAGTGTCTGAATAAGACCTGACAAAGTCAATGCCAGCAGACGTGCTCACATGGAGAAAGAAATCTCACTGGGCCCCAGTCATAGACCAAGAGCTACAGGCAACTAAGGATTGTTGAGGGTAGGAGAACTATTCATCCCCGGGGATGAGCCCCCTAAGTGTGTCTCCAACACCAAGTGGTCAGCCACGAAATCATACACAGACAAGTAATACGAAATAACTGAGCGGGTTGTATTTATATATTTATGCATAGATATGTATTACAAACACACATATACATACATGTAGTAATGACAAAGAAAAAGATGCCATGAGCTTGAGAAGAGGTAGGGGGATATAGGAGAGATTGAAAGGAGGAAAGAAAGGGGAAAATGATGTAATTATATTTTAATTTCCAAAAAATTGAAAAAAGAAAAGGTGGAAAGAGGTTGAGAATGGCACTTGACTTTAGCCTCCATATGCACACACGCACACATACATACACATATACATGCACATACATACACATGCACACATATACACACATACATACATGTACACACATAGACATAGACATATGTACAAATGAACATTTTGTTTTGTTTTGTTTTTCAAGACAGGGTTTCTCTATGTTGCCCTGGCTGCCTGGAACTCACTCTGTAGACTAGGCTGGCCTCGAACTCACAGAGATCCACCTGCCTCTGCCTCCCAAGTGCTGGGATTAAAGGTGTGCGCCACTACCACCCGGCTAAATAAACACTTTTTGAAGTATAGCTTTGAGGTACCATTAATCTTTTTCTGTCAGGACATGTTATATTATTAATTTTATTGTGGGCAGCTGGGCAATGCTTCTTCAACGTTTTCCATCACTTCTTGGTGAAATATGCGCACATAGAAAGTTTCTGTTGTGGAAACCAGCACTTCATTTCCCCTGCTTTATTTATTTAGAGTCTTTCTGATTCTTGAGAGACTGACATCAAAGATGAGATTGGAGTTATCTCTGACCTTGAGCCTCAATCAGCTAGCCAGTTAGAATGGCAATCACTTCTACACAAAGATACAAGTGGACCCCTGCAGAAATTTAAGGAGAGCAGAGATGTCGTGACTGTGGGCGGGGGAGGACATAAGTGAGGCTTGTGGAAGGGACGCTGCTCTATTTCTTCTGTTTCTGTGACAAACACCCTAACCAAAGTCAGCTTGGGGAGGAGAGGACGTAATTCAACTTATAACCCGCAGTCCGTCATTGAGGGAAGCCAGTGTGGGAGCTCCAGGTAGGAACTGAAACAGAGGCTGGAGAAATTCAGCTATCTGGCCTTGTTCCAGGCTGTGTTCGGAGCCCAGGTCCGCCTGCCTAGGGATGGGATTGCCTACAGTGGGCTGGGCCTCTTACAGCAATTAGCAACCAAGAAAATGTCTCCACGGAGATGCCTACAGGGCAGTCTGATGGAGGCATCTTCCCAGTTGTGATTCTCTCCTCCCAGGCAAGTCCAGGTTGCTGTCGAGGTGACACAAAGTAGCTAGCACAAATGTCATCGGGAGTGGACTCTGGAGGATGGGGAGGATTGCATGCCAAGTGGAGGCAGAGCCTTTGAGGTGAATGAGACTTTATGACACAATGGCATGGGTAGAACTGAAAAGATCTGCTCAGAAACAGGAAGTGGTCAGCTTTGGAGGAAAGATATACAAGAAGACTGATGGGTGGGCGTGAGCCTGGCTGGGAGCAGGAAGAGCTTGGCTACCATGGTTAACAGTTTGTAGTTAAGTAGGCCATAGGCAATCCACCAAGAGTGTCAGAAAGATCTCAGCGATGGCAATCTGATGGTTGTGTGGAGAATGGTGGAAGCTGGAAATTGACATCAGGTAACTTCTAGCTCAGGACAGAGGGGATGAACTGCAGGGGTGGAAAGGAAGGAGCCGTAACTTAAGAGCTATTGTGGAGATGACATCTGTAGAGGTTAGGGCTCTGGAGGCTTCAGTGTAGGAGGGACGAACATAGGGACAGCAGGCTGGAGGAAATCAGGTACCCGTGTTTGATAAAATTGCCTGGGAGAACAATGGCACTCAGCAGGAAAAAAAAAAAGTATCAGTGAGAATTATTACTGTGTATTCAAGGGTGGGCCAGAAGATAATGCATTTAATTTTGGAGGCAGGGAATTTGAATGCTCTGGGATAAACAGGAAAGATATCAAAAGACATTTGGGAAAATATTTAAATATGTGTATTTTACTTTAAAGGCTCTTGTAGACTTTGAAAAACATTTGTAATTTAACCCTTTCAAAATTGTGTTATTCCTGTGTTTAGTAATGTCAAAATTCACAGTGTTTTGGGCAGACTTGAACCTGCTAGTGCCCAATTGATCTATGGCTATGCCCACTGTTTCTCACTGCCCTGGCAAGTCCCTGAACCTGAGCCGTAGATGTAGCTAGCCTAGGTCCACTACATGTAAGGGACTCTGAAGAAGATGGCCAAGGAGAATCTTGTTTAGAAAATGGATGGAGACATACAGAAGCAGAGTGGGAAGTCAGGAGGGTGGGAAGGCAGCCATCAGATCGTGGCTTGGAAACCCATGTAGAAGGTGCCAAGAGGAAAGAGCTTGGTCAGCACTGCTCAGGGCTGCTGGCGGGCAGGGACTAGGAGAGGCCTTTGAGTCAGATGACTGGATTGCTGTGCAGAGCTTTGTAAGGCATTCCAGGAAAGCAGAAGCAGCGGTGGTTTTGAGGCTAAGAAGTGACTGTGGGACATATGAACCACTTCATGACATTGTAGGGGACAGACCAGGACGGCAGCTAGAAAGATTAACTGAGGGACCAGTCGTGAGCGGTGGGGTGGGTAAGGGCACCTTTGCAGAGGCATCGGTGAAGGGGACGAGACAGATGGAGCCAGAGAGGGTGAGAGGAAGAAGAGGCTGGACCACAAGAATGAAAATCACTGTGCAAAAAGCTTAACCATCCGTCTGCTAAAAGAGAAAGCAATGGCCAGTCCCCTGCAGGACCATCCTCTCTAGGAGGAAGAGAGAGGACCTGACATAGCACTTAGAGACACGACAGATAGGCGCTTCAGTGTGCGATCCCTGAGAGCTGGCCTCTGGAAATCGTTAATTTCCATCTCAAACATACTGGCTGGGGATATGGTCAACGGTTCAGTGCTTGCTTAGTATGCACTAGGCCCTGAATTTAACCCCAGAACTGCACAATTAAATGCATAAATAATCTGTGAAACCTCAACACTTTTTCTTGCACTTCTGAAAAGGTCTATGTCTTTGTCCATAACAATAACAAAGATTCTAAATGGTGAAGAGCCTTAGGAACAGCCACAAAGAGTAGGCATTTCAAGATTACGGATGGCACTAGTAGATTTCATATCAGTGGGAGCCTCATTCTTGTGCATGTCCCTTCTAGCTGTGTCCTCACACATGGAAGGGACTAGCTGGGTCTCACCAATCTCTTGTAAGGCCACTAACCCATTCGGCCAACCCCCTTTCAAAGGCCCTATCTCCCAATACCACCATGCTGGGGTTAAAGTTCCAACAGGTGAATACCGAGAGGACCCAAACATTCAGGCCACAGCACAGCCCTGTCCAGGGCTGCATAGTGAGACCCTGTCTCAAAAACAAACAAAAGGATCTGAAGTAGTTCCACCTCATACAAAGGCTACCTAGGGACCAGTCAACACACCAAACTGTTCTTTCCTGACACATTGAATGCTCTGTGGTGTGTGGGGAAGGCTGGGACATCATCCACCCAGAAAAAACACAGTAAGTTTTTCTGTTTTTCCATGAACACAGTCTCAGCAACACAAAGGCAGCCCCTCTCCATAGGCCTCTTGTGTTAATGACCCCCTTAATTGTTGGGCAGCTGGTCAGGGTCAGAGGTGATAGATGGAGCAGGCAAGTCCAAGTGCTAAGTCCACGGGAGCAGTTGCCTACTGCATTAGCATCCAAGAGTCATATTCATGACTCTTTCGGTTTCATAGAAAATAAATAAATAAACAGAGTCTGGTGAGACAGCTCCTCGGGCAAAGGTACTTATGAGGTAACCCTGACAACCTGTGTTCAATCGCCAGAACCCATGAAAAGCTAGACGAGAACTGAGTCCACAGAGCTGTCGCCTGACTCCACGTGTGTCCACATACAACACACAAGTAATAATTAAGTTTTAAAATAATAAATTGAGGCATTAAGTGTGGCTCAGTGGTAGAGTATGCGGCGAGCGGGTGCTGGGTCCTGGAGACTTAGTCCCCGCACTATAAAACAACACAACAAAGTTAGGACAAAGACTAGATTTGCCAAACAACGTGATTGATGACTTTATCGTCATTAATTTCCTTCATTTCCTCTCTATAATTATAATGAGGCATAGGCTTTCAAGTTACTTCCCGACTTATGCATGTCTCCTGTAAAGACTGATTCCATGCAAAATGAGAACTTAATAGGAGTCGAAGTCTACAAGGAACAAACGCAGAACCTGGGTTAGGCAACCATGGCAGTGGGTAGGAGAAAAAGCCCAGATTCTCCTTTTCTTAAATCTGTGCTGTTAATAATGGTCCTTCCTCCAGACCTCTCAGCCTGCTTATCAAAAACAAACGGACAACTAAAAACTAAAAACAAATCCTAGAAACCAGAATGAGGATGTGCAACTTTCTGCCTCACTGTCCAATGCAGACCCATCTCACCCCCACACAAGGCAAATGCAGTCACCAAACACAAAGAATGCATACTTGTTAGATGACAGAACAGGGTCATAGAAGCAGCAGTCCACGTGGGACCCCACCAAGGCACCTGTCCGTCAATGCCTGCCCTGCCAGGGTGCTAGCAGGTGCCAGTCACCTGGCAAATGGTCCAGAAACATCCATCCCTCTGCAGGCTTCCTGTCTCCTCATCGGGCCGCTGGTCTGATCTTCACCCATATGCTCTTTGAGATTTGAGCCTGTTCAGCTTCATCAGTGCTTGCTGGTCAACCTGTCATGCTCAACGCTGGGCTCCTCCCTCCCTCCCTCCTTCCCTCCCTCCCTCCTTCCCTCCCTCCCTCCCTCCCTCCCTCCCTCCTTCCTTTCTTCCCTCCCTCCCTGCCTCCCTCATTTTCTTTCTTTCTTTCTTTCTTTCTTTCTTTCTTTCTTTCTTTCTTTCTTTCTTTCTTTCTTTCTTTCTTTCTTTCTCTTTCTTTCTTCCTTCCTTCCTCCTCCCTCCCTCCCTCCCTCCTCCCTCCCTCCCTTCCTCCCTCCCTTCCTCCCTTCCTTCCTTTCCTTGGCCACACTGACTACAGTCTGGCCCAGTTCCTCCCTCATCCCAGCTGTCCAGGTCTCTACACAAACTCCACTCCATCTCTGGGAAGCAAAAAGTTCTAAACTTGAACCCACAGATAGGACTAAAGAGATCTTCAACCAGGGTGAGAAAAAGACCTCACATTTTTTATATGCATTAATCTCCAATGAAAATATCCTATGGCCTTCAGTGATTGTAGACAAGAAATCACAGATATCTGCATATTATATGACAATTTTTGTGGTCATATTAAAATATTCTCTTCTACCCATCACTTCTCTGAAGTTAGTGGTTAATAGATATTCCTCCAGATCTTGTATAGCACATAAATAAGAAATGAAATAAATATAATTTATTTTTTAAATGTTGTTTAGATAGGGCTCACTGTGTAACTCAGGCTGGCTTCCTTGGCTCCCCAGTGCTGTTATTACAGATACCCCCACACTGGCTATTGAAAATATTTTGATAGCTCTATTTCAATATGGCCAGTTTATTCTCTAGTCGCATGCATTTTATAATCTGCATTTATAGGTTATTCTGAGATGGTCTTTGAATATGGCACACAGTATCCGGGGTATGTGCCCTACCTAGTAAGGGAATGTTTTATTCCCTGCTCAGTTCATCTGCTTCTTCCCTTTACCTCCAAATTTTTCTTCCTCTACCCTGTTCAAACATGTATAAAGGCCTCACAGGGCCTTTAGCAGAGTCAATTAATCTTCTGAATCCTTCTCTGTCCCTCTCTTTACCTCTCAGTGGAGCCCAGAACATTCTCTTAGCTTGGCCTAAACTTCAGAGTGCTCTCATCACCTTCTCTTCTACCCAATCACACCCACAAGGCATACTCTTCTAGTTACACCCTAACATCGGGCAAACCTCGAGCTCTCCCATAGGAGACGTAAAGTCAGGGACATGCGAAGTTCAAAGACAGATAAACTTAAAAAACAAACAAACAAAAAAAGACATTAGGTACCCAGGATACAACAAAGTGTTCCACTGCCCCAGATCACAAGGCCATCTAGGGAAGCCTAAAACTGTCCCCAATAAGTAAACGATGATCACCAAGTCAGAAGTCTGTAACTCAGTTGTTCCTGTGAAGACCAAATTGTCCTGCTTCCTCACCCAGCAGCCTCTGGATGACAAGCTCCTGTGATGGTGGAAACATCAAAGTTATTAAAACTTACCCAGAGAGAGAAAGAGAGATGCCACACACAGGATGCCTGCCATCTGGACCGGCACAGCCTTTCAAGGCAGCGTCACTGAAGTCGCTCAGAAGCCGAGTGACAAAATTCTGTGCTGTCACGGCAAAGGTAAAGAGGAAGCTATGGTGTGGTTTTCAGCCTGAGGGACGGAGGGACGGAGATAGCTTGCAGGAAGCAAAGGTGGTTACACTCAGATTGGGTGTGAAATGACTAGGTAGCTTCATGGTAAAGTGAACACACACAGACAGAAAGAAGCTGGGGCTCTTCCTGGCTAAATAGGAAGGGATTCCAGAAAACTGAATGAATAAAGAGCACCGAGAAATGATCAGCTCCCCTCTTGAGGAAGTATGTGAGGTCCCCCTGGAAAACACAAACTCAGGGTCACAAGAGGTGTGAAGACAGACACTCCAGAGTTAGGCTGCCTGGGGTTTGGGGCAGATTCCACTGTAAGCAGCTGTGCAATCTTCCAAAAGCTCACATTTTCTAACTCTCATCTCTAAAACGGGGCTGCTCATAACACACACCCCACAAGAGAGCCAGAAAGCTCATTGGTTTAAAGCACTTAAAACAGTCTTCGGTCCACAGTGAGTGCTGAATGACTACTAGCTCCCGTCATCACCGTCAGAAGACCTCTAAGGGAATTTTTGTCTTCCCAGGGTGGGTCTGGAGACCAAGGATAGCAGAAGTTATTAGTCTTGGTCTCTAGGACCTGTTAAAGCACATACTTAGGTAGATTAGTAGCAAATTAGTCTGTTTCAGGGCACAGTAACAGGTAGATTCTTCACTGTTTTATCCATCCATCATCTATCCACCTATTCATACATCTGCCAATCATCTATCCATCTACCATCCACCCACCATCTGCTCACTCATCATCCATTCATCTATCTACCATCCACCCACTATTCATCTATCATCCATTCATCCATCCACAGGTCCATCCATCCATCCATCCATTCATCCAGTCTTTTTTTTTTTTTTTTTTTTTTTTTTTTTTTTTTTTGTCTTCCCATGTTCTGGTGTTGTGGTAGAACTTGCACATACAAAGAGATCCACAACCTTCCTTTTATCCTCAGGAAATGCCCTTCTAAAAATAGTGTGTGTGTGTGTGTGTGTGTGTGTGTGTGTGTGTGTGTGTGTGTGACTGGTTTCTCTGTGTAACAAGTCCTGACTGTCCTGGAACTCCTCACTCTGTAGACCAGGCTGGCCTCTAACTCACAGAGATTCACCTGCCTCCACCTCCCAAGTGCTAGGGTTAAAGGTGTGCACCATCATGCCCAGCCAGAAAACACCTCATCAGATGACCATCAATGCAATGTGGCCACAAACAACGGGACACATCAAGGCAGAGAAGGAAGTTGGTGGGCAGGAGGGGAGGTCAGGGTGGACGGGACTGGGCTAAAGAGACAATGAGAGTTAAAACAGCTGGGGCACAGTTGGGAAACACTCTGGCATATCCGGGAGGTGTCGACTGTCCCTGTTGATGATGATGCTTGGAGCTGGTGTGGAGAGAGAGTCTATAGATTGGCTGGGACAGATCTTAGTGGGTTGTGAAAGCCAGCCAGACTCTAATCTTGAAGAGCAGAGGAACTATCAGGAGGGTTTTAAATGTGAATACAGCACGGTTTTTCTTCGAAAACAAAATTTTGTATTATTGTTAACTGATTGGAAGGTGAGGGAGGTAGAGAGGCCTATAGACAAGATGTCAGTCATAGATTTTTTTTAGTTGTTTGTTTCACCAGTGGTGAGTTCCTGAATTGGGGCATTAAAATAAAGGCAGAATGGAGAGATGAAAAGTCAGATACTTACTGGGTCCCAATACACGACAAGGTACCAAATGCCGGAGAGCCTCATGTTAAAGTACAGCCTCTCTTCACTGGAGACAGTGAGGTTGATGGAGATGAGCAGGAGAGAACATGACAGAGTGTCACACCGAGGAAAGCAGAGGAGGTCCCTTAGGAGATGGCTACAGTTGTAGGAGGTAGGGCATCTCCAGTTCAGAAGAGCGAGTGCTTAAAGGAGCCTTCAGGACAAAGGCATTTTAAGGTAAAGTTTATTTTCTCAGTGGAATGATCACAGATCAGGGGAACATCTACAAACGTGGGGATGGAGATACTTAATTCATCCATCCACTCTTTATTTATCTATCTACAAACCTATTCACTGAATCATCCTGCCCTCTGGTTAAACCCACAAGCTGTGGTCTCTTAAAAATTAGCTCTCTGAAGTCAGTTAACCTGCAAGGGCTTTTGTGAAAGATTCTGGACTTCCCTCTTCAAAGTTCTGCATAAGACCTGGAGGGTAAAGGAAGGGCAAGGAAGCTCCGCCCCTCAGGAACCTACTATCCAGTTCAGTAAACATCTGCAGATGAACAACAGAAGCCACAGGAGGAAGCAGGTTCATGGTGTCCAGTGCATGGCCAGGCAAGAAAAACACTAGGAGTAAATGGGCAGGGATGGCCACCAAGATCATTTAGGAAACACATGCTTGAAGTAGGTCCTTGCAGGTCAAGAGGGATTCTAGTAGGTAAGAGGGGATAAGATCCCAGAAAGAAGTAAAATCCCAAAGACAGAGGCAGGGGCATGCTGGCTATCTGTAGGAGAGCACTAGCTGGCAGGCTGCCTAGGGTTGAGATTTCAAACTCACCCTCGGAGCTGGTAATTACAGTATCAGCATAACTTGAAATGCAGAAATCTGTTCACCATTTTAGCTAGAGATGTCATAGGCCACCTTCTGATGTTAATATTTTAGGCAAATATACTGTATCCACAGTTACTACTGTGTAACAAACAGCTACAAGGCTTGGTGGCTCCAGTGATAAATATTTATTTTTACTGATGAGTCTGTGTATTAGCTGAGTGGGCTTTCACTAGTGTGTCAGGTGATGGGATCAATAATGGCCTAGGATGGCCTTGGGTTGGACAACTCAGTACTTCGCCATGTGTCTTACATATTTTCACATAAAGGGTCCCATAGAGCTAGTAGAAACATTCCATCCTAGAGGAAGGCTCCCCAAGACTCAAGAAATAAACAATTCACAAGTCTCAGGAAGTCCCTAAAACTTACCACACTCACAAGCCCCTTCCCATGCCCAGTATAAGCAGCAAGGATACTAAGGACAAGAGACTCAGCAATTGTTTGAGATTCCTGTTAAGTGGTGCAGAGATCTCCAGAATTCTAGCTTTCATGAGCTGTCACCCATGTTGGGATGGGTTTCCCATACTCAGCGGCTTCCTCTCTGTACCTTGAGTATCCCCTTAACTATGAAGTAAGTAACCTGAGTAAACTCACTGGTCACCAGTTGGACTTTGGTGGTATTACTTTGGTCTGTCATTGGTTCCCCATCTTCAATGAGTGGATCATTGCTACAAGAATTGTGCCACAGAACATAAGACCAAATTCAAATGCAAGTGATAGTTTTGTTGAAGGAAGCAGCAAAATGACCCAGCAAAGGGGTGGAGTGAAAAACTCGAGCATCAGCGCATCTGTCATGTGCGGTGAAGAGAGAATTATCTGGGAAATAAGCATGAACCACGCCGCCAATAACACGGAGTTTCTGCAGCCCTGAAATGTATCTGACCCAGTAAATGCGCTGTAACTTCAGATTCCTGGCTCTTGCCAAAATATTTTTTCTCTTTCTATTTTAGTTCCCTCCATTTCTGCCAGAATTGAGTATTGACAGGGTGATGTTGCTTCTTTTCTAGAGGAGGGAGGGAGGGGGGAGGGAAAGAGAGCACGCTTCTGTTGTCAAGGAATCTTCAGAAAAAAGAGAGACAGCTATTCTGCTGCCTTGGGAATCACTGCATGGTAGCTGTTGAAAAGGTATAAGATGTAGTTTCTCCCAGAGCAGAGGAGGGGGAGAACAGTCAGAACAGGGCGCTTAGAATACACTGGAAGAAAAGCTGTCCCTCTTCCTGCAAGGTAGATAAAAAGTTCTATTTTCCCCTCAGGCTGACACACCTCCATATTAGTTCCACAGAATCACTGAAACCATGAGCATTATGATCTTGTATCATACCCATCGAGGGCCCCCAAACAAACAGGGACTTTTCCTCACCGGGTGCAAGGCAGCTGCTTCACAGACTGATGTGGCAAGGTGGCGGGCATTGCTGGTCCCACTTTACAGCTGAGTGGAGTGAACCGAGGCTCCAAGTCCTGGGCTGACCTATGGAAACCCACCAGGTTAGAACGTGGCTAGATTCCAAGGCTGCTGGGCTGGCTAGGTTTGGGTCAACTTGACACAAACTAAAGTCATTTTGGAAGAGGGAGCCTCCATCAGGAAAATGCCCTCTAGATAGGCCGTGGTGCATTTTCCTAATGGGTGACTGATGTGGGAGGACCCAGCCCTGTGTGGGTGCGGGCCACCCCTGGACTGGTGGTCCTGAGGCAGGAGAGTGGTCTGAACAAGCCACTAGGAAGGAACAAGCCAGGAAGCAGCACTCCTTCAGGGCACCTGCATCAGTTTCTGCCTCCAAGTTCCTGCCCTGACTTCTCTGAGTAATGGAGTGTGATCTGAGAGTTGATATAAGCTCTTTCCTCTCCAAATTGTTTCTGGCCATGATGGGGTTTTTGTTGTTGTTGTTATGGGGTTTTTTTTTTGGGGGGGGGTTGGGTTTTTTGTTTGTTTGTTTGTTTGTTTCAAGACAGAGTTTATCTGTGTAGCCCTGGCTGTCCTAGAATTCACTCCTTAGACCAGGTTGGCCTTGAACTTAGAGATCCACCTGCCTCTGCCTCCCAAGTGCTGGAATTGAGGATGTGTGTTGCTAATGAAGGCAAGTGTAGGATAGTGTGTGGCTTGAAGAGGAATTTAAGAAAAACGAACAGCCTAAGGGGTCAGCAGTAAACTGCCATTGTGTTCCCTAAACTCAGACTTGCTAATGTCAGGCAGTCTGGGGCTAAGCCCCATGGCTACCTGTTGAGTGTTGTAGAATACTATTTCAAGGTGTGTTACTTCTGTTTATGCTCTGGAATATTTGTTTAATGATGCAAAGATGTGTTTGATTAAATAAAATTCACCTGCGGTCAGGAGGCTGAGTCAGCAGCTAGCTGACAGGAAGTGCTGGGGAGGAGCCAGGTGAGAAAGGGTTTATGAGGAGAGGCCAGGAGGAACAGGAAGGCTTTTTGGAAAACTCGAGTAAGGAGAGGAGGTGAGCTAATTGCTACTACTCAGCCTCTGAAGAGCAGAATTCCACCTTAACCTTTGAATGTTGAGTTCTTTAGAGGAGAGAGGTTTAGTTAGGCTCCCTTCAGAGCTTTGTGAGAGTTGGAGCCTGGGGGAACAGATTTCCCTCTGGCTACGGCCCTTGCAGCCTAACCGCAGTAGAGTTGCATTTGCTGATTCAGACAGCTGTGGCTTAAAAAGGTGGAGCACGCCTTTAATCCCAGCACTCGGGAGGCAGAGGCAGGCGGATCTCTGTGTGTTCGAGGCCAGCCTGGTCTCCAAAGCAAGTTCTAGGAAAGGCGCAAAGTTACACAGAGAAACCCTGCCTCGAAAAACCAAAAAAAAAAAAAAAAAAAAAAAAAAAAAAAAAAAAGGCAACAACCATTTAAAAAAAGGACAACAGTTCAGAATACCAGCCACTCCACAAGAGACCACTGTGACCTCAGTTAACCCTCCCCTGACCCGGAAGAAGAAACCAAGGCGCCCCTTTGTTCTGACTCCTTGCTACCCTGGCTCCATTAATACATTTACTATAAGAAGTTTTCCAAGTGTGGACTGAATTCCTGTGGGCAAAGGCAAAGGCCAGGGCTTGGCATACAAGCAGGTGGGCACAGCGGGTGGAGAGCTGGAGATAGACTTAGCTTCCTGAAAAAGACAGGAAGAAGCCACAGCAGGGATTCCTAGGTCATTTCTTGCTAAGTGAACATTCCCCAGGGAAGGGCGACTCCATAAACTTCCTGATTGACAAGCAACTTTGATGTACAGTTAAGAGAAGACGGCTCAGAATAGGCCCTAAATAGGAGGGAAGGAGCGGGGACAGGAAGATCCCGTACCCACCCTTAGGGACCAACACCCATCTGTTGTGGCTTTCTCAGTCTGCAAAGCTCAAGTGTCCATTGTATTACACAGCAGCTTTAAAATGTTTTTTAAATGTATTTGTGTGTATGTCGGTGGAGTGCACATGTGTCGGAGTACCCATATGGAGGTTCGCTGCTTACACTGTGGGTTCTGTGGACTGAATTCAGGGAGCTGGCATTGGCAGCAAGTGCTTTGAACCTGCTAAGCCACATTGCCAACCCTAATCACCCACCTTTTTGCCCTAGTTCCAAGCCACACTAGGATACATAGTCCAGGCCAGCCTCAAACTCACTATGCAGAGCAGGCTGACCTTGGCGATGCTTCTGCCTCAGCCTCCCTAGTTCCAAGATGACAAGGGTATGCCACCACATCCAACTTATCTAGAATGTACTGTCTTGCAGCATGCACAAACACTAACACCTTTTCCTTAATGTGGAAGAAGTTACAAAATATTTGTGGTGCCATGGAGCACTGAGCCCTTCCATGGTTTTTACAGCACCCCCTGGCATTCTCCTGTAGTCATCAAATGCTCTGTATGAGGAATCCAACACAATAGTTCTTGTATCTGGTGTATTTCGTGTGGTGTAGTAGTATTAAGGTTCAATCATGTTGCAGCATGCTCAAGGATTATCTATCATCTGTCCATCCATCTGTCCATCCATCCATCCATCCACCTACCTACCTACCTACCTTTGTATTTTGGGGTGTGTGTGTTGGGGGATGGGGACCTCATGCACCTGTGTGAGAAGAAACATGCACATGGAAGCAGTCGGGGTCTTCCTTGATCACTCTGTCTTGTTTTTTGAGGCAAGGCCTCTCACTTACAGTGGAGCTGGTGGATTCAGCTGGGTTGGCTGGCCAGAAAGTCCCAGGGAGCCTCTTGTCCCAGCCTTCCCAGTGCTAGGATTACAGGCATGTGCTGCCATGCCCAGCATCTGCATGGTGTCCAGGATCAGAACCTCATGCTTGCATGGTACTTTACCAACTAAGCCATATACCCAGCCCCAGGATTTTCTTTTTAAAGGGTAACCAATATTCCATTTTGTTTACTCATTCATCTGCTGATGGAAACTAAAGTTGCTTCTACCTTTTGGCTATTGTGAACATAATGAACATATGTGTCTCTTGGAGACATTGCTTTTAAGAACATATTTTCTTTAGGACATATTCCCAGAAGTGGGATTGCTAAATCATCTGGCAGGTCTATTTTTAATCTCTTGAAGAACCTCCATACTCTTTTGCATAATGGCTGTACTTAACATCTACACCAACACAGCTTATTCCAACTTTTTTGCATCTTTTAAAGAGTTTTCACTTACATGGTGTGTGTGTGTGTGTGTGTGTGTGTGTGTGTGTGTGTGTGTGTGTGTGTGTGTGTATGCGCTCATGCTCACATGAGTGCTCTTGGGAGTCAGAAGAGGGCAATGGATCCTCTGGAGCTGGAGTTACAGGCAGTTGTGAGCTACCCAGTGTGGGTTAGAAACTGTGGGTCATCTGCAAGAGCATCAAGTGCCCTTAACCACTGAACCATCTCTTCAGCCCCTTACCTGCATTCTTGCACAAGAATAACACCAGGCACTTCCTTTTTGAGAGTGGCTGTCCTAACACATGTCAGGTAACATCTCCTGGTGTCTTATGGGCAATGACGATGGGCATCTTATATGTATTCTTTACAGTTTTCTATGCAAGTCCTTTCCCAATTTTTAATTTTAATGATCAAATTTCTTTTTTCTTGTTCTTTTGTGGTTTTTTAAGACAAGTTTCTCTGTATAACAGTCCTGGCTGTCATGGCATCTGCTTTGTAGACCAGGCTGGCCTCAAACTCATAGAGATCCTCTGGCCTCTGCCTCCTGAGTGCTGGGATTAAAGGCGTGCACTGCCACTGTCCAGCCAATAATCAAATATCTTACACAGTCTGAATGTTGACCCTGTATCACATATATGTTGTAAATATTTTCTCCTTTCACACAAGAACATTTTAAAATTTGATATGGTCCCATGTGTCCATTTTTTTTATTTTGCTACTTATGTTTTTGGTGTCATACCCAAGAAATAATTATCAAATCCCAAGTCCGAACATTTCCCCCACATTTTCTCCTGAGATTTTTTTTTTTTATATATAGAGCTTTCATCTTACATTTGGGGCTTTTACCCATTTGGGACCATGTTTGTATATGATGTGAGGTCCAACTTCATTCTCTTGCATATGGACATCCAGTCTTATCAACATGCTTTGATAATACTCTGATCTCAACAATGTATTGCTTCCCCAACCATCAAAGGACTCTAGATAGCCATACTAACCAGTGCTGCTGGCCCAGTACGTTTGAGAATGCACAGAATAGGGAGGACTCAGGTGAGCAGATGGAGCAGGGTCTCAGCTGGCCTGCACTCAATAGGGTGTGGGTGTTCACCATGCTGTTTTCTTTGCAGACTTCAGATTTTTTTTTTTTTTTTTGTTCCTAGACAAGGTTTCACTGTGTAGCCCTGGCTTCATGGATCTAGCTTTGTAGACCAGGCTGGCCTTGAACTCAGAAATCCGCCTGCCTCTGCCTCCTGAGTGCTGGGATTAAAGGCATGCGCCACCATCACCTGACAACTTGCCATGTTTTAACATTTGAAGTTTTGCTCATTTCTATGAGTTGGCCAGAGACAGAGAGGAATACGGTTGCCAGGAGCTGCCACCCAGTTCAGGGCGACCCACTTCCTTCATTGTGCACTCAGAGGCACCCTCCTCCTGCCCTATACCAAGGTTAGGTCTAGACAGGTAGGGGTGGTCTCTGTGGCCCCAACAGCTTGAAATGATTGTGCCTAACCACTCTGAAGCCTGCCCCTTCTGTGTACTGACACATGTAAACTGCCCATTTTACATACTTTCTCTTCTCTGATGTGTCATCCCACATGGCCTCCAAGTGTGATGCAAGTATGTATCCTCCAATGCCATCTGTGAGCACAGCCATCGGCTCAGTGGCAGCCACTGCTGGTGTGGCGGTCCTTACACAGCTATCACTCCAGCATCCCATGACCATTGGCCAGGAAGCAGAGTGGCTGCCACTCAAGAACCTGTGCTAAAGCTCCTCAGGGTGACCTGAAGATGAGGTCACATCGATGTGGTGACTGTTCCAATGCAGGGCACATCCGAAAGAATCCCTGAGCACTGGCCACAGCGGCTAATGCTCCATCCTCATGGTTCTATCAGACTGTCAGGACATCTGTCAGGCAGCCTCTTAGACCCAATGGGTAGAGCTACATCCCTGGAGAAGTAAGTACAAGTTAGATTTCTGCAGCAACCAGTGTGAGGAAAGGCCCAGGAGCAGGTGGTCAGCTTCGGCAGTGACACACTTCCTCTAACAAGACCACACCTGCTCCAACAAAGCCACATCTCCTAATAGTGCCACTTCCACTGGGGGCCATTTTCTTCCAAACCAGCCCAGCCCAGGAGCAGGCCTGTGGCAGGAGACCAGCCTCAGCAGAGCTTGAGCACATGGCAGGTATGTGAGAACGTTTGTTTTGCTTTTGACACTTGAGAAAGGAACTGTTTCAGTAACAGTAAAGGGTTGCCCAAGCCAGGCTCCGCTTGCATCAGTGCTGGGACTGAAGGGAATGTAACGACAGGTCATTTTTGACAGCAGATCATTTAACTGCAGGATGTGAGTGACTGGGACATACACCCCATCTGGGTAACTCACATGAGGTGGTTACTAAAAGGGACACAGAAGTGCAGAGTACAAAGCAAGGCCAAGGGGAGTGTCAGTCCGGGAGGTGGGCTGCCCAGATCTGCTGGGGTACAGTGTGGCTTTTATGTTGTTGAGGCTGGTGCCTTCCAGAGCTGGGACTGTCGAGTGAGTCAGAAAAACCACCTGTTCCAGTCTCCATCTGGTCACAGAACGTGAGTGTGTGTTTCCTCATCTGCACAGGGGGATGGTTTCTAACTTCTCTTTCCTCAAAAAGAGACCTCTAAAGGTCATGGGAATTCAGCAGGGGACAAAGAGGGCCCCGAGCAACAAGATCCCGGTCTCTATACCTTTCTGCTTGCTGGGAACCTTATCATGGATGTGATGGCTGTTCTTGGTTGTCAATGTAACTACATCTGGAACTAAAACTCGCCAAGCTGCTGGGCACACCTGTGAGGGATTGTTTTCATAATTAAATTTCAAATTTCACTTCTAATCCCGATCTTTTCAGGTGGGATGATCCACCTTTAATCTGGGCCACACCTTCTGGTGGTTGCCTGTATAAAAAAGGACATGAAAGAAGCTGGGCGGTGGTGGCGCACGCCTTTAATCCCAGTACTCGGGAGGCAGAGGCAGCGGATCTCTGTGAGATCGAGGCTAGCCTGGTCTACAGAGTGAGATCCAGGAAAGGCGCCAAAGCTACACAGAGAAACCCTGTCTCAAAAAAATAAAAAACCAAAAAATAAAAAAGGACATGAAAGAAGGAAGCTTGCTCTCGCTAGCAAGTCCATTCCCTCACTGGCATTAGAGTCTACTTCTTTGAGATTCCATCATATACTGACGACCAGCTGAGACATCCAACTTCAAGATGGGATTCCTGGATCTTCTATTTGTAGACAGCCATTGTTGGACTAGCTGGACCACAGCCTGTAAACCATTCTAATAAATCCCCTTTATATGTGTGTGTGTATCCATTTTATATGTGAGGTTCCTGTGGAGAACCCCAGTGGACTCTAGGAAATGCACTTGTTTCATTGTAGGTCAAAATCTACAATGCTGTCTGTGTGTGAGTGTGTGAGTGTGTGTGTGTGTGTCTGTGTGTGTGTGTGTGTGTGTGTGTGTGTGTGTGTGTGTGTGTGGCTTGCATGTACATGTGGAGGCCAGAAGAACCTCTACTGTTGCCCAGCTTTTTTTCTGAGACAGGGTCTCTCACTGGATAGGGAACCACCTGTCCCTACCACTTCCTTAGTGCTGGAAGTGTGTGTTACCATGCCCAGCTTTATACATATACATACATACATTATACACACACACACACACTCACTCACACACTCACGTACATACATTATATATATATATATATATATAATATATAATATATATATATATGGTTATAAACAACCATGTAGGTACTAGGAATTGAACTGGGATCCTCTGCAAGAGCAACTTAGCCATTTCTCCAGCCACCCTCAACCCAATGGGTTCAGAGGATGGTGTTCAGGTCCCCATGCTTGCAAGGCAAGGACTTGACTGACGGAACCCCTCCCTCGCCTGACAATGCTTTCACAGGACTGGCAGAGACCAGAAGGTTCTGACGTCGCACCTGGAATTAGCCACAATTCCTCCTACTGGTGAGAGGAAGGCCCCCGGAAGCCAACACCAACTTCCTCACACAACTTCAATTTAAATTAAACTTCCTTTAATGAAATAAAAAACAAAAAAACAAATGGTGCATTGCATAATATTTGTGGCCACAGTATAAAACAACACAATTAGTTTGTATAACACTGGATATGGACAAAAATACACAAGACCTTCTCTTTGTCTACGGAAAAGTCTGCAGATTCTCGTGTTATACGCTAGAAAAGAAACCCAACCTTGTTCTCCTGGTGATCTGCACGCGTGTGTGTCACTGAGAATATGGTCACACAGTGGAGAACTTACCTAAACCCTAATTCCCTTCTTCCTCTGTTGTCATCGGTGAAGCTAAAAAAGGAAAAAAAAAAATTCCCCCGGAAGTAGCGAGTCGTGTAGTATTGCTTATGGTTCCTGCTCCAAAGGCGCAGTCTTTGGCTCACAGATGCCGTCACAAAATCATGGCTGCAGGCGGTCTGCAAAGCAGGAGGCAAAAGCCACCAGAGAGACAGACAGAGGTCTGGGCAGGAGGAAGCCCTGCGGCTGGGAGGGGGAAGACACACACACACACACCGGGACATTTCTAAATGAGGATTTAATCCAGCTGGTGAGTCAGGGGGCCAGCATATCCCATGCATGAAAAATCGGAAAAGTTGTTAAAAAGCCAGAGTTTGCATTTTTCTTATTTTTTAAAAAAGTGAATCGTGTGTGTAAACATCATAAAGTAAACAATTTAAAGTAATTTCTAGGCTTCAATCTGAATGTAGCTTAGGCTCTTTCGGGGGGGGGGGAATCTTTGCCATTAGGGGAAAAAACCCAACCTTCTATAAAGTTCCTATTTAAGAAGTGCAATTTCATCTGCCAAGGCGTGGCTTAGCCTTCCCTCATACCAGTACTTCCGGGGAATGGGGAGGTGGGGTGGCGGAGTGTGGCTCAGGAAGAGCACTTCATGGGGGGAACCCTATTTGGTACATCAAGAGTGTTTGACCACACTTACAAAGACTTGCGTCCCAGAATGTTAATAGTCCCAAAAGGAACTAGGTCCTGGGGTTTCTGGCCCATCTCCCAGCCCTAAGCAACTTGGGGGTTGGGGGCATGGCCAGAAGATAAAGGCCAGCGCCTCGGCAACTCAGGCTCAAATCTCAACACCAGTTGAGAAAGGGAAAGGTAGGCCCGAACACTCCTCTGTCTCCCCATCAAGGGCCGGCTCGGACCCATCAGTGGCTGTATGTGCACCCAGGGCCCATCTCACCCAAGGCTAAGTCTCTCTCTCCTCCTAAGGAGGGCTCAAAGGCTGTCACTAACACAGTACCTGGCTCCACTCCCCTAATTCCTGTTTGTACAGTCACCTGTACCCCACCTCTGAACCAGCAGGAAGGAAGTAACATACAGAAACACCCATATCTGCCAAGGCCTCCCCTCTTCCGCTGGCCTCTCTTGCTCGTGTGGGGTGCAATGGCTGTCTCCCTTCTGGCTGGGCTGGACCCACCTGGGTTGGACCCTCTGGCTGAGAGACTCCGCACAGGAGCAGAACAGTTGCCAGGTGGGCACAGCCAGCAGAGGAACCTAGGTGGTGAAGACAGGCCACCGTGGGCCACAGGGGAGGAGGTGGGGAGGGAGCTCAGTCATCTCGGCTCACAGTGACAAAGAGCTGCCTGTGAATGGCCATCTATTTGGATTACTTTATTGCTCAAAACAAAGGAGCCCCCCCCCCCTTTGGAAGACAACAGTGTTAAATCCTTCGGAGCCAGAGGGAAGAGTGAGGGCACCAGTTGGCTGCCAGCCTTGGCACCCAGGGGAGGCTTGTGGAAGGCCAGTGCTGTGTTGGGGTGAGAGACTTGGAGTGGCCGAGGCCCTGATGGAGCAGGCACTGGGGACCTGAAAGGTGTGTCTGGCTGATGTCCTAATCCCTGCTGGGCCCAGTCAGGCAGCGCCAGCAGCTCTCACCCCTATTTTACAGGCCACTCACATGACAGTAAATTGCTGGGTTCCCTTCATATTCCTAATGCGAAGGCAAATGTCCACAAAATATACCCCTCTTCACTACCCCCTGCAGGGATCTTGAAGACTTCAAGGACTGCAAAGGTCACCGAAAACACACATTTGCTCTAGGCAATTTCTGATTCCTTGAAGTCAGTCAGGACTGCAGGCAGCAATCTGCTTGTGTGTGAAGGAGCTCACGGGGCAAGGGGAGGGTGTGGGGCACTGTGCCGGTCCATGGCAACCAGCGACAGCGCCTCTCAGGAGGGACAGGGGACCTGGCTCAGCTGCCCTCTGCTCCTACCCTCCTGGGTCCCTGGGGGCACAGTGGCCTCGAACTATCAGGGAGAGAGAGCATCTATTCCTTTCCTTGTCCCCCGAGTCCTCTTGTTCACAGACCTTCTGCCCTGGACAGAGGTGGCAGTGGATTTTTCTTCATACTCATTCTTAAGGCTAAGGTGGCAAGATAAGGTGCTTGGTGGAAAGCCAAATTCTAGACTCCAGGGCTGCCATTTCCTCATTCTCACAGAAACAAACCCGAAAATGGAAGATGCTAGAGAAGAAGGGAAAACACAAAAGGCATGTGGATCAAGAAGTCATGGACTCTTGAGTTTAGGTTCTAATATAGTTTAAACTCCTGAAAATGGGGGATGGGCAGGGTAGTCAAAGCCACAGCTTGCCTTGTAGCAGGTCTTTATCAGCTCCGGGCCAGTGTGGAGGGCAGTAGGTAGCCACACTACAGATGCCAGTCCCTCGTGGATGGATGCTGGCTCTCAGGTGGGCAGGTACCCTCTCACCCATGATGACCAACTCTGAACGCCTCCACCCTTCCTCACCGCGATCCCACAAATCAAAAGTGATCAACACACACAAAATCAGAGGGTCAATAAGCCTCTAGGAGAAAACTAATGAGACCAGGGTTAACCATTAAAAAGCTGCAGCTGGGGAAACACACACTCGATTGTTACATGTCAGAAAGTGCCGTGGGAAGAAGAGCCGTGTGCTGCTGGTAAACGTGTCCGCGCTCAGAACTTGACATGCAGAAAAGAGAGAGCGCCAAGTCCCACCTGAGATTAGAGAGGACTGGTTTTAGTGTAACACACTTTGTCTGAAAAGATCACTGGTCCTCTTCTCACCCCTCCCACCATTCCTACAACGTTCCTCTGTCCCTGTCTCCGCGGCCGCTTAGTCCATCTCCATGGACATGAGCCTGCGGCGCTCCCGACGCGTCTCCCGCACCTCCTTCTTACAGCACCAGTGGGAACTGCAGTACCCGATGAGGCAGGACAGGAGTCCGATGACTGTAGACAGGCCCACGCCGATCAGCAGCGGGTACTTGAAGGCATTCAGCACTAGGGAGGAGAGGAAGCGGAAGGGTTAATGCTGAGAGGGAGGGTGCTGGGGAGCACTGGATCCCTCCCTCCCTCCCTCCCCTGTTTGTGTCCCCCCAGCCCCCAGTCGGGTCTCTGCAGAGATCAGAGCTCATAAATCCCCTATCCTGCACCTGGCACATGATTCAGAAAGGAGTAGCCCAGCTCCATTGAAGAAACGAGCAAACGTCCCCCCACTCAGTTCTTCGGAGCTGGGCACACCGCAAAGAGATTTTACTTGATGCCTTTGAATGTCAGCTTCTTTTTAGGGTTTTGGCAGGAGATTGATTTTTAAAAGTCAGTATAAGGGCACCGCACATTGAGCAGCAGATGCATCCTTAAAAAAAAAAAAAAACCTGAATAAATCAATTCTATGCATCAAATAACTGAAGTGTACTAAAGATGCTATTTTAAGTAACACTATAGTAAATTATCGAGCAAAGTGAATAATCGCTCCCCTCCTTGTTTGGTAAATCTGGGTTTTCATATGGAGTTACTTCAAGCAGAGTTGAAGATGCAAATGAGGCAGAGATGACAGAAGTTGAGATCCCACCCCAGGAGCATCCCTCCCCTCCCATCTTCCCTCCCACAAAGTCCCACTAAGCACCAGCATTCGGTGCAGATGCTGCCTCTGGCCAGGTCCCTGCTGTTTAGAATGGTCTGATTTTCCTAACAGCCCCATGGGAGACTACTGTCACATTTTTCAGGAAGTATTGTGGAGCTCTGTCCTCCAAGCTGGACATGGTTGTTGCCATCTTCAAGTCAGACTGGCTGTGCTCACCTGCTTGAGGCCCTCTGAAGAACAGGCTTACTAACAGTCCCTTTTGGAGAGGGTGGAGGAGGGCCACATGAGGCCCTCTATTCCAATATGTAAGTGGGTGGTAGTGGGGTGTGTGTGGGGGTGTGGGGGTGTGTGGGGTTGTGTGGGGGTGTGGGATGAAGTGTGTGGGGTGTGTGGGTGTGTGTGGGGTGTGGGTGGTGTGGGTGTGTGGGTATGTGTGTGGGGTGTGGGTATGTGGGGTGAGGTGTGTGGGGTGTGTGGGTATATGTGGGGTGTGTGGGTGTGGGTGTGTGGGGTGTGTGGGTGTAGGGGGGTGTGGGGTGTGGGGTGGGTGTGAGTGGGGGGGTGAGGTATGTGGGGTGTGTGGGTATGTGTGGTGAGGTGTGGGGGTGTGGGGGGGTGTGGGGCATGTGGGGGGTGTGAGTGTGTGGGTGTGTGGGTGTGTGGGGTGGGGGTAGGGAGGACGATTCTTCTTCACTGGTCCAGCTGCCTGTAGGCTGCCCATACTCCTGGAGCACTATTGAACTCACTGGGTCACCAAGTTGGCTTGGGTGAGATCGTTTCTCTGGCTAGTCATTGTTTTCATTGGCAGTGACTAGAAAGTAGACTCCCCAGGAAAGGTCACACAGCAGAAAGACTGAGGGACCTGAGGAGGAGCTGGAGCTGGAAGGGCCCTCTCCTCAAACTGATTTGCCACTAGGGAAACACACTCTTGGTCAAAGCTTCTCCTAAACCTTGGAGCATCTGGAATCAATTCTCTCCACGGAGTTGTTCCAAATAGAGTAGCTTTCTGCGGCTTTCACAGGACAGACACGTTTCTTGAGAATAAAGGGACAAGTGCCCAGTTCTGAGATGCTCAAGGGGCAGAGATATGATTGGTTAGGTTGGTCCGGATGGGGTGGAGTTGGTATGGGTCAGTAAAGCTAAGAGACACTCTCCCATCTCGGGGTTCCAAGAGGTCCCCACTCTGTGCTAGTGGCTCTGGGGGAACCTTTCTTTTCCAAGAAGTAAAACAATATGTGATGGGAGAGAGACGTGAGAAGATCAGAAGTTCGAGGCCAGCCTAGGGTTAGACAGTGACTGTGAAGCAAGCCTGGGCCACATGAGATCACAAAAAGGCAGCAGGTGGGCAAAAGTAGTCAGTCTTTACAGCCTCGCCTGAAGACCTCTCTGCCCCCACATGGCAGGAGCCCCGCCAGCCTTAGGAACCACAGTGAAGTGGGTTTCCACAGAACCACAGAAGAGCCAACACTCCTAAAAATCTTCTCCCAGTGCAGTCACCAGGCCAGAACTGCAAAGCTAGCAACTTGCAAAACTGCTTTGGCCCAAGCCAGGCCCTAGATCAAAAAAATAAGCTGGACCAAACTATGGAAACCTGGATTCTATGTGCTGCAGCAAAACACAAGAAGAAGATACTCCAGAAACTCAGCGAGGGAGCTCACCATCCATCTTCACAGTTATAAAGATGGGCCTGGAGTGGATCTCGGCCTCCCTCTGCCAGGAACCTGTCGGTGACCTCACCCACGGAGTCACAGAACAGTAGTAGTTGCCAAAGTCCTGGTCCTCAGAGCCGTGCACTTGCAGCAGGAATTCCAGCACGCTCACTCGCTCCAGGCTGAGAGTACTCTTCCAGTCCCTCTGGCCTGTAGTCACGACTCCCTTCCGGTCCAGGGAGGATAGGAGGACGGGATCCTTGTCCAAGCCAAAGGAGTGTACTGCAAACCAGGATACATCGAAGGCCATGTCGTCTGTGGATTAACAAGCCAAAACGCTGAGGTCAGTGTGTGAGCAGAAGTGATTTACACACTCCCATGTCTGGAACCCTTATTCCAGGCCGGGTCTGTTCTAGATGAAGCCTCAAGCAGCCTGTGATGATGAACTGTGTCACATTCACCCCTGTGGCAATGCCACACAGCCACAGGTAGTAGTGTGTGAGCTTATGACCAAGTGTCCAACCTAACCACCACCCTAAGGAACCATAGGACAAAGACCTGGGGTCACTCTGGCTCCACAGACAGCCCTGTATGTGAAGGGTATGGTGTGCAGGGTCCCGGGGCACTTCAAGCCAAAGAACAGGAGACTGGGAAGGGTGGAAGTGTGAAGGAACAAAATGTACACAAAATGATCAGTACCAAATTAAAAGCTGTGCACAGTTTGGATTTTATTGTTCACTGTAGTTTTTTTTTTTTTTTCTTCTTCCCCCTTGCAGACGTGTTTTAAGTTCAAAACAAGAGGGGAAAAAAAAAATCAAGCTGAGAAAATTGAACCTAGTTAATAGTCCCAGAGAGCAAAGCTGTTGGATCATGAAGTACGCTGTGAAACTGAGATTCCAACAGCCTCAATGAATTAAGATGGGCAAAGAGAAAGGGCGTGGTTACAGAGACTGTGGAAACTGAGGCCACATGCTACACTCAGACCCCCCTTGACCGTACCAACCAATACCAGCTGTTGAGCTGGGAAATTCATCCAGAAGGCATGTGAGAACTGTGGATCAGAAACACAATTACGTCTTAAATCTGCTTGACAAAATTCCTTAAAAAAAAAAAAAAAAAACCACTACGAGTATTGAACCCAGGGCCGTGCTGGGCAAGCACTCTGCTGGTAAGCTACACCCCTGGCATGGGACTTTTTATGTCAGTTTTTGTTGAACAACAAAAAATAACACACATTCATTCAGTGGAAATAGACCAATATCTTTGGAAAACACACTACAAGGCAAACAAACGCTATCCCGACCCATGTAAGACAGACTGAGCGGAACTCAAAGTAGGCATTTCCTAATGTGTCCAAATGATAATTCCTTCCCGGCTCACTACTAAGGCAGATCATCTCTCTCCTTCACCCTACATACATTGGCACAAACAGTTCCCAGTATGTAAGTCTCTGAGACCAGCTGGGCAGGAAATGGAGTGAATACTGCGAACTGCCTCATTCCCCGCCAGGGCCAGGGCACAGCAGGCACTTCTACCCATGGAAACTCGAGGCATAGGGGTGTTCCCGTTACTGTATTCCCCACTGTGCATTATAGGATGGTAGGCTGAGCTAGCCTGGGCTAGAACCCCAGAGCCTACTGGCCACGTGACCTGAACAAGCCATGTTAGTTCACGGCAACTTAATTTCCTCATCTGTAAAGTGCAATTGATAGGGGTCTGGAGAGACAGTTCAGCAGTGAAGAGCACTTCACTGCTCTTGCAGAGGACCCGGGTTCAGTTCCCAGCACCCATGTCAAGTGGCTCACAACCGCCTGTAACTCCAACTCCAGGAGGTCTGACACTCTCTTCTGGCCTCCACAGACAGACAGACAGACAGACACACACTTGTATACAGACACACATAGACACAGATACACACTAAAAAAATAAATCTAAGAGCATGGGCAAACACTGCAAGAACCCCCCCTGGACCACAGTGAGTGCTTAATAATTAAGTGACTGGCCTCATCTCCATACCTGGCCAGACAAGTAGCTGCTGCTGGGAGGAAAGGCATGACTCTCTGCTGTCAAGGCTGTGGGTCCCTCATGTGGACAGCTGCTGTGCTGAGCCACCTCATCCCACCGCATACACTGGTGTAGCTTCTAGATGCTGACACTCTCTAACTGTACCTCTCCAGAGCCACCTTACTTGCTAGAAATGCCTCATGGAGGCTACAAGACACCGTTAACTTCTGCCGAGGACACGAAAGCCCAGCTCCTTTGTGGCCTCAGCTCCAAGTCCCAATAGCATGGCTGCTGGGGCTCCGTTCCTTCGCGCCCTCACAGCACACTGTGGAGAAAGCCCTCCATGACTCATACTCGGTCTGCTTTGCTGCGGAGCCGGACCATGGCGCCACCCACGCTTGGCTGCTCCCCTCCTGCCCTGGTACAGGAGTGCCTTGGCTCTCGGCCCACTTATGCAACTTTCCCACAGAGAATTCCCTCTCAGAGCCCATAGGATGAAGGAAAAAAAGGAAAAAAAGAAAGAAATTACAATTTGTGTTTAATTATTCAGACTCTTCCACCCACACAGACCAAGAGTGCAAAGTTCTGGAAAATTGTGATTTGCAAGATACCGGCTACCTATAGCTTTTGCAATTACACTTGGAGAAAAGAGTTCTACATGAAAGGCACAACCGGCGACCTATTAATTTGCGAGAAAGAGCATTCGGAGGTTTATTTCTGAATATATCATAAATGAGCTTTAGAACAGCAATGCCCGAGGCAGACTTTTAAAGGGGTTTTGCGTGCCTTTCCCTGGCAATCTTTTCTACGTTTACCTTCATTTCCACGTGCAAAGGTACCTTTGTGTCTCTATGCTTTCCAGCTTCAGGACGGCAGTGGCCGCTCGCTTGCTTCAGAGCCGGTCTCTTCACGCCTTACCCCAGTGAACAAGCTAAGCAGCCCCTGGGTGTGCAAGTGTGTGTGCTGGGGGTGGGGGAGGGTTCTTTCTCTTCCTTTCCTCCTACAAGCGCCTTTCTCCCACCTCTTCTAAAGCACATGGACATTGGAGAGCAAAGGCTGGTATCGGCAGGAAACCATGCCCGCAGGTCAAATGCAGCCTACCTTGTTCTGGAGATCGGTTTTCCTGATCCTCAGCCATGCTCGTTTGTTTATATTGTCACCCACTGCTGCTTCCCTGTGTCCGAGGCAGAGCTGAGCGGCTGGGACCATATGACCCACAGAGCCCAAACTATTTCCTACTGGGTCCTTCATAGGAAGCATGCACAGATCCTGAGCTGGCAGCTACCTGAACCTCTGAACGGTATGGTCCTGAAGGAGCCAGGCATCCACCCTGACAGTGGGGGCTGCTCAGTAGATTACTTCCAGATACCGGTGAGGCCCGCATCCCATCCCGTGTATCAGCACTTCACAGAGAACAACAAATCCTGCCTGCGTGCCCCCAGGGCCATACTTCCAGGCGTCTGCACACACAACCACACAAGAACTCACACGATTTGGCTGGCTGCTCTAAAGTGAATGACTCTGTTAGGAATGGGGTGGGGCGAGCAGGGTCAGGGTCACAACAGGTGTAAGGGAGAAGGGCAGGCCTCAGCAAGCTAGGCTCTTCACAGAACCTTCGAGAAAAGGCAAAGTGGGTACAGTCCTGCTCAGCATCAGGGACAACACCCTAATGCCTTTAATGCTCCTTTAAGACCAGAGCAACCAATGAGAGGGATGTCACCTGGCTGCTGAATGCACCAAGCAGAGAATGTAGGAGGGATGGGCCCACAACCTGAGGCATCTGTTGGCAAGGCTAATCTTTTCTACAGAGATTCATAGAGCTAGGGACACAGCTTGGGACAGGCTTAGCATGGGCAAGGTTTCATCTCCAGGACAATGGGAGAAAGGCTTTACAGAGCCATCCTGAAAGTTCTAATGGTGTCATTCTTCCTCTGGTCTGTCTGTCTTCACGGGTGTCTCTAGGCTGCAAGCTCTCTGGGGCAGACCTTGAACATGTTTTCACCACTCTACAGCTGCTCTCGTGCACTGAAGGAACTCAGAAATAATGAATGCATGACACAGAGGAGGAGGACCCTGTGAGTGGGTCTCTAGGCAGGTCACAGTAACCCAGGAAGAGATCTCCTGATTGCCCTGAAAAGTGTATTCAAATCTCACAGCAGATAGACGGCCTCACAGACCCAAGCCGGCACCAAGTCAGGAAAAGTGGTGTCCTGGCTAATCTTTCGTCAACTTGACACAAGCTGGAGTCATCTGAGAGAAGGGAGCCTCAACTGAGAAAATGCCTCTGTGAGATCCAGCTGTAGGGCATTTTCGAATTAGTCACTGATGGAGGAAGGCCAGGTCCATCGTGGGTGGTGCCACCCCTGGGTTCTATAAGAAAGCAGGCTGAGCAAGCCATAGAGAGCAAGCCAGTGAACAGCACCCCTCTATCTATGGTTTCTGCCCTGTCTGAGTTCCTGTCCTGACTTCCTTCAATGATGAACAGTGATGTGCAAGTGTAAGTCAAATAAACCCTTTCCTCCCCACCTTGCTTTTGGGTCATGGTGTTTCATCCAGCAACAGAAACCCTACTTACCTAAGACACATGGAGATGGACAGACAACCCAAACCCTAGTCCCCACACCTGAGTGACACACTGAGAATGACAAGGGAAACATTTAACAGAAGGCAACTGGAGGAGGGGACAGAGCGGAGGGAGGTACCTGGATCCAGCACCGCTCCTTCCAGAGTGACAATACAGAACAACTTGATGAGATCTCCCCGGGTGACTGACGGCGTGTCTGAGTGCACAGAGGCATTAAATACGGGACCTGCAAGAGAGCGACATTTCAGCTGCATTACTCTTTCCCACACGTTCGAATCCCATTCCTGAAGCTCCAACAGCGTCTCAAATGTGGCTCTCTTTCCTGGGACCTGGTCTAGAGAGCTCAGAAAGCAGGTACTCTACGATCTCTTTTCTCTACTCAGAGACACCGGCATGGGGCACACCTACCCGAATTCAGTCCTGACTAAACCTGAACTGAACTGTCTCTGCCTGATGACCACAGCTCCTTTGGTAGGATATGCTTACCTCGCCGCTGGTAAGCTTAGGCTGGTTCCTGGTTCCATGCAGTTCAAACTAGCTGGGGTGGGTTAGAGCCAGAGGGTCAGGAACTGAACCACACATGCTTTTGGTCTCAGTTGGGTGACTGCTCAGGAACAGGGACAACACCCTAATGCTTTTAATGCTCCTTTAAGACCAGAGCAACCAATGAGAGAGAGACGTCACCTGGCTGCTGAATGCACCAAGCAGGGAATGTAGGAGGGATGGGCCCACAATCCTGAGGCATCTGTTGGCAAGGCTAATCTTTTCTACAGAGATTCATAGAGCCAGGGACACAGCTTGGGACAGGCTTAGCATGGGCAAGGTTTCATCTCCAGGACAATGGGAGAAAGGCTTTACAGAGCCATCCAGAAAGTTCTAATGGTGTCATTCTTCCTCTGGTCTGTCTGTCTTCATGGGTGTCTCTAAGGCTGCAAGCTCTCTGGGGCAGACCCTGAACATGTTCACCACCTCAGTATGTTCTGCAGTACTGATGGGGACAGAGACCCCAGAGTTAAAGGGCTGAAACCCAGTTAGGAGACAGAACACACACCGCCCGTGCCCCAACAATGACAATGTTTAGATAAAGTATAGTAGGGGGCACTGAGAGGATACTAGAATTTCAGGGAACAGAGACAGCCTGGAGAGTCATTTAAAAGACCAACCAATTTGGAGGAGGCAGGGTGCATATAGGAGTGTGCTATATTTTGGGATCAATTCTGCTGTGGAACTATAACTGAGATACACACACACACACACACACACACACACACACACACACACACACACAATCTCAACCTTCACTGAGATAGGCTTTGTCTCCCCACAAGAATACAGTGGCCTAAAGATCATTATGAACCTATCTCTGATTCCCTCCTAGGTTAAGGGCGTTACATAGCTCAAGCCAAACTGATCCCAACAGCTTAATGCTTTTTTAAAATGATTTATTTATTTTTATTTTATATGCATTGGTGTTTTGCCTGCATGCATGTGAGGGTGTCAGATCTCCTGGAACTGGAGTCACAGTTGTGAGCTACCACGTGAGTGCTGGGAATTGAACCTGAGTCCCCTGGAAGAGCAGCTGAGCCATCTCTACAGCCCCACAGCTTAATATTTAACCTTATCATCCCAACTTCTAAAACCTAGGAATAGGAAAAACTGAAAGAATGTTCTAGAACATCAGTGCTATGGGATTCTACTTGGATTTTCAGTAGAGCACAGAAAGATGGCCTGGGAAACTGAAGTAAAGCTTACTTGAGGAATAGGGACATTACTGTTTTCTTGTTCAGATTACTGGAAAGGAAAATGTACCCCAAAGTGTGTTTTTAAGCATCCATAAAAAGGTACTCGCTCAGGAGAGTGTGTGAAAGGTTACACCGTCATGATGAGGCAATGAGCTGAAATGACTCTGGCTCTCTTTTCCCTTCAATTTGATGACTAGTAAGAAGTCATTAAATTGCTTTCCTAGCACTAAGGATATGAATAATTTGTGTAGTTCAGAGAGAAAGGTAAAGAAAAGGTGGTTATGGAGGTAAGTGTGTTAGGGAGACCTGGGGACTTCACTCCAGAGGGGCTGAGAACATGGCAGGATGGCAGTCCCAGGGGACATCATCTCCTACAGACACTCAGCTCTGGTCCCAGCTCCCTTAGGTTCTCATGCTCTGGCCCCGCTCTGCCCACAGCTGTGTGGAGGACAGGGCCAGCCTTACTGCTCTGAACCTGTTCTGTGGAAATGACTGGGAATGTTGTTCTGTCGGTTCAGGGTGTCAGTGGCCATGGTGAACAAGAGGATTATAATTTTCCCGTAGATTAGAAACTTCATTGTAATAACTCTGCTAAGGGCTTTCTTTGAAAGTATTCAGGCCCCTTCTAAGAGGACCCCAAGTGACCAAACACTGAAACGCTCAACTGATATATGTATTGTTCTTATCTGAAACAATGAAGAAAGACTTACCTAATTTGAACAAATGTCACTTTTCTTTATTTTTCCAAAGAGAACCCCAAATGCCTTCTGGGGCACAAGTCATAACTCCCATTTCCCTACTGGTGGCTGCCGTGGGAACCAAGGCAGGGTCTGTGCTCTGTCTCACACTGCAGACAGGGCTGGGAAAGAAGGCCTTCATTGTGGTGAACAGCTCACAGTGGTGGATTTCCTTCTAATGAAATCAATAGCTCGATGGTAATATGGCCATTATCCCAGAATAATGGGATATTTAGAAATATTTTCATTATGGTCAATTTTTTGTGGCAATGCTGTTTTGTGAGGGAATTTGTCTGGTTAACTGTGCAGACCACAGACTACGTCTTGAGAATTCGGTGAACGGCCAGAGTCACTAGGGGTCCCTGACTTCCTAGTCAGCTGAGAGTACAGGGACCACTTACCTTTCAAATACAAACATGGACACCCCTACCCTAGAAAAAGGCTGGAAGGGCAGCATTTGTGTGTAAGCAAATGGTGTAACCCATCTGGTCCCCAGCCATGGGGTCTCAGCTCAGTGATGCCACTCTCTGCAGTCACTACGAGAGCGTCTACCTGGCATTTATTCTAACAGGAAAAAAATGATTAAAGGGTGAGGAAGTGGGTCACAGACTTTTACATATAGCCAAGATTCCCAAGTCATGAAGAGACCACCAGAGGAAAAGCTCCAGAAAGACGAACAACCTAAATTAGCGTTCATAGGGCAGGGCGAGGTAGGGGTGTGACTGCTCTACTTTCTACGGCATGGCTCTATTTTAATTTTTTAAGTACTATTTTTATCTTAAGTGTATGCCCGTTTTGCCTGTGTGTATGTCTGAGCATCACATGTGTCGTTCCCATGGAGGCCAGGAAAGGGCGTCAGCTCCCCTGGAACTGGAGTTATGCACAGTTGTGAACTGCAACGTGGGCACTAGGAATTGACCTCAGGAGGAGTGCCCAGTGCCTTTAACTTCTGAGCACCTTCACTCTATTTACAAACTCCTGCATTAAAAAGAAAAAAATTTCCTACTCTTTAAAAAGGATGATGCTTTAATCTCATTTTAACCCTGATACTTAGGTCAGCACCTAAGCTATGATCTAACAAGAGACCAAGGCTGGAGATTGGGTGACAGGAGGGTGGAGCCAGGGTGGACTTTGTCATGGATCTTAAGGAGAGTGCTGATGTGTAGGAAGTAAAAGTTCTTTGGGACCAAATCAGTTGTTTACTAGGGAGGTGACCTGGGTCCCTAGCACTGGGCTGTCAATCATCAGGTGGCAGTTTCTAATTCAGATGGGGACAGACTGACAATTCTACAGACAGAATACAGTTTTTAGGCAATCTATTCAACCTGGAAGTAAAGAGATGACTAGCTGCCATACTGAGATTTAAAGAATTAAGAAATAGACCCAATATCCATCCCTAACCCAGAAATATATACAAAGGATTTTATATCTCCCCTCTACCACATAATTGATATAACTAATGTAAAATGAGTATGTAATCAGCTCAACAAACACAAATACAGGGGATGGGAGGGGATAGTAATTTGATAATTCTTTTCCATGACAAAAATGCCCAACAAGGGCCAAGTGTGGTGGCACAGGCCTTTAATCCCAGCATCCCTGAGGCAAAGGCAGGCAGATTCTGACTTACCTATAAACAGATGTGAATGGTTTAACAATTTCTTTTTTAAAAAGATTGAAGCTACTGGTGGGTGTGATATGCTCAACATGGGTGGTGGGAACCACACTTGGGTCCTCTGCAAAAGCAGTTATGTGCTCTTGACCACTGAGCCATCTCTCCACCCTCCAGATGCGAATAATTTAATTAAAGCATCTTGCATGTGTTGTAATGATTCAGCTAATGACAGATTTTTTGTAGATGAATATAAATGTATGCATTCAAAAATCTCAAACTATAAAACAAAACAAAACAAAACCCTAAAACTCCCTAACTAGCATGTAGGGCACACTAGTGAGCACTGTTAGTCTGTCACAGATGGTAATTCTCACCAGGGGTCATCTAAATGAGATTGGGGGTTTGAAGCTTTAAAAGCCATCTTCCCACTGAAAGACACACACACCAAAGGTGTGTCAGAGCCTAGTGAGTCACACGTAAGTGTGAAATATTTCCACTTGAGAACATACACCTTGTAGCTATGCAGTTCAGAAATGTAGGCTTTTCTACCTTACAACACGATAATATTCTAGTTGCTGAGGATAAATTCCTTTCTGAGTAGACACAATAAGCACCAAAGAGAAACATCATCAATAACCATTCTTAACAAACCAAGCTGACAGTCACCGATACACAGCACCACAGCAACTCTGGTAACACCTAATTTCAGGAAGTTTATCCCGTCTAAAACGGAGGGAAGGAGTAAGGCTGAGGGCCATCTCTGGGTGGAGAGAGTCCTAGAGGTCCAGAGCTGCAATCGCCACCTCCAGTCCTGGAACTGGAAGCCATGGAACGAGACCGGATTCAGGCTCCCGCTCTGAACCATCCGCTCTGACAGGCCATGTGCTTTTCTCTCCACTGTGTTCTCCAAAGACTGAAGTCTGAGTTCCAGTCTTTTTTTTTTTTTTTTTTTTTAATAAAAACATATATTTCCAAACCAGAAACAATAACTTGCACATGAGTGAATTAAAACAGTGGGGACCTGGAAACACCCAAACTGTCCATCAGCTGACAAAATGATAAAGTGTGGCCTCACCATGTAGTGGGACAGTACTCAGTCATAAAGATGAAGCGGAAGGGAAACATGCTGCCACATGGGTGACGTGGGAAAACACTACGCCCAGTCAAGTCAGCCAGACTCAAAGGTGACCTTTGTGTCAAGCACACAGTGCAGGAAAATCCATACACAAGGGAAGCAGAGTGGTTACTGGAGGTGGGAGGCTGGACACTGTTGGGTAATGGGTCCGAGTTTCATTTGGGTACCACAGAAATATTCTGTAACTGACTATGGTGACTGATGGCCACACAATCCTGTGGATATATGAAAAGCCACAGAATTATGGACCTTAAATGGATAAACGAAATGGCAGACGAATTCTACTTCACAAGCTATTTGAACAAAGCAAGGACAGGGTCTTGGGAGGCGGCACAATATAGAAGATGGATGGCCGCCTAATAATGAGTACCTGAGTTCAAATCCCCAGCCCCCGTTTAAAAAGCAGGGTGAGGTCACATCTGCCAGTAACCCCAGCACTGCCGCCTGTTGTCAGTGGTGGGCACAGGGAAGCATCTCTGGCTTTCTAGCCATCAGCCTAGCTCCAGGCTCAGTGGGAAACGGTTTCAAGGGAAGAAGGCTGAGTGACCGAGCAAGACACCCGACATCCTCCTCTGCCTTCCCAAGCACACATGTGCACATAAACCACACACATATAACACACACACACACACACACACACACACACACACACACACAAGTAAACAAATAATAAGGACCCTGGATTAAAATATCAGGCTGGTCTTCCAGCTCCATCCATGACTTCACGGAGTTCTCCGCTCACCTGAGGTTTGGAAGTCAATCTCAATTGGATTGGAGAGACTGGTCGCTGCTTCTCGCCACAAGCTACCCCCAATGGGAGACCAGGCTGTCACCACGCAGCGGTAGAGCCCTGCATCAGAGACCTGAGTCTGGTACATTCGGTATCGAAACTCATCCTCTTGGACCTTCTCTAGCACGACGCCGTCCACCCGCGAGGCGTCGGTCCAGTTCTCCAGCTTCACCACGGAATCCTGGTCCAGGGAGATGATGTACTTGGTTTCATTGGGACTGGAGAGGTCCCCAACAGGTTTCTCAGCCGTGATGAGAACAGAGTAGCGTGGTGACTTAATATTCTTGGAAGACACTTTGCAAGTCATCTCAAATGTATTCCCCGCAGCAAAGAAGGGCTTTGGCTGTCGCGCCTTTACCACGAGCACAGAATCTAGAGAGAAGAATCAGAGGGAGGTCATTTCCAACAGATTTGGCTAAAACGGATATGCATCTAAAAAAAAAAGAAAAATCAAAGCATCCAGGAAATAGGGATTTATTTGCAATTTGTCACACGATAACACTAAGGAAAATGCGGAAACTCCAAAAGAAAGTAACGTGTCTGTGAACAGGCTGAAAACGGCCACAGGGGAAGCAGCAGTCAGGAGTGATCTGAGGTGCAATGGACAGGGAAAGTGTCGACTGGAGGAATTTCAAATCCTTGAGATGTTTCATGGAGAGAACTCAGAGAGTTAATCTCTCAAGATTCAGCGAGCCGGGGAAGCCAGGCTAGGCTAGCCACACCACAGCTTTGTCTGCTGAGTGTTAGCCTGAGTGCCAGCACGGCTTTTCTCTGCCTGACCTTCTATCACTAAATGCATCCGCAGATACGACCCCTTCTACCTGGCTTACACCTTCAACTTCAGAGACGTGGTTTTAAGGTTTTGAGCCGATGTCTACAGCCACACTAGCAGTGGATCTGGCCGTTCTTTCGGCTTCTCTGTCGAACACTAATCCCTAAGCATGTACACATGAGGTCTCATCGGTCACACTGGAGCACAGTCAGGCATGTGGAAGGTACTCAAATAGCCACTAAAAGATGAAATCAATCATGCCCATTCCTTTAAAAGACTTTTGGTCTTGTTTTTATTTTGTTTTTGTTTTTTTTGTTTGTTTGTTTATTTTTATTTTTTCAAGACAGGGTTTCTCTGTGTAGCCTTGGCTATCCTTGAATTCACTCTGTAGACCGACCTCAAACTCAGAGATTTACCTGCCTCTGCCTCCTGAGTACTGAGATCAAAGGCGTGTGCCACCACAGCCCGGCTCTAAAAAAATCTTTTAATATAAAAATTAATCTAAAAATCTATCCAGTTAAGAATTATAAGCTGGGACTTGGGGAACAATCTGTCCCATCAATCCTATCAGCACCACGTAGGTGCTATACTGTCTTGGGAGAGATGACTTCAGAGGGGCCACTGGCCCAGCCGTACTCATTGTTGCTTCTCATGTGAGCTTGGCCTTCCATTCATGAATCAGACGTAATGACTGACAGCCTTCCTATCACAGGCTCTGGTGATGAAACGGTAAGCCAAAGGTGCAGCGACCCTTCACTTCATGTACCAGTAGAGGAAGATGAGCAGGTGAAACACACAGCGTGCCTAGGTGGTAAGAATGTAAGAACCACCACAGAAGAAAAACAGACAAGAAAGAGAAAGCGGAGGACTGGATATGGGGAAGGGAGCAGAGTTACGGACAGAGTGGCCCAGGAAGGTCCCACTAAGAAGGCGACATTTTTCTGCCCCCTGAGGGAGGTGGGAAAGCTTTCTAGGCAGAGGAGACAGCAACGGTGAGCTACAGAGCTTGTCAGGTGTTGAGGGGAACCATGGGAAGGGCAGGGGAGTGGGGAGAGCTGTGGTAGAAGCTGGACGGTCACTCAAGGCCACTGAGGGGACTCTGAGACAGGGAACCTGTGAAGGTTCAGGGTGGAAGACGTTCATGAGCTGACTGGATGCTAAGGTGTAGCTAGAGTTTTCCTGCCTGGCCCACAGTCAGGACAAATCTCTGTCACCCGCCAGTCCCACAGCCGCTCAGACCCGACCAAGTAAACACAGAGACTTATATTGCTTACAAACTGTATGGCTGTGGCAGGCTTCTTGCTAACTGTTCTTATAGCTTAAATTAATCCATTTCCAAATTAATTCCACCTTGCCATGTGGCTTATGGCTTACCGACGTCTTCACATGCTGCTTGTCATGGTGGTGGCTGGCAGTGACTCCTTCTGCCTTCCTGTTCTTTCTTTTCTCCTCTCTGTTAGTCCTGCCTATACTTCCTGCCACTGGCCAATCAGTGTTTTATTTATTGACCAATCAGAGCAACACATTTGCCATACAGAACATCCCACAGCACTAAGGGTGTGATTTTTTTTTTTTCTTTTGAGACAGAGTTTCTCTGTGTAGGCCTGGCTGTTCTGGAACTCTCTCTCTGTAGAGCAGGCTGGCCTTGAACTCAGAGATTCGCCTGCTTCTGCCTCCCAAGCACTGGGATTAAGGGCGTGCGCCACCACTGCCCAGCTGCTGAGGGTATAGTTAAGGGTGGCTGCAAGGAACCCAGAGAAGAGGCAGCCAATGTAAATACAAGTGAGAGCTAGCAGTGCTTATTAAGAGTGAAGCATGAGAAGCCGTTAGACTCCAAACCAGTCCCAAGAATGAGGAGTTAGAACTGGGCATGGTGGTGTCTGTCACCCCAGCACTTAGGAGGTACTGACAGGAGAGTCAGGAGATCAAAGCCACCTCTCACTACATGGTGAGTTTGAGGATGACTAGATACATGAGACCTTAACCTCTAACAACAAAAAGGCCACAAATCATCAAACAACAACCCAAAAGGGGAAGTAAGGGGTCAGGGTATGGCCAGCTTGCATAACACGTGTAAAGTCCTACCTAGGTTCAATCTCCAGCACATTAAACAAAACAAAGCAAGACAAAATAAAGAGAGTGAGGAATCAGAGGCGAAGGTTCAGGTCGGCAAACTAAAGATGGAAGAAGATAAGTTACAGAGGCCAGGGGTTCCCCTTTGGACACAAGTCTGAGAGGTGCCTGCTAGGCAAGCAGGCAGGCAGCATATCACAGAGTCTAGAGCTCTAGAACATGCTGGCATAAACATGCAGAACTGGGAGTCAGGCATTGCTCCGTGGAGTGTGAAGACACTGCGAAGGGAGGTGAGCAGGAACTCGGGGACCACGTCCTGATGCGGTGTCCTGTACGGGAACTGGGAGAACAGACAGGAAGTTTCGGCAAAGAAGGCTGAGATGCAGCAGCCAATGAGGATGGAAACAAGTCTGGGAAAGGCAGCCCACCAGCCATGGGAAAAGCCAAAGCACTTCTGGACGGAAGAAACAGTCCCGGTCCAGGAAGGACACTGACAATAGGTGTCTGCAGTGTGCTGATGTCTGGCGATCTTAACATGTGCCGTGAAGGGGAAAGTCGGCACCAAAGAGAAATGGAGGAGAAACTAGAGATATTAAATATAGCTCAATCAAATCCGCCGCCACACGAGGACAGAGTGGTGGGCAAGGGTTGTTCGAAACAGAAAGATGGAGGAAGAAGAAAATTAGTTTCCCTAACAGCACTGTTAACAGGCTGGTGGGAAAGGACCAGAGGAGAGAGAATATGGAAGACATGAGAGAGAGGGTCATGGGCCTGGGCTGTGAGAGGGGCTGACCTTTGCTAAGACGTAAGGGTGAGGAACAGGTTCAATGCTGGACATGGCAGATCTAAGTTCTCCTTTGACTGTCTTTTTATAGGGGGTGGAGAGGCAAGGCCAGAAGCTGATGGAGGCTGGGGAGGATGTTTGCAGAGAGAGCAGGTGGCAGGCAATTAGCACTTAGGAGAGTGGGGAAGTAAACACATGAAGGGAACCAGAACGGCTCTCCATGTTGAGAGCCCATGTGACAGAAGGGACTGGAGATTTCAAGAGAGACCAGACCACTGTTGGAATGCTTTCTTCCTTCGACTGCATCCAGCTCTGCACACGCAGCCAAGGAGACAGCCAGGCTGGCTTTGAATCGGGCTGTGCTGTAAGCAGAATATAGGGCAGACCAAGCCAGGGGCGCGAGAGTTAAGGATGCCAAGGAGGGGCATGACTGACTGGGAACGGAGGCTAGCTATCAGTCGGTGATCATCTAATTCTCCTTACCCCTTGGCCCTGGACACACATCAGGAGAGCTACAGGTACATGCTGGACTTCCTGGTGAGAGAGAAGTGAAGCCCCAGTGAGAGGAAAGAGATGGCAGGATCACCAGGACAGAAACACTACAGGGAAGGATCCAGAAAGCCTGTGTGCAGAGAGAACCAGGCATGCGAAGCTTCAGCTACGGGGGTGGGTAGGGGGTGGGTTTCAGCTATCAGAAGTGAGCAGGTCTGATGTCCAGAATCAGGAGTGAAGGACCGAAAAGGACAGAGGATGTGACACTCAGAGAGACAGAGACAGGGGACCGAGAACAAAAGCCTTGTCTCCGCCAGGGTTCTCCACAGTGGCTACTCTAGACAATTCAATACCAGTGTCCAGACCACACACACCTCAGACCAATTCAAACATAATTTCTCCCGGGATCTTTTCTTTTTGAAAGCTCCCAGGATGACTTCAACAAAGCCAGCCAGCCAGGAGTAGTAACAGAGTGGCCGTGAAAGCCAGGCTGGCATCTCCAGCAAATGAGCAGAAGACCCAGGAGTCAATGCGGTTCTTGACAGGAGTGGAGAGGAGGAAGAGGGAGGAGGAAGAGGTCTAGCCCTGGGCAAAGAGATGCAGGGGGGACTTCTGGGGCGCAAGGGAAATGGTAGAAACTGCCCTGACTCCTCTTGACGGAATGTGGGAAGAAAACACTACCACTTAGGAGGGCTTCTGGGACAACTGTTCTCAGAGAGGAGGCTGGTGACTGAAAAGAAAAAGAAACAACGGAGTTCAGGAGATGCAAGGCTTTGCTACTGACAGTGTCTTAGCTTGGGGACACACGAGAAGTGGCAGTGAGTCTAAAGAGGGTCGTGGGGTGACTACCGCTCCCTAGAGCATCACATGGGTTTCCAGAGTGAGTTGGAGGGGGAGGGAGGTGGTAACTGAAACAGACCCAGACAGATGACGTAAGAAACTAAACAAAACTGAACAATGACCAGCATGAAGTTCCTACCTTCTGAGGCCCAGAATATGTTGACCGGCTTGGAGAAGACGTCCTTACTTTTTACCCAGCTGTTGTTTCTCTGCCTGGTCCAGGCAGACACAACACAGTAGTAATTGCCCCTGTCTTCCTCTGTAGTCCTTTGGATCCGGAAACTGAACGTGTCTGTGTGCTCCTTAGAAAAAATAAACTCTCCACCCTGGGCCCGCTGCTTGCTCCTCTCTCCGTATCTCAGAGTCCAGTCCCCATCCATGACTGCAAGAAGCTCACTGGCCACCACATCGTCACTGCGACGGTTCATTCGGTAGTACCACGACACGGTAAGTCGGACGCCAGTCTCCACGCGCTTCATGTCCACCACCCGGCATTGCAGTTCTGTGGGGTCATCTGAAAATCCAGGGACCTTAGACGCATTCAAGTAGACCTGGTATTCTGGCTCTGAAGGAGAGAGAGAGAAAAAAACACAGCAATGTAAGAAGCGGCCAAAGGAACGAGCTAGGACCGCTCATATTCTGGACAAACTGTCCATCCCGCCAGGCTCTGGGATAGAAATCACGTCTTTGTATTGGGCGGCATAGACCCTATAAGAAGAGTGTTTCTCAATGCTGCTTGTAAATCACTTCTTCCTAGCTCTGCCTTAAGGAAACTGCCAAGGTGGCTGGAGAGATGAATCGGAGGCTAAGAACATGTGCTGCTCTTGCAGAGGACCTGGGGTCAACTCCCAAAACCCATACTGCAATTACAACCATCTGTGACTCCAGTTCCAGGGGACCCAACCCCCTCTTATAGCCCCTGAGGACATGGTACACATGGGGTGCACAGACATACATACAGGCAAAATACCCATACACATAAAAAAAAAAATAAGACTAAAAATAGAAAGAGAACACCCACGGCCAGAGGAGCCCGATGTCCTGGGTCAGAACCCCCACTTTTGCACAGAATGAGGGAAACTGACAGGGACTTCGGGCAGTTGGAGTCTTTGGGAAGGATCTCAGAAACTTAGTGTCCACTTTCTATCAAGACTGTCTCTGGGAGGCCATGCCAGCCCACAGACCTCCCAGGCTCCCACTGGAAGAGTAATGCCAAGTTCTAACCTAGAGAACAACCGACATTCCGAGGCCCACGAGGACTCAGGTTCTGACCACTCCTGGCCGTGCCCCAAATGCAAGGCCCCCAGGTCCCTATCCTCATACATATTCTTATCCTCATTTGCTATTTTCCACTGAATCTGTATTCAGTCAGCCAACACCCCCAGCTTAGACTCCCCCAAAGGACATTCTTTTCACTGCCACAAATACCTCACCCTGTGACTCTGCCAACCGTGAAACCACCCCACAGTGAACCTGGCCCTGGTTAAGTCTGCCCAGTATCACCGCCCACTTCCCTACGGCGTTTCCGTGTTGGTATCGTCACCGCTGCGGGCCTCCTCCACACTTGCCTCCTTAAGGAACCTGCATTAGAACCCCTGGGTAACCTGCCTCGCTCCCCACTGCCCCTCCACAGGCCGATGCCCTTGTGGGACAACGGCGTTTGGGATGTTCTGCAAGCCTCAGTGTCCCTGGGGATGGCGCTCTTTCTCTGAACTCCCATATGCTTTCCTACACCAGTTAGCCACTCTGCAACTACTCTTTGCTTGGAAGTCTCATCCCCAAGATCCTGGAACACAGGAAGAACTCAAGATATATCCCCGGGATTGATGGTAAGGTTATTAGAATGTCTACATTTTTTCCCCTCCAAGCGCTTTGCCTTCGATGAGAAAAAAAAAAAAAAATCATTCAACTTAAACAGAGCCTTCCACTTTCCAGTGCTCTCTTTATCTCCATCACCTTTAGCAATTTTGTTTTATTTCTTGCTGCTTTTATTTATGACTCACATGGATTATAGACTGCTGAGGTCAAGGAACTGTTCTTTTGTGATTTACACTTCTAATGAAATTTATAACATCATGACTTCTCCGAGAATGATTAACAGGGCTAAGAAATGGAAAGAACTCAAAATCTTAATTCTCTCAAATGCCGTCTTCACAAGCATTTAATCGTGTGTTAGACTAGGCTGCACCATAGAAGTAAACCCACAGGGCCCCTGTGTGGCTGTGTGAGCAGCCCTGCTGTGACGTGGATGCTGTGTAAGCAGGGACCGTAGGTTGCTGGGACATCAGTGGTAGAGAGGACCAGGCTGCGTCACTTCACTGTGCGGAGGGACAGCAGTGCAGGGGGTGGGTGGGCTCTGAGATTGTCTTCCCACCTCCCCGAAGGGGGCTAACATGTCATAAGCTTTCCCGGCAGCAAGTGATTGCGGGGTAACCTCCCAGGAACTTGTGAAAGACTCTCGGCTCCCCACATTCAAGGCTTTAGACCCTTCTGTTGTGCCCAAATGTGGTTCAGACTGAAAAGCAGAACAGAACGACCAAGTTCATCTCACGTGGAAATGACAGAGTTGAACTGGCTGTGCACACAGCAAGGTGGCACACCGTTTTCCAGAAACCTGACCATGAAATTAGCAAAACCGCTGGGTGCCTGCTGTGCACAAGGCAATATATTTGAAGCTTGGGGCTGAGACACTCGAACGGTGTAGTTGCTGTGGAGTGGGCAACTGCCAGACAAGAGAACACAAGGGAGCTTGGAAGGAAAAGCGTCACCGCTGGTGACATTGAAGCTTCAGAGCGTCCCACACACTGGGGCACCACAGTGGCAGGAGCGTGTGGTGACCGGAGAAGCTCGGGTGATGTGGAGGGGGCAGGAGGAAGAAGGAAGGCTAGCAAGGGGCTTTAGCATGAGTTTCTTGGCAAGTGTGGAGGAAGCTCGGAGCCAGCGAGATAGAAATACGCAACACAGCCACCCTAGACAGTGCTCTCAACTTTGTGTGGCAGTAGCCACCCTGGCTGCCCTTTACAGAACTCTGTCTCTTTGGAGTGTGGTCTGGGTAACACTTTCTGATGCAACGGCATCAACCTGGACACTGCTTCCTGAGGCCATGGAGAGCAATGGAAATGGTCTGCAGCTGTGAAGTGCCAGGGGTCTGCAGGCGGACCGGGTGCTGACCCTGCTTCAGCCATCGACCCGCAATCTTGAACACATTTCATGAGCTCTCTGATACCTCATCTGTAACGATGCAGACAATGACTATAACAATGCCTCCTAACATCACCACAAGGATAAGAATTAGAAATATCCCTAAGGGGGCGGAGGGATGGCTTGGCAAGTAAAAACACTAGTTATGCCAGACTGAACGACCTGAGTTCAATCTCTAGAACCAATGTAGGGGGCCAGCCTGGTGGTACTCGTCTGTAATCTCAGCACTTATGTGGCAAGATGGAAGGCACAGACAGGAGAATTACCTGGAGGCTCACAGGCCTGCTAGTCTGGAGTACACATCATGGCAGAAACAGCAGGAGAGTGTCCTCAACAATGTAGAAAGGACAGCTATTCTCTGACCTCCACACCTCTGCTGTGGCATGACTGTGCTTGGACCCTCCCCCCAACACAAATAGTAAAATAACAAAAAGGTGCGCAGCCTGGTTCCTGGGGTACACACCAACACACACGAGCACACACATACACTGTTTACTGCTCACAGTTCCCACTTCATGCCCTGAAGGAACACCTTTCAAAGTCCAGTGACTTCCTCACGGGTGGGAGCTCTAGTCCCAGGGCTGTGCCCTTCCTACCTTTCAAGGCCAGCATCTCTCTGGAGCCCAACCTGTTCTCTTCCAAACTTTACAGTTTCTAAGCTCTACCGCTCAACAGGACAATTTCCAGGACACCGAAGGCTGTGCTGGCCATGGCATTGCCAATTACTGCCACAGGGAATGTGACCGGAGGACGGCTTCCCATGGGCCTGCACCCTGGCCCGGCTGACCGGAGCGGAGGAACTGAGCTGACCTGCCGCTCCCCTCAGGACTCCTGTTCTCAGATCACGTCCTTTTTAATAATAAATCTTCCTGTCTTTCACGGTTTACTTCCACCCACAGGCGCTTTCTTCCCAAGCGACCCCTTTCTAAAGGCTGTTAAAATGATGAGGAATGACAGGGGATGCTCGTCACAGCACCGTCCACAGTCGCCAGGAGAGGGAATCCACCTGAGTGTCAACAGAGGAACAGAGAAAGGCAGTGTAGGAGACAGGTACACACTACAGTACTTTTCAGCTTTTAAAACAGAGGGAATCCTGTCATCAAAAAGGATGTGAATGAACCTGATAGAGTGTGTTAATCAAAATAAAGACACAGAAAGACAAATGTCTCAGAGAACCGAAAAACATCCAACTCATAGCATCCAAGAATAAAACGGTAGTTCTCAGAGGTTGGGGCAGGGAAGGGGCGGGGGTTTGTCAAACTTCTGTTGGACAGAAGAGAATCCAGAAAGCTCATTTACAACATGGTGACTCTTCTTAGGTGACTGTCTACAGGTGCTCGAGAACGGCTAAGAGGCTGGATTTTAAACGTTCTCACCACACGAAGAGTCAGCGTCATCACTGCTAACAGATACGTGAATTAGCTTAATTCAGCCTTTCCACCCTGCAGGCATATATCAAGGATCACGGTATACACCATAAATATATACAATGTTAAGCCAGATGTGGTAGTGGATATCTTTAATCCCAGCACTCCCGAAGCAAAGGAGAACCACTGTGAGTACCAGGCCAGCCAGAGTTCAATGGTGAGACCCTGCTTCAAAAGTAAAGACAAGCCGGGCGGTGGTGGCCCACGCCTTTAATCCCAGCACTCGGGAGGCAGAGGCAGGTGGATCTCTCTGAGTTCAAGACCAGCATGGTCTACAAAATGAGTTCCAGGAAAGGCGCAAAGCTACACAGAGAAACCCTGTCTCAAAAAACAAAAAAAAAAAAAAAAAAAGTAAAGACAAAACCAAAGTACCAAAAAACAAAACCACATACGCACAGAGAGAGACACAGACATAACACATATGTATAATATGTATATATAATTTTAGTTGGTCAGTCAGTTAAACTAAGAAGATTAAGAAGTGGAAACATGACTAACTGACCTTTTGGTGGTCAGCGGGAAAGAGCTGCACGGGGTACCTCTCCCCTACCCTCTTCTCCTTCCCTCCCGGGCTCTCCCCCAAACTCACTCTCTCAGTGTTGTATAGACGTCACAACCCAACACAGGGGCGGAGCTGTGCCAGGCACACTGACTGGGGCTCCGTAGCACCCCAAGTGCAGCCAGGTCACAACGTAACCCACCTCAGCCCTCATCTTCCCTCCCCAGTGCGCACATGGGGGAGAACGCGGCTGGAATCCACTCCAAAGCAGCACAGCCAGCTCCCCCTCCCCAGCTCTCCACTGCCTGTTCCTAGGACCACACTCTCACTGCCCTTTCTCCTGGCCGCCCCGGGTTGGGGTGGAGTGTTCCACCTCCCACTTCCCCTCTTCCTCCTGCCTCCACACCCCGAGAGAGTAAGTCTCCTCAGTGTCCCTTCCGTTCTTCCCACTCCAAGCCTGGCATGGCAGTTAAGAGTGAAATCACGGGGACCACCACCCTCACTGTGGCCCTCTACACTGATCGACTGGCCAAGTCACAGCCAGACCTCCCAGCAGGCCTCCTCACACCTGCTTGGTTCAGAGGACATGCCCTGGCCTGCATTCAAGACCTTCACCCTTGGAACCCGACCTAACGCCAACACTGCCTCCCTCCATTCTCTCAGCACTCCGCGGCTCCTCATTTCTGCCGTCCTCCCTGTCACACCCTCTACCTCGTCACCGGGGGCACCTGCTCAGCGTGCTGTGGAGGAAACAGCTGAACAGATTCTCCCGCTCCACTCCACCCTCCACCCTGCAAGGGATCTGTCTCCCTCCTGGGATTCCAGGAGACGAGGAGGGGCACAAGACAGTGAGGCTGCAGAGCACTCACATCCGGTTCTAAGAATCTCACTGGCAGGACAGGAAAATGTCTCCATGGGCGTGGATGGCCGCTCTCCTACTCCTGTTGAAGCTAGCCTCAGCCCCGCCTCCACCACCTCAGACCGAATGCACAGACTCGTGGGTTCTTGGCTTGTGTCATGACAAAGTGCAGGCTAGTTTGAGCCGTCTACCAGCATTGTGGGGCAATTTCAGATGAACACTCTCAGAGAAGACAGGATGCTGTCCATGACAGCGTCAGGAGTCAGGAGTGACAGGAGTCAGGGTGTGGGTTCCTGTTTTGTTCTGTTTTGTGCATGTGCAGAAGGTGTCCTTTTATGCTGTTTCACAATTTTAAATACCCTTTGTGGGGATTGTGTCTTTCTGTAGGCCTCTGGTACAACACCCCTTCTTTGTGGCCTCACCTTGGCAACACAGAATGCCTCCTCTGATCTCGCTCGGCACATCACCCCATGTCCCCACTTCTCATTCAGAAAGTGTTCAGCAGAGATCCTGCCACCTGCCAGGCTCCTCACTCTCTGGAGATTTTGCTAGAACACTGCCTTGAACTCTGTTATTTGTATGTATATCTCATGGAACCTTACAGGACTCCTTCCAAGGCTATGGACTACCCAGAGCATCCATCTGCACATGCTCTGCATAAAGCGCCTTCTACATCAAAGATATTAGCATACAGGCTGAATTGGACTAAATTCAATATTTTGCATAAAAATGCTCATTTTTGGCATGGCATTTCACCACTGATTACTGCTACGTTCTGCCTGATCTCATCAAGAAATCAGCTAAGAATGCAAGGAGAGTTATGTTTGAAGAATGCTCATCAGATAAGATGCATCCCGGGGTATTTAGTAGTAAAGTGGTATCTGGAGGCTGTGTGTGGTAGTACACGCCTGTAATTCCAGCACGTGAGAGGCAGAGGCAGGAGGGTGCTGAGCTCAAGGCCAGTGTGGGCTACAGAAGGAAAGAGATCCTGTCCAAAAAAGAAAAGATATGGTGTCTCAGGTATGGTTTATGCTCCTGCAGATAAAAAACAAAGTGTAAGAGAGAGAGAAAATGTGTGTGTGTGTGTGTGTGTGTGTGTGTGTGTGTGTGTGTGTGTGTATGGGTAGGTGTGTCTCCAAGGGAGGAAAGAGAGCTAAATCAGATGAGCAAGATACTTACAGTTAAAGCTGGTGATTATTTCTTCTACTGTGAATGTTTGTAAATTTGTTTTGAAAAGCTGAAAACAAACAACAACCCACGCTATCAGCTCTTTTACAGAACACGGAGCCACTCCAAGCCGAATGCCAGCAGCATGTGAAAACAGGGACCCGCTTTCTAATCTGGGTACCAGGTCCACACCTGCTCACACACAAACACTGTCTCCAAAGCTGTAGACTCCCAGGTGACCCTCCTCAGAAGAAAGATTCTACTGAAAACAAGGATCGTTACATTTCTTTGTCTTAACTTTCAAAACAATGAAACACCTTGAGAATCACAGGCTAAGTTACAGACTCAAGTATTTTGTGTCTATTGTTTTCAGGAGCCACCTACTTTCCTTACAGTGTGTCAGCAAGGTATACAGATGTCTTTCATTTACTTTAACAATTCTATAGAGAAGGAATATAACCTTATCCTCATTCTACAATAATAATAATGGTGACAGCTAGCATTTATTGAAGGCCTTCTAGATAGATCCCAGGCAGCAGATTACAATACTTTCCTTGTTATTTTGATTAATCTTTACAACAACGTTATGGGATTAGTGTTACTTCTCTATACATTTTAAACAAGACTGAAGCCCAGGCGAGCTAAGTTAGAGAATGTTTGCATCGAGTTTGAGCAGAACTACAGGGGAGACGTTATCTCTACATGGCCTGGCTCCCAACCCAACCTACCTGGACAAGTTCATTCCACCCCTGAGATACCAAGGCTTTCTCACAGCCTGCTCCCTCCCAGGAGCCCCGAGCGATAGCTGAGAAGCTCTGATCCCCCCACTGTGTTCCACAGGGGCATGTTCTAGCACCCCTTTTCTAACTGTACTCTTGGTATGGCTCATGAGAGGAAGGATGGAAGGCACCAGTTAGAGAAACATTCTCCGTCTTGCAGTGGACAGGTACTTCAGAGGATACAAACGCACAGCTGACAAAGAGTTAGTACGGTCATTTGTATAATAAAGATTCTCTAATATTTAAACAGAGATGGCTACAAATACAGTCCTGGGGTGGGGGGATTGCTCTGCAGAGCCTAAGCAGAATTACTATCATGACAGAAGTCAGCATTAGTCATTTCAGAGCAATACGATGATTCAAATGGAACACCTATGCCCTCGACTCTCTTCATCCTCATCTACTCCTCTCAGAGAGGGAAATAAAAATCCAGATCTGTGAGCACAGTAGGAAGGGCTGGGTGTGCTTAGCTCAACCCCTGTGCCCCAGCACCTCCTGGGAATGCTACTTCCAGGATATACACTCCCGGTTCCTCCATGCTGGAATCCCCGGTGCCCAAACACATATTCCTACATCCCAACTGGCTAACGACTTGGTAGAGAAGACCCTCGAGGACTACTAAATCATCATCACTACCACCAAAGGACGTACCAAGCATATAACACCAGCTACTATGCTAAGCACTTTATGCATTTTCCTATTAAACCAAGAAAACCACACAAGTCTCTCTGACACCAATGCTCCACCACTTACACTTCTGGAATAATCCTGGACAGACATGGGCAACAGCCATGCTATAAATTCCATAGATCTAAACAGGATGTCCTAGAGACAGCACAGAATTCAAATTTCTTCTAAGTATTTAGCAGATTAGCAGTCCTTTTAAAGAAAAAAATAATTGCCCTCCTTGCTGGCACACTGCTGAAGAGGGATGGTTCTCCGGTGGGGGAGAATGCAAATCAGGTTCTTAAGACTGAACAGAGGAGCTCAGCTCTGCCCCCCTCCCGCCCCATCCCAGGCCTTTGGAACCATCTCTAATTAACACCGCAGAAGTCTGGTACTTTGGGCTGAGAGCTCAACCATAAACTGATTAGTATCCAACTCTTGCCAAAGGCTCGTTTAAGATATCTGATAGCAGCGAGAGATGGCTTAATGTGTGGATTAACTGGCCATTCCGCTTGGCTCTCTACATTTTAGCCATACACTAAATTGGATCAACACAAAGCAACATTTGTTTCCTGAAGCAATTCAAGTTCTTTACAAGAGAAAGTCCTTTCCACACTTAGAACTCATACCCTCGGCTCTGAGAAAGTGTGGGTATAAGAAACATCCACTTGAACAATCACCGAAGGCCTTTGGTAAAAGAACAGTCGCAAGCACTGTCCATTAAATTATTATCCACTGCCCCCGAAATGAAAGAGCATGGGACAAATTCAGTGCCAAGAAAAAGTTTGCCTCTCTGAAAGAGTTTATGTTTTCTTTCCTCAGAGAACTGGATAATCACATCTTTTTGTCTCGATTTCCAAACTCACAAATTCAGCGCTCAAATGCAGCAACTAATTCATCCCAACCACCTCGCAATATCTATTCTTAGATTCTCTTCGCCCCTTTTGATCTTGATTATATTTTTATGTCGGCTGCTTTGTTCTTCATTTTGCAAACCAACTTATATCTTTTCCTCCTTCAAAGGTGGACACAAATCGTAGCAAAAGATCTTTTTTAAACCCTCTTTAAAAAAAAAAAATCCCTGCCCTGCTATGAAGGATCTTTCACTTTTCAGACCATCACTATCAGGCCCATGTAACACGACCGACCTGAGACGACCATCCCACCCCCTCATCAATTGGCACAACAGCTCTGAAGACGAAGACAGGAACAGCTCATCTTCAAGACTTGATGCTGGCCATCTCAGGCGGTGAAGCTGATTTCCAAAGCCAAAGATGTGCCCCACATACAACAACAATGCTTAGGACAGACTCAACCCAAACAAAAATTAGCCTCATGTTTAGCTCCCACTGGGAGAAGAGTACATTTTCCAAAGATGATCAATAGCACTTCCCGCCTGACCATTTAGTGCATAGGAAGTTCTCCATCAGTGCCTGAAAAAGCAAGTGTCCAATAACGGTAATTATAATTCTCAACATGTCCAGTGCAAAACTGAGTGCTGTGTCATATCTGCACAGGGGTCCAACTTTCTTAACAATGCCCCTGTGAGCTGGGTGGTGGTGACGCATGCCTTTAATCCCAGCACTCAGGAGGGCAGATCTCTGTGAGTTCAAGGCCAGCCTGGTCTATGGAATGAGTAAGTTCTAGGACAGCCAGGACAGTTACACAGAGAAGCCCTGTCTCATCCCCTCCCCCCCAAAAAAAATGCCTCTGTGACAACAGTCCATGTCACACAACTCTAAGCAGGTCATCTGTCTTCCTGGCTTTTTTTTTTGGGGGGGGGGTGTCACATCTTCATTATCCTACACAGGCTCAATTGTATTTGATGGCATGCACAAACTACATTTCTAGAGACAACATTTAAAGTCAGCTGGTTGCCTCAGGATCTGGGCAGAGAATGCAGTCTGCAGACTGTGACTAAAGCCCTGTGGCTATAGTCGGGCCTGAGTCGTCTCCAGACGAGTGTCCACGCAGCTGCAAAGCATGAGTCATTGACAGGGAAGAGGAGGAAGACCTAAGAGGCAGAAAGAGAAGAGCACAGTTGTTTTCCATAGTATTTCCACTCCTGGTGAGTTCCCGTGTGCACAAGGGTCTCTGAATATTCTCAGCCATGGCTAGGCCCACATACATGTCTGGTTTTTCTCTGCGGAGGTCTTATGTGATCTGTAGGTTGGGGCTGACATTTTTCCCCCCACTCAGCCAACGCTGATGGAGCGCCTGTTCCGTGTAAAGCACGGGTAGGAAGGGCTGGGTTCCACTGCAGGTCTAGTGCATTGGAGACGCGCACAGATGACTTTCACAACGGCGCTGGCACGCTGCAGGAAAACAAGTGGCAGGATCCTTGGGATAATAAAGGAGTCTTTCCCACAGTTTAGCCTCTTCATTGCTCTCGATCTCTGGAGAACACGTCACCGACAAATCCCTTCCAGTTCCAAAGCCCGTTCCCTCCCAGAGCTTGCCCCTGATGTCTGACAGTGCCTATACTTCCCCCAGGGTATGTGGGATCAATACGCCAGGACTTCAAAGAAGCCCTCGAATTGAAGTGCAGGCAGAATTTTCAAAAAAAAAAAAAAAAAAAAAAAAAAAATCCTGGAGCTAGGATTCAGAAGTTGGAGGGGAGAGGAGGGGAGAGAGCCAGAGTGGGAATTTAACAGAGCCACACAATGCACTAGGATCAGAGCCGGGAGACAGATTCAACTCCAGAGATGAAAACTCTTCTCTTGGTGCTGACAACATCTGTTTTATTTTGAAGGTTGCTAAGGAGAGTCCTAGCTGGGCCAGCATTGTTCCAGCTCAGGACTTCACAGTGCGCCTCGCTCGCTTGCTCGCTCGCGCAGGCTTCTGACTGTGGGAATGAAAGCTCTCCAGATAAGCCTGCTCCTTTCGCCCTCCAGATATCAAAGCTCCATTTTGCTCGTGGGGCTGACTAGCACCCCCACACCCCGCTCACCCTGTCTAAGCCTTGATTAGACTTTTCCTACTGCATACTCTCTAAGGACTCTTCCCCCTGCACCCCCCTGTTACCACTTGCCAGGTTCCCATCTGTGCCAAAGAGAGGCTTGTTAGGGACAGCCAGACAGGGAGCTCACCCTTGAGCTAGTAAAGGACCTCTCTGGAAGGTAGAGAAGAACTATATGGGAGCTGAAGACGTGCACATGCAGGAGGAGGTTTAGCATCAGGCAGAAGGGGAAGTCATTTCCTGGCCTTTAAGATCTGTGCTGCCTCCTTAACGAAAACTCAAATGCCTTGGTCAGGCCCACAGCACTGGAAGCAGAAGAGCTGACCACAGGCCTGGCCGCTGGGAAATGATGCCGGTGGGGAGCGAGCCGCACCCCACAGGCCCATCCCTCCTAAGCCGGACTGCAATTACAAGCCCTGATGAACAACAGGAAGGGCTAGGACACACTCCTCCCTGTGGGCAGACACAGGGAAAAAAGAGATGAGAAAGAGGGCACGCAGGAAGTCGAGTCAAATCATTCCTAAGGTGAGGACACAGTGGGATTCACAGGTAAGTCAGCAATCACATGGAAGACAGCAATCACATATAAGACAAGGTGAAGAGACCTTGCATGGTAAAGTGAGGACAGCAGGGAGCACATGCATGGTAAAGTGAGGAGTCCCAAGGAAGCACACACATGATAAAGTGAGCACTCTCCAGAGAGCACACACGATGGCAAGATGAAGATCTATCAGTTGACATATGACAAGGTAGAACATGACCACAATAACATATGTGATAAGGGATCACATGCATGACAATGGGGTAACATTATGAGGACACATCAGTCATCTTCCCATGTTACAAACTGCTATAAAACATGGGGTGAGATGACCCCTCTGCCCCTCCACCAAGGGAGCAGCGCCTGGGCTGAGAGCCTGAGGAGAGACAGGGAGGTGGATGGCCCCTACTGTAAATTGTATCTGCAGAGAAAACCACTGTGGGCTTCCAAGGCAGAAGGAGGAGAGAACATTCTTGGTAGCTGGCGGAGGTGACTGCTCTTTCTCGATGCGCTTCAGGACGAGAAGAAGATGGCTGTCTCTCCCCTCAACGAAGAGCCACCACAAAGAGTCATTCAGCTAGCTCAGCTCTCACAGGCAGGTGGCTCTCAACAACAAAGGAACCCACATTCTCCAGCAAAGGTACTAGAACAAACATCAGCACGCTTTCCCTCGCTGGCCAGGCTGTTTGAGCCTGTCATGCTACCCTCCAGCCCGGGAGCGGGGAGCTCAAGGACACTTGTCTGATCCAAGCATCTAAACGAGGCAGAATGCCCAGCATACCACGGGCTTCCCGCGTGCACAGGAAGGATTAGGAAGACAGCTTAAAAGGCGCTCTTCAAGCTACTCACCTAGCCAGGTCACGCTTACACCAGACGGAGCAGACATGGCCTCTGCCACCTTGTGCCAGCTCCTGTTGTGTCCAGGAGCCCAGAGGGCCACAAGGCAAAGGTAGTACCCAGAGTTTTCTTTGCTAGCATCTCGCACCAGTAGATGGTAGGAGCGGGTATCCACATGGCTGAGAGCAACGTGTGGTGAACTGTGTACCAGGGAGTCACGGTCCAGCCGAGCCAGCATGTGGGAGGCAAGCAAGGAGGCATCGGGTGTCTTTCTGAAGTACCATGTCACCTCGGGTCGGACATCATCCACCCGGTCTGTCGTGATGTTGCAAGAAAGGTCCAGGTCCTTTCCTTCAGTCACAGACACTGTCCTGGGCACAGCCAACTGCAGCGCTAAAAGAGGAAAATCAAGTCCGTCAAGTGATCGAGTGGTTTGCCCTTTCCAGACCCTCCCTTCCCCTTACCACCCTCTAGATCACCTCCTTTTAAACTGATTTATTGTGTTAAAATTAGAAGGCTTTGTGCAGTTGAAAGCACTTGAGGAATAGTTAATGAATAAATTCATGACACACACTAAATTGGTTTTGGAAAAGAGAAGCAATGAACACCAGCAAACACTTATATTGCTTTTATGTACTTACTGGACATTAATTCTGAAATTAACAATGTGAGGTGGGTACTGTTATGGTCATCTTACTGACACCGGAGACTGAAGCCCAGTAGTTCCATGGTAGCACCCTCCTCTACCATCACTGGCTCCAGCACCCTGGGGGTGGGGGTGGAAAACCCTATACAGATGAGCCAGGAAAGTGAAACCAGACAACTCTCCTCATGAGTCAGTCCTTCACAATGTGATGCACGTAGACTGTCATTTCATTAGACATGCCCAGCTGAAAGTCAAACATGAGACATACTCTAAACCCCAAACCCAATGAGTTCTGCATTCTCCATGCCACCATCCTCTCATGACTGTGGACAATTAAAAGTAACCTATATTTAGGGGAAGCCTTAAAGTATTGGGTGTCACAGACTCAAGGAAGGTCTTGTTTAGTATTCCACTGTCAAAGCTTTTAAATGGAAATACTGTATTCTATTCAGGGAGTTTTTAAAATGTCGAACATCTGTAATCAGAGTGGAAGAATTCACGCTACAATGATGCTCTGGGAACCGTCACTCAATGACAGCCAACTTCTCCCAGTGGAGTCAAGTGAGACCCAGTCCCCACCTTCCAGCAGAACCCGTTCAGCATCCACTGCCGTTGCCAGGAAGCTCAGGGACAAAGGCTAGTGTCCAGAAAACACCAAGCCCATGCCCGCCAACAGATACTGCTTCCTCATGAATACTTCCAAATCTTGACGATATTTCAAATAACTGTTTCAAGCCAAGTTCAACATCCATCCCAACACAGGACAGAGAATGGGGTAGACACAATATGAGGAAAAGGAGCTTAAAAGTCTGGCTCGTCCCTCTCTCTCTCCTCTGTATAGATCAATAAATGCCTTCCTAGGGTCCACCAATGTCTGTTCAGCTGTGCAGTCCACTCTCTCAGTGAAAGCGGCTAAGTATCTGTCCGATCGGTAACCATGGGTCCTGGTATTCCAGACTGCAGGGTTTGGCAATGGGAGATGAACTAGAGTGGGGGGTGGGGGAGGAAGGGGACAGTTCTAAGGATTCAGAATGCAAGAGGAGACCTGGGCAAAGCCTGTGGCAATCCAGGTTTTCTCTCGTAGACTGTTGCTAAATCCTCAAGTTACATACTAAGATTTGTATCACCAGCCACTCCCACCAGAGGGAGGACCTGCCCCATGGGTGACACAGCTTTGCTACCTGAGCGGCTCTGTGCCATTTACAACACCACCGTGGTCAGAGGACATGAGCAAGCACCTGCGACCCATGCCCAGGCTAATAATAAACAAAAGACCATCCCTCGGCCGGGGATGGAGAAACGTGTCTGCAATCCCAGCACTTGGGAGGCAGAGGCAGGCAGATCTCTGTGAGTTCAAGATAAGCCTGTGAGTGTGAGGCCAGTAAGACCCTGTCTAAACACATAAATAAGTAGAGGAAGAGGGCTACAAGGATGGAGGGAGAGAGGAAGGAGGACAGGGAAGTGGGGGCACATGCAAGCGAGCTCACAGCCCTCACACACAGGGATTCTTAACCTGCAGTGCACCGAGAATTTACACATTATTACCAAGTGCACTACACATGGAGTCTGGGCATGTGGCTGGGAAGGTCCATTCCTATTTTCATTTTCATGAACCTTTGCTGATACATTACAAATCTTCCCTTTATAAAAGCAACAAGGCGGGATAGGATGGCTTGGGGGCTTGGTCCTCAACAGAAATAACAGATCTTCATACATCACTTGACAGGAGCTGTAGACATATGAAACATCATTTGCATTCACTGCTCCCTAGAAATTATGAGGGCTGTTAGGCCTGCCAATATGGCTTATTATTCATGTGTTAATAATGAAGTATAATTTAGTATAAAACAAATTTGTCTTAAAGATATTTTGATAACCACTCCAGTATAATTCTTTCCCGTCACCTTATGTATTATGTTTCATGAATTAAGAGAGTTCCGGGCTTCACAAGGCTGTCAAAGAGGCCCATCACACAGGAAAAGATCACAAGGCCAAGTATGTTGGTGCAGGCTTGCAATCCTAGCTATTCTGGAAGCTGAGGCTGGAAGAGCACAAGTTCAAGGCCTGCTGGCGTAACTTAGCAAGGACCTACCCCAAAATAAAAAGGGCAATCAATATAGCTAAGCCATAGGTGCTTGCCTAGCAAGTGGGAGGCTCTGAGTTCGAAACCAGAGAAGAGGTGCAGCCTCAGCCTCAGGATGGAGCTGCATGACCCAGTCTTGAGTCCCATCATGTAACTAGATGCTATGGGTTTGTGGTATGTTTGAAACAAGCACCACCTTCCGACTGAAATCCCTCCATTAAACGGTGTAGCCCTCCTGCCTCAGTCAAGTAGTTGCTTGGTAAACATTGAATAGCTAGAGGTTTCCTATGGCAGACTCCAGACAGTCACTTTGGCTACAGAAGGTGACCTTAGTCCATCTGGAAAGTCATTTTTGCAGCCAAGGGAGCCAAGGCCCACAGTAATGGCCACACCTCGGCTGCCGCAAGTCACTCATGAAGATAGTCACACTCATTTTCAGATGCGGGGAATGCTGCCCAGGACCATGCAAGCTACAAAAACAATCACTGGTTACAGCTTCCCACTTTCCTTCCCAGTGAACAGAGCAGGCCACACACTCACACTCTTGCGTAGGGAGTGAGTCCAGCCAAGGTCTCCCAGGAAGCAGGGAGACTGCGATCTGAAGATGGTAGACTCCTAGACAACCAAGCATGCCCAGATATCCCCAGCAGTGACATTAACCTGCCACGGTCTCTTTGGACTCTGGAGCTTCAGGCTCCAGTCACCTGGGATTGAGCCTGCAAGTAGCTCTGAGGCCAGGGCCAAGCACAGTACTAAAATCAGTAGGCTCCCTACCAATGCTTGTTGAAGAGTAAGTCAATAATTGTTATCTCTCAATTTTCTTCTGTTTTTGTGTACTCCGTAATACGTCTCTTCTATCTTGTTTCTGTAGTCGGAGATTTTAAAAGGGGGTAGATTTGCAAATTACAGGACAAAGATTAATTTATATGGACCATGGCTGGACTTCCTGGAGTATATATGGCACAGGAAGCAGGAAGAAACCTCATCCATGGGGTGTGTGTCACTCGGCCGGGGATGGTGCACCTGATGGGGGTGGAAAGGCACATCCAAGGGGCCACACTGGCAAGAGGTTTGGAGTCAGCCACACACACACAACACCACAGCCACCAGGGAAGGCACACCCAAGGACTCAAGGGAATAGTAAACAAGCAAAAGCCAAAGCAGCAGGTGTGAACGAATGTACCCATACCTCCAGGGAACATCAGGTGGGCCCTGACAGGACGTCATTCTTCACCTCTGAGTCAGATAGCAACCTTCCTCTACACGGTGAGCAACAGCCCAGGTTCCCAGGTTTGCAGGAAGGCAAAACTAGTACCAGCATACCGCTCACAGCAGAGTTACTCTTTCCCAAGCTACCAACACCACTCTGCTCCCCTTGCCCAAGGAGGGGAAGCGGGGTTAGCCCTTTTCTGGTCTAGTCCCGTAACCGGTCACTGGTGACCCGTTTTCAAAACCTCACCTGTCGGCTGGATCACCACGGTAGCCACTTCCACAGCTTTTTCCTGGATTTCTTGCCAGCTGCCTTGCTCTGTGATCCACTCGCTGACCACACACCTGTAGGAACCCTGGTCTGCAGAGAGCGCCCGGGCCACAGAGAGGCGGTAGGCGTCGCTGCCCACGGTGTCCAGGCGTACATCCCCACTGTGGTAGCGCTGCTCATAGCCAGGGCCTGGGTGAAACCTGCCCTCGTGGCTTAGGGCTATGATGCTGCGGTGCACTGGGCCACGGTGTAGCTCCCACCGAAGTGCCAGGTGAGTGTGCAACGGTGACGTGGTAGAGGCGACACAGCGAAGCTCAAAAGGCTCCCCCTCACGCAGGCTCAGGCCTGGAGGAGGCCGAGAGCTGGGGCCCACCACCAGGGCATCTGCCAGCACTGTGGAGGACAGAGGGAAGGTGTCAGTCAGTGGTCACCACTGGTCCTGTCCCATCAGGAAGGAACAGGCTACCTATCCCATGACTCTGGCCTTGAGCCACGGCAGCTACCTAAGAAAGAGTCCTCACTCCATTTCTGGTTCTAAGGCCTAGAGAGGCAAGTCATCTACTCTGATCTACCCACGATCTCAACCGACTTTCCGACTTGGAAAAGCAAAAAAGAAAAATGCGACAATAATGAAACTCCAGCCAAAATGGGTTTGTGAGTGTTTCGGTCACCATGATGCAGGTTTACCTTGAGCTCTGTGCCTCAGTTTCCCAGAAAAGAGGATGATGACTGTACCTGCTTCACGGAGCCAAGAGGAGTCCAGTGAATGCCAGGACAGTGCCTAGAGTGGCAGGACAGGACAGTGCCTGGCACCAGGATGAAACAGACTGGCACAATGCCCAAACAATACTTCGGTTAGGACACGGGACGGGAAGGGGGAGCCTGCACTCTAGAGACAAGTGAGCTGCCATGATCAGGATCTCCAGGGAGAGATGACGGCAGAAGCTGCCTGTGGCTCGTGTCCTGAGTAGGCTACATCCACAGGACAGGCAGGGGCCAAGAAATGCTGACCATTCTGCTGCTAATTCTTAGCACCAACGGGGAGAAGCCACCACTGCCACAGTCTAGAAAAGAGGGTGGGTTCAGGAGAAGGGACGGCGGCCGATGCCGGTGATCTGGTAAGAGTCAGGTGGGGGCTGTCTACCAAGGGCTGGGCAAACCTTCCAAGCTCACCAGGAGCTGCACATGTGGCTCTTCAAGCACCACAATTCATCATCTCTCTGGCTTTCCCCTTGATTACACACTCAGATAACAGGCACGTTGCTCCTTCAGAAGAACACTTCCCACAGGCCCATCTCTTCTACAGCCCTAATAGAGTGGCCTTCCAGTACATACATCAGTCTGTGGGTGTGGCTAGCACGGCTTCATTCTCAAGGCCAGCTCCTCACTGAGGCAGCTTCAGGACCTGTGAAGTTGAAGGTCAGACAGATGCTGGACCACGTCGGGCTCCTGCCAGAGACTCTATCTGGGCAGCCAGCCAGCCTCTCTCACACTGTCCTTCTGCTCTCCTGAGCCAAGAAAAGCCTCTTCTTGCCTCTCTTGCCTTCAAAGACCGGTGAGGAAACAGGCAGATACTGGGGGGGAGGGTAGGGACTCTGTCACCCTCCACTTCTTACAGTTAAGTCACAAGAGTGTCTGACCTGAGGGAGGGGTGATCTGTTGTCTGCTTAACTCAGTGCAAAGGTGCCTTAGGGGAAGTTTTGCAAGAAAAAAAAAAAAGGTCAGGACTCCCAACCCCCCCCCCGCCAATTCTAGAAGTCAAATCCAGGGCCTTACATATCTAGGCAATCACTCTACCACTGAACTTTCACGTTTCCTATACCCTAATTCCCGCCCCCCCCACATAGAGTCTCACTATGTAGCTCAAGCTGGCTTTGAACTAGCCCAGGCTAGCCTCAAAGCTTTCAATCCTCCTGCCTCAGCTTCCCAAGCACTAGGTTTACAGGTGCATGCCACCACACCCACCTACATTCTGTACCTTTCATGGGAGGATGGAAGAGGTAGGTAGATTTGGTGGCTTAATGCTTTGGTTCCTACTTGATGGGTGTGGCTGACATTTCATCCCCTCCTGGTTTGGTGAAGGAAGAGCAATAGCTGAGCAGGATCGGTTTCTACCAACCACGGCAGGTGGGTGCCTGGATCAGCCCACTCCTTTTCTATTACCATTTTCTACTTTCCAGGTAATTATACACACTCCTGCCCCGATACAAATATTTTCAGAAACAAAGCAGGGCACAAATAAATGTACAACTAATAATAACAATAATTATGTTTCTTGTTTTGCTAGCCTCAAATGAAAACAGCTTCTTCTTGCTCACTCACTAACGAGCTGTGTCATTTTAAGCAAGTAATTAACCTATGCACTCCCATCTCATGTGTAAATGAGGGAACTAGCCTGCCCTATCTTCTTCACCGGATTCAGATAATTGAACGCGGGAGCAAGTCCAACAGCACTTACAAGGCAAGGAAAACCCAAACCCAAGATATTCCAGACACCTATGATGTCAGCTTTGCACAGCTGGGTTCATCAAACAGCTGTAACCACGTGGTCTTATCGTCTATAAACAGCAAGCACAACTTCTGCTGCAAACAAACATTAGCTCAAGAGGGTCCCGGAGAAAAAGACAGGAACTTTGAGCTACCTATTTCTCCCATAAAGCTGAACCTCCTGGGCAATGCCTTCCAGCTTGTCTTTAAGCTGAATACTTGCTATGACATGGCGGGAGAGGCCTGGCATGGCTAGCTCTCCTGTCCCCACACCTTTTAAGGCAAGCTCTGTTGGACAGAGGAAGCTGAGGCCTGGAGTGAGCCAGGAGCCATTTAGCTGACGAGTGGCAGAGCCAGGAGCCGACTGCACAGGCAAGCTGGCTCCAGAGCCGGGCTCTCACAGGTGACCACACCACGGTGCCTACCATTCACCGGCCACAGGGTGCGTCAGGATTATACTGGGAAAGGGAAAGAGGCTCCCAGGGGTCACCTGGTCCACCCTCTGCTATCATCAGGTAAGACACCATCACTGCGATGGACAGGGGAAACGGAGTCTCTTTGCAGCAGCAGAATGGCAGAGGAAGGTCTGGCCCCGGGTGAGGACTGTACCTTTAACCTGCACCGTGTCCTCATAGTTGCCCTGGACGGTGGCGTCCGTGCTCGGGGTTGAGCACTTGTAGCGGCCCTGGTCTGAGGGCTGGACGTTCTTTATGTGCAGCTCCACGGCATCATTGGCGGTTCTCCTCAACAGGATGTCGCCCCGCTGCAGCCGCTCCTGGTACAGCTGGGCTGGGAAGCCCACTTCCCAGGTGCTGGCCAGCTCCACGAAGCTGCTCCCCGAAGACGAGAAGCTCCAGTCAAAGTTTTGCTCGCTGGGGCCATCGTAGTCGCTGACGTTACAGGGGATCACCAGTTCGGTGCCCACCACTCGAACCAGGCTGCCCGCAGGGACTCTCACCACACGACCACGGCAAACAGCTGTAGGAACGACAGGAAATGAAAGGTGGACCTTTAATCACGGAGGCCCTTCTTGGTAGGAAAGGGACTGCTGAAGGACACGTCTGCTCAGGGGTCCAAGGGTAGAATGTGGCATCTGAATAAAAAAAAAAAAAAATGGAACCCCCCATAGAAGAGGATGAACCCACTCCTGAAATTATGGGTTGGAAGTAGCACCCTGAAATGAATGTCTTCCACAGAACCAGTTCCCCAGAGCTGACAGGCAGACTAAATATGAAAAGTGGGCTAACTATGGCCTCAAATAGCTTTGTCTCTCCTGTTAGCGTTTAACATGCCATTATCATGCAATGAGATTTGGGAAGGGTCTGTGTGAAAGAAAAGGACCCAGATCAGCACATATTTACATTTCTGGCCACCCCACATCAACCTGCATCCCTGGAGACCATTCCCAAGACCCGATTTATAATGATGGATGCCAATTTTCAAATCCTCGAGCGGCCTGCTGATAAAATGATTTAACTCCTGTTATCTGACATTGGTTATAAATTATTTTTAAAATATGACAATTCCACCAAGTATTAATTTTCTATTTTCTGGCTCATTTCCTTCCCTGTACTCTTCACCCTGATCTAAATTCAGAAGGCGGATGGGGAAGCTCAGAGAGAGGGAGGGAGGGAGGGAGGGAGGCCGCCTGGTGTTGTCAAGAATACAGCAACTTGTGGTGGGGAAGGAACAGAGTGGACAGAACCAACGGTTGGCGGTTGGCGGGCATGACCTGCCAGGAGAGCCTGGGAGCCACAGACCTCTGGGGCAGGGCCCTCGGGGACAGGCACCTGCCTGCCCCTTCAGAGAGTCTCACTACAATGAACTCCATTCAGCACAATTCTGTAGTGTTTACGACCTGGATTTTGCATTTCCATTGAGACCAAATGACTAAGTGTACCTCTCTTGATATTCTGCAAACAGGTAGAGCCATGAGTCAGGAGATAACATGGGCTCTGAATCAAGGAGATCAGAATAAAATCTCTCTTGGCTTGGTTTCCTTGATTATAAAATAAGATAAGACGGCATAACGGAGGGTCCTCTATGTAACGTGGGTTCAATATGATGGGGCCTCCTGTGGTCACTATTGTATTTCTCTCATCTGTGATGAGCTGATCTGTGTGCCTCACCCAAAATTCATACGCTGAATTCTGAAATCCAGTATGTCAGAACACAGCCTTAATTGGGAACAGGGTCACAGAGGATGTCATCAGGCAAGCTGTGATGCGGTCATATGGCATAGGGTAGGCCTCTGAGCCAGTATGACTGGTGTCCTTAAAGGGGAGCTAATTTGGACACACAGGGAGAATAATGCACAGCGGATGGAGGGGGAGATCAAGGGGAGGCACCCGAGAGGTAAGAATACCCCAGACTGGCAGCCAGCCAACACAGGCTCAGAAGAGGCCGGCCCAATCCTCTCTCCCAGCCCTTAGAAGGCACAGACTCTGGCCACCTTGCTTTGACCTCTAGCTTGCAGGGAAAAGGGTCTCTTGTTTAAGCCACCTAGTCTACAGACAGCATCGTTCCCAGGAACCCAGCGCACCAGGGCTGCTTGTTTATTGCTGGTGTAATTCATGTTTTTCAAACTCTGTGGCCGCCTATTAGTGGATTTCAAAATGAATTTATAGTGGTTGTGTGTGCTTTTAAAAATGGAATTTTAAATGAACAGGAGCGATTAGAGGGCGATGTACTTGGTAAGGGATAAGTATTGCTATCTACAGCACTTTGTTAGGTAAACAAAGGTATGTGCGAACCAGATTATAATGAAAACCTGACATAAATTTGGGTCAGGGTTGGACAAAAAAAAGGGCCATTTTTTAAAACCTAACTCTCGTTTTCTCTAACCTCAAAAGCATTATCAACTATCATTTCCTTTGGGAAAGGAAAAAAGAAGCAACTGTGTAAGAGAAATATTGACAGAGACTGTGCAAGACACTGTTCAAGGAAGGGGACTGTGGTGGTGTGAATATAACTGTTCCCCCCCTAAGCTCACAGGGAGGGGCACTATGAGGAGGTGTGGCTTTGTTGGAGTGGGTGTGGCCTTGTTGGAGGAAGTGTGCCCCGTCGGGAGGGGTGAGCTTTGAGGTTTCCTATGTTCAGATACCACAGATATCTCAGTGAACTTCCTGTTGCCTGCAAGATGTAGCACTCTCAGCTCTAGCACCACATCTGCCTGCACGCCGCCATGCTCCCCATCATGATAATAAACTGAACCTTTGAAACTGTAAGCCAGACCCAACTAAATGTTTTCTTTGTAAGAGTTGCCATGGTCATGATGTCTCTACACAGCAATGAAAACCCTAACTAAGGCAGGGATCAACTGTCTTCCTGTCCTAACTGAGCTGGGGGCAGGTCTATCTAAAACAAGTTCCCAACCTAAGAAAGGCTGCGGAACCCCAAATCATATCACTGTCCTTAAAAATCAAATAAAGTCGGGCTGGGGTGGTATGCAGCTCAGCACTAGCCTGTCTGCCTTGCATATGTGAGGCCCAGGGTTGCTAGCACTGAAAATAAAGCTAAATAAATAAATTAAATTAAAAGGCATTATATGCTTATAACCTCAGCTAGTCAAGAAGTTGAGGATCACTTGAGTTTAGGAGCTAGCAGCTCCTTGACATTACAAAACCCTGGCTCAAAAACAGAACCTGCAGGGCATGGTGCCATTTCCAGAAAGGAACGGTCGTTTGGCTTTGTTGAAGTATAAGCATGAGCGGGGAAGGATGTTAGGAGATGAAGCTAGAGTGGTAGACTCAGGCCAGGTCATGCAGAATCCTGTGTGTCTTCCATTCATCAGGTACTTACTGGATAGATAGCTTGTGCACCAGGCCCTGCTGAGACACACAGTGCTCACAATGGGAAGAGACAGACGATAAACAGGAACAGATAAGTACATAGGAGATACATTAGTGACAGAGATCCACCAGCCCTTTGCCCAAGTCTCTATAAAGTGGGAACCACAGTTCCTGGGGAGACGCCTCAGTCAATGAAGTACTTGCCACGCAAGCATGGGGATCTGAGTTCAGATCCCCAGTGCCCACATAAAAAGCTTGTACAACGGTAATCTAGTGTGTTTGGGGTGGGGTGGGAGGGGGGTAGATGGTCAGCTTCAGTCTAGCTAAGTGGTGGGAGACTCTAACCCCCCAAATGTGGAAAGCTATTGAGGAAGACATTCAATATACACTTATGGCCTCCACACATGCACGCATATGAATGCACACCTGAATACATGCACACTCCCACATAAGAATATGTACATATACATACACTATATACACATACACATTGCACATGTAGAAAATGAAAAAAACAAAATTGGACCGTGATCGGCACTCTGTCCCAACCCTCACCCCTGGGCCATGGTAAGTAAGGTTCAGATGAACCAGTACACAGCACTCACAACAGTGCCTGGCATGTGGTGTATCGCAGGTAACATTTGAGGTGGGACACCTCTAGAATAAACCTAACCACAGTCACTTTGCAAGGCTCACAAAAGATTTTCCAAATGGGTGACTATTTCCTATTTCTACCCCCTGGCAAAAAGTTGGTTCCCAGGGCCTTCAGGCCTGAGCCTACTTCCCTTCTGAGGTCTCTATCTTTATTCCTAGTGACTGAACTTTTAAAAATGAATCCAGCTCAGTATCTCAATCTGCCAAGCTTTCTCCCACATGGCTACCAGAACCTTTCTTTCTCCCTTTTTTTCCCCCCCGAGACAGGGTTTCTCTGTGGAGCTTTGTACCTTTTCTTGGAACTCACTTGGTAGCCCAGGCTGGCCTCAAACTCACAGAGACCCACCTGCCTCTGCCTCCCGAGTGCTGGGATTAAAGGTGTGCGCCACCAATGCCCGGCTCCAGAACCTTTCTTTCTTTCTTCTTCTTTTTAAACAAACACAACCTGTTGTTCCATGGATAATTTTTTTTTTTTTAGTATTTATTTATTTTTATTTTATGTGTATGAATATTTTGTCTACATGTATATCTGTACACTATGTGCATGCCTGGTGTCTGTAGAGGCCCAAAGATGGTGTCGGAGCCCCTGGATCTAGAGTTACACAGTTGTGGGATGGTATGTGGGTGCTGGGAATCAAACCTGGGTCCTCTGGAAGAACAGCCACTGCTCTTAACCACTGGGCCATCTTTCCAGTCCTGTGGATCAGAATTCGTCAATGACTGCTTATCATAGATGGCAAAACTGCCTCCCCTACTCTGTGACCACCCTGATTCAAGCTACTACCTCTCACACGATTATGAAAATAACTCCCTCACTGGTTTCTTGGCTTTCTATCCACTACAAAGCAATCTTTTAAAAATATACAGTAGATTATATTTTTCCTCAGTGCCAAACTCTCTAGTCATTCTCACATTTCACCCCAAATCCCTGCTTTGTTTCCTGAGTCCTAGATTCTGTTCCTCCCCCTCATGATATTCAGCCATGCTTAACTCCTAACAGTTCCTTTAACAGGCTAGAGACCGTCTAACTTCAGGGCTTTAAAAAACAAATTTTTAAAATTATGCACACTCACACATGTGCGTGCGTGCGTGCGTGCGTGCATGCTTGTGTGTGTGTGTGTGTGTGTGTGTGCATGTGCGCGTGCGTGTGCGCATGTGTCTAGGTACCCATGGAGGATAGACCCATCAGACCCCCTGCATCAGGCAGTTGTGAGCTGCCTAACATGGGTGCTGAGAACTGAACTCAGGGACAGCCAGCCATTTCTCCAGTCCCAACCTCAGGCACTGGCATATCTCTTTGAGCCTGAACACTGAAGTCATTCTCCCTGCTGGGTCTTTAACCAACCTTTCCTGACCCCCTAATATGGCAACTCCTGTTTTTATTCACTTCAAAACTTCTCTTACCAGCGGTCATTAATGTATCTCCTATGCACTCATCCGTTCCTGTTTATCGTCTGTCTCTTCCCGTTGTGAGCACTGTGTGTCTCAGCAGGGCCTGGTGCACAAGCTATCTATCCAGTAAGTACCTGATGAATGGAAGACACACAGGATTCTGCATGACCTGGCCCGAGTCTACCACTCTAGTTCATCTCCTAACATCCTTCCCTGCTCATGCTTATACTTCAACAAAGCCAAACGACCTCCCATTCTAGAAATGCCACCATGCCCTGTGGAACCCAGGGTCTGCTTCATTGTCTCCTCCGGCCAGCACGCCTTCCCAGCAATCCTCTTGCCAAGAGGAGACTTCAGTATCACTTTCTCCTCAGTGAGGCATCCCCTTCTCCTGGGATCACTCACACACTCCTTCCTCAAATTCTATGGCAACTTGGACAAGTACCTGGATGGAAGCTATGTCATGGTGCCACTGGGAAAAGAAACAGTAGAAGCGGATGCCTGAAAGAGCAGATTTTAATCCGAAAACCTATAAGCCTGAGCAATGTCATGCATGCAAGAACCAGGGTGTCCTCTCATCCGAGCATACGGAGATCCAAGATTTTGGTAGCAGAATTTCAACTTGCCAGCAGCAATCTGGTATTTAGTACAGATTCCCCTTAATATTGTTAAATAGCGGCAAACGATACTTAAAAATAAATATAACTTGTAAAAGGGAAGGCATATGGCTTTTCTCAAATCAAGAAGAATATCTCAGAGCCACACTTGCCAATTTTTGTCACAACCTTTGGTAACAGCTGATAACTGAGAGAAAGAGGAAAAGACAAGCTTCTTCCGAGTTTCCAAGTGCTACCAGTGTTTCGAGTCAAGAGTCCTAGACATTTCTGATTCAAAACAGTGTTACCAGAACGCCACATAAAAAGGTCCTGGATACCCGGCCGTGGAGGCGCACGCCTTTAATCCGCAGAGGCGGGCGGAGCTCCTGAGCACTGAATAAACTGAGCCTGGAGGCAGAAGGGTCAGAAGTTCAAGGGCATCCTCAGCTCCACAGCCAAGTAAGCCTAGACTACAGAAGAGAGCCTAGACTACAGAAAAGCCTGCCTCAAAGAATAAAGTACTATCAAGAATATTATCACATTGCATTACAAAAATGCACCTGATAAAACCCACTAAAGTTTAATTTAAAAAACAAACAAACAAACACCCAAACAGAATAACAATAATCCTAGAGAGTGGTGGTAGAAAGCAGAAAGGTATATAAGGCGTGAGGACCAGAAACTAGAAGCATTTGGCTGGTTAAGCTCTTAGCTGGTTAAGCATGTGGCTGGTTAAGCTTTCAGGCTTTGAAGCAGCACAGTTCAGCTGGGATTCATTCTGGATGAGGACTCAGAGGCCTCTAGTCTGAGGAAACAGGACCAGCTGAGGAACTGGCAAGGTGAGATAGCTGTGGCTTGTTCTGTCTCTCTGACCTTCCAGTGTTCACCCCGATAACTGGCCTCGGGTTTGATTTCATTAATAAGAACTTTGAAGATTCCTGCTACAACAACCTGCTCAGCTTAGCCCCCCTGAGGTGAACTGCACAACCCTGGGGCCTCCGTACCCACTGCCTTGGGATCCGTGGTGGAACAGGGTCCAAGGATGGAATCCTGAGTGCCTGTGAGAAAACGCCAAGAAAACAAGACTCTTGTGGCCTCAGTTTCTTCAAAACCTGGACTTGTTCTTGGGATGTGTTTTCAAGCTCCTCTTAACTGTAGCAGAAAGGATTGAGTTTACTCCAGATTACTCGTTACTGCTTGCTAGTAATTAAATGCCTCTGTGGGAAAAAAAACATGTTTTTGTCACGTGTGGCTTGTCCTTGGGATTCTACACTTTACTCATGTGATTCTTCTTAACCCTCAGAATATATCCTTCTTAACCATCAGAATTGTCTGATGCCGTGGAAAAAGTTAGCTATTCCATGAGCCATTAGTCCGCTTCATTTTTAGGCTCCATTCTCCCTGGTCCCACTGCCAATTACAGCAGTAAACAGAATCCCGTTTAAATGTTTTTCTTAAGTCTATAGGGAAAAAAAAATCACTTAATACAACCACAGCTAACTTCATCTGTCATTATTCCAACTTATAAGTCATCTCCCCACCCCCCAAAAAAATAAAATTCATGTTTCTTTTTGTCAGTATAAAATACAACATTCAACTATGAAAATCATTTAGCTTAAATTTCAAATAATTATCTCCTTTTTTACTTCCCATGATGCCTTGTAAGCTTAGTTTTTTATCTTATTTCAAGGTTCCCTTTGCACTTGTCTGTGTATTTCCTTATAAGTTGCCTCAAATATTTGGGGGAGGGGTAAGTAAGCATAAATCTAAAAAGTGGGTAACTCAGATTTGCCCTTGTACTGTTTCTGGTATAATAGAGTAGTATAGATCAGAGAGTCGCCTTTGAGAAGCAGCCATGGTAGTCAGGTTAAAACTGGAACAGCCTAGATCAATGTCTCCTGAGGGATGAATCAGTCACTGATCCCAATGATGCCCCACACTTCTTCCGCTCTTTAGAAATATGCCAATTCTCAAGTGGTTTAGGCCACAAAATATATGTCTAAACGCAGAGCTTCGAACACCTCACGGGGCCAAGAAATAACTCACAAGTTCAGGAACACACAGAGAGCTAATCTGAAGAGCCAAGATTCTACTTGGGGGCGGCCGGGGGGTGGGGGGGACAGCCAGGAAGTGACCCTGGCATCATACAGGGCTGCTCCTCTCACACAATGGATATCTTAAAAGACAGATCATGTCCGAGGGCAGGCTAAGTGGCCCGGAGGTTAATCACAAAAGGAAAACCAACGGGTTAAACCACATGTGTGCTCCCAGCGCTTAGGAGGCTGAAGTAGAAGGATCCCCAAGAGTTTGAGGGCAAGCATAGTGAACTCCAGGTCAGCCTGGGCAACAGAGTAAGGACCCTGCTTCAAGCAACGAGTTGCTTAAAGCACATAAAGCAAGCAGTGTTGTTGTTTTTTTAAACCAACTCACGGGATGAAGACGTCAAAACTGCAATTGTGAATCCACAAAGCAAGGTGGGCAAATCTTTTGACTTTGAGCTATAAGCCTGGAAGGTCCCCGCCCCACCCCATGCTCTTGGATCAAAAGCAACGCTGAAAAGGGAAGTCGAGGCAGCAGGACTGGAATCCAGACCAACAGCCTCCGAGCTCCTCATAGGAGAAAGGGACGCTTCCTGCGCCACTGGTGCACCAGGGCAAGCATCTATCTTCTTGGGGAGAAGATGAGGTCATCCAGGGACTGGACAGCTGCTCCACGTTCAGCTGCTGCTTGTGAGACAGTCACAATGCCAGAGCCAGGGCTGGAGGTGCGGCTCCATGGGAGATCACCTGCCTGGCCAGTGAAAGGCCCCTGGGATCAATCCCCACTACCACAAAGATTAAATTAAAACACTGAGCTGCTCGGCAGTTAAGAACATGCACTGATCTTGTAAAGGAGCTGAGTTCAGGTCCCAGCATCCACTTCTGAGAAGCTTATAATCACTTGTAACTCCAGCTCTGGGAGATCTGACACCGTCTTCTGGCCTCTGAGGACACTTGCACATACATGTGCATACGCACACGAACATACACACATATGCATGAAGAGAGATAGTAATAAAACAAAAGTTTTTAAAAATGAGACGACAGAACCACACAGCTAAAAGCAAAAGGGAAAAAGCACACAGCAGAGACAGAGCCGAAGGGACGGACGTACTGAGGCAGACGTGGATATTAAAATAACCGTGATTTATTAAAGAAGTAACAAGCAGGATTTTACCTGCTAAACTAGGACCCATTAAAATGGAAATTTAAATTCCAGAAGTAAAAAATACAGTAACTAATTAAAGAGTTCACTAAGTGGTTCTGATAGCAGTTTAGAGGCAACAGAAAAGCAGTCAGTGTAAGTAATCCATCTGAACTCCAGGGTGGAAAAAGGATAAAAAACATACAAAGGCCGGGCGGTGGTGGCAGTGCACACCTTTAATCCCAGCACTCCGGAGCCAGACAGGTGGATCTCTGTGAGTTCGAGGGCCAGCCTGGTCTACAGAGTGAGTTCCAGGACAGCCAGAGCTACACAGAGAAACTCCGTCTCAAAAAATCAAAAGACAAAGAAACAAAACCAAAACAAAACAAAATCCAAAAACCCAAAAAGGGAGGATGTGAAACACATGGGGCACAGTAAAAAGGTCACAAATATGTGTACCAAAGTCCCAGAAGGCGTGAGAGGGAGGAAATTCTTGATAATGGTTAAGATTTTTCTTTTTTTTTTTTTTCATTTTTATTTATTTATTTTTCTATTATCAGCTTGATACAGTATAAATTCTTATCCTAACAGTGAAATGTTTCATTGAGGTTTGCCTAGTAATTGAGTAAAACCAAAACTTATTATAAGCCACAGTCACCCTAGGGTCCCCCCTGCTATATAGCCTCCCTGGATCTGTGGGTTGCAGTCTGATTGTTCTTTGTTTTATATCCAGAACCCACTTATGAGTGAGTACATACTATGTTTGTCCTTCTGGGTTTGGGTTACCTCACTCAGGTTGATTTTTTCTAGTTCCATCCATTTGCCTGCAAATTTCATGCTGTCATTGTTTTTCTCTGCTGAGTAGTACTCCATTGTGTATATGCACCACATTTTCTTAATCCATTCTTCAGTTGATGGGCATCTAGGTTGTTTCCAGGTTCTGGCTATTACAAATAGTGCTGCTATGAACATAGTTGAGCATGTATCTTTGTGGTATGATTGAGCATTCCTTAGTTATATGCCCAAGAGTGGTATGGCTGGGTCTTGAAGTAGATCAATTCCCAATTTTCTGAGAAACTGCCATACTGATTTCTACAGTGATTGCACAAGCTTGCATTCCCACCAACAGTGGAAGGGTGTTCCCTTTGCATCCTCTCCAACATAGACTGTCATCAGTGTTTTTGATCATAGCCATTCTGACAGGTGTAAGGTGGTATCTCAGAGCCATTTTGATTTGCATTTCTCTGATGATTAAGGATGTTGAGCATTTCTTTAAATATCTTTCAGCCATTTTTAATTCTTCTTTTGAGAATATGGAAAAACAAAAGACCCAGGATAGCTAAAAGAATCCTGTACAATAAAACAACCTCTGGAGGCATCACCATCCCTGACCTCAAGCTCTACTATAGAGCTATAGTAATAAAAACAGCTTGGTACTGGAAATACAGACCAATGGAATTGAATTGAAGACCCTGATATTAATCCACGCACATATGAACGCCTGGTTTTTGACAAAGAAGCCAAAACTATACAATGGAAAAAAGAAAGTATCTTCAACAAATGGTGCTGGCATAACTGGATGTCAATATGTAAAAGATTACAAATAGATCCATATCTGTTGCCATGCACAAAACTCAAGTCCAAGTGGATCAAAGACCTCAACATAAATCCAGTTACACTGAACTTAATAGAAGAGAAAGCAGGAAGTATTCTTGAATGCATTGGCACAGGAGATCACTTCCTAAATATATGACACCAGCAGCACAGACACTGAGAGCAACAATTAATAAATGGGACCTCCTGAAACTGAGAAGCTTTTGTAGAGCAAAAGACACAGTCAATAAGACAAAAAGACAGCCAACAGAATGGGAAAAGATCTTCACCAACCCCACATCTGACAGAGGGCTGATATCCAGAATATATAAAGAACTCAAGAAACTAGACTTCAAAATACTGAACAATCCAATTAAAAAATGGGCTAAAGAGCTAAACAGAATTCTCAAAAGAAGATTTTTCTTAAACTGAACGATACTCTGCTGCAAAAGCAAGCTATATTACATATCTCAAGCAGGATAAATTCCGAGTGCAGCCCAGTCAGACTGCTGAGAGGCAGAGAAGGGAGCCACAGCACACGTGATAACTGCCATTCAATGGAGACAATGCTCGGGAAACCATGGAACGGCAGTCTTCAAGAGATTTTTTTAAAACATAACTGTCAACCTAGAGTCGCACATGCAGTAAAAGGGTGTGTGTGTGGGGGGGGGTTACTGTTAAGTGGAAAGCAAAATAGATATGCTTTTAACCAATCCACAACAAGAAAGATAATTAATTGGCATCCAAAAGAAACACTAAACAGAGTTCTTCAGACAGAAATAGCTGGTTCATCTTGAAACCATGAAAACATGAGGAGGCAAAAAGAGAGAAATGACTCCGTGGGTGGCACTACAGAGTCTGACCAAATGTCAGTGACATCTTTTGGATTTCAGTCTATATACTTAACAAAAATATACGAGATCCACAGCATACAAAGTAGTAGTAGGGGGTAGAGTGAACTGGAGCTTAGATGTCAATGAACTGTCCCTAGCCCAGAAGTGGTAAAGGGTTCAGTGGTAGGACAGCTCAGTGAGTAAGGACACTTGCCACCCATCCTGATGACCTGAGCCAGATCTGGGGACTGACCCCCGCAAACTGTCTCGGACCTTGTGGGCTCACGTATACACCACACATTTAGTTAAACATCCATAAACATTCAAGCATAATACAAAGCTTAGCCAATTTCAACTTTTCTGCATTCATTCAGCCAACGGTAAATGTGGCTGAAACAGTTACTGGTTACCTGTGTAACAATGCGTGTTTTAATCTCTAGGATAACCGCCAAGATGAAAGGCTGAGTCTGGGGTCAGGGTGAATCTGAAATCACAGCACTTGTGAAGGCAGAAAGATTAGAAGCCAACCTGGACTACATAAGAGTCTATCTCAGACAACCAAACAAAAAGCCGAGGGTGGGATGGAGAAGGGATAGAAAGATACCCAAACTTCCACCTGACGTCACTGCGGCATTGCTCAGGGGTCGACTTCGTAATATGCCGTCTGTGTGTCTCCGATATGCCATACTCTGAGCTGGGCACTGTTTAGGAGACCTCCAGTCCTGCAAACAGACCAGGAGGTAGGTGTTCCCAGCCTGCCACAGACTAGGAGGAAGCTGGATGACTGGCACCAGCCAGCTTAAGTGAGGAACAGAGTCCCTGCCCCAGCTGCTTATACGCTGAGCTATCCAGCACCCACAAGCTGGGCTGGTTCTGCCTCTGTTGGCTCTGTTGGCTCTGAGGGAAGGAGAGGCCCAGCTGGACATTCCTTCTGAAATATTTCCTATTCCCCAATGGCAGTGTGAAGCAGGTGGTAACAAAGCAACAGAAAAATGCGTCATAAAGAGGAGAGGAGAGTGCTAATGAGTAGGTAGGTGAGAAATGAAAGGGTCAGGGCTTGGCGAGACGGCTCACTGGTTACCACTCTTCCAGGACTGAGGTTTGGTTCCCAACACCCGCAGTGGGTGGCTCACAAACCCCTGTAACTCTAGCTCCAGGGCACCTGACTCCCTCTTCTGGACTCCAGGGGCACCCACACAAACGTGTGCATACACATAGACATCAATCAAAACAATTTAAAATCAAAAAATAATCCCAAGTTTCTTTACGTTGCTCCCACACCTATGCTCACTTTGTTTTGGAAGTGATGGCAACTCTAACACACACACACACACACACACACACACACACACGGTGGAAAGGCAACGCAAGCCGTATCTCAAAGTCCTCTCAGAAGGGTGCCTGGAAGCCCTAGGCTCTGACATCTCAGCAGCAGACAGTTAACAATAGAGAGAGCGGACTCTTTCCAGATTACCATATTCCTCCCTTTAGACTAGTCAAGAAAGTAATTAGATGCCTTCGGGTTGGCTGTATCTGGAATAGCTGTTTCGGTGAGGCAGGAAACGCCAGGCAAGGCTTTCAAGGTAAACAACCACACATGCCGCATGTGCGTCGTCGTCGTCGGTAAGTTCTGTCGGCAACCGGTGGAATCATTAAGAGCAAAGAGACGATGAAGACCGAGCTTTATTTATCGATCCCTTCCCACCTCCCCCTGATAGCCACGGGAAATAATTTTATTTCTCGGGTTATCACCAACATTATTCTAAATCAAGACCTGCAGAGTGCGGCCTAGCTACAAAGCATTCTTGCAATCTGTTCCTATTATTGCTCAAATTTTTATCATCTGGCTTTCAGATTGGAGCCATTTGTAAGGTATGTATCGGCTGCTATGACGACAGCGGTATTGGTAAAGCTGAGCCCTGAAATGAGAAGCTCGTGGTGCTTCGTTATCAAAGACGCCGAAACTGTTCTTCCCCAGCCGCCCTAGCAGGAGCCCAGGGGCCCATGGAGTCCTGCAAGGATGTCCCAGTCCTTGTGTGAGCTAGACAGGAATACACACAGAAGCACCAACTTACAAACCTTATAGTGAATGCCTCTGCCAGAGTTCCCGCCTCAACAAATGAAAATCCTTTGTCTCCCTTAAGTCTGCCTCTGAGAGACCTGGCATCGAGGGAGCATGCCAATGTTCATCGAGACAGTCCCTAAGTGATGGGACTCTGCAATGTACACATTAAACAAGTTACAGCCCGCAGAGAATGTGGTTTTAAAGTCACACACGGCCAGTACTTCAAAAATGCCACCCCAAAGCAAATACGGTTCTACTAGAAGGAGCCTTTAAAAGACAAAGCTCAGCTAAGACCTCACTGCGGTGCTGTGGACATGCAATGTCTTCTCTGTGCTCATGTGTCTCAACACAATGGTGGGTTTTGGAGGGTTGTGGAATCTTTAAGATGTGGAACCTAGCTGGAAATATAGTCTGGCTCCCCATCCTGCCTGCTCTTTACCTCTTGTTCCACCGAAAAATGAGATGGTGAAGAATAGCAGAAACACACTCTGGCCACCGAACCACCCACCACCCTCCATCACATCAACCGAATCTGTGAACCAACGCCCTTCCTCTCTTGAAATTGCCTCCTGTTGGCATTTGGTCACACAACAAAAATGACCGATGTACTCACTAAGATACACTAGACAAACATAAATGATTAATTCAATAAACAACCACAGTGCAAGAAGGCCCTGTGCTGGGCCATAAGCACATGGGGTGAGCCTGGAGTCTTGAGGGGTACGCAGTATAATGAAGGGAAGTGCTACCAAGTGCTGTGGGGTTCAAAACCACAAAAGCAAAACAGAGCCGGGAGCATCCCCATCCGCAGGGCTTGGTGAAGGGGGCTTCAGGCAGGGTCATTATTCCAACTGGACCTTTCAGAAGGGGCGGGGTGACTGGGAGGCTGAGCAGACGCATGCAAGAAGAAGGTGACTAAGATAAAGGTAGTGGCCTGAACAAAGACCCATGTGTGGAGCGTGTGCCCGGAGCAGATGTGGGAGCCCGTGGATTACACCGGGGCCTCTCCTCTACAGAGTAAGATGAGCGTCAAAGCCACGGGAACGATCCAACAGAGGCAGCGGCTCTCCGCTGCGCTGAAGGGCTGTGGGGAGAGAAGCCAACGGGAAACGATTAGCCAATAAAAACTATTTTCCAAAGGAAACACCAGAAAACCGGTGAGGTTCAGACAGGCTGTCTGTCCACCAGGCAGCTGGAAGGGGCGGTGTGACTAGCAGGCCACAGTGATGAGGTGAGGTGGTCCAGAGAGTAAAACCTGATTCTCTCAACAATAGTTCCCAGGTCTGCAGACCTCTGCTGTCCTTGACATCCACAAGTCTCTCAGCCTTCAGACGACATTCCCTGGGTCCTTCAGAGGAAAAGGGCGTGACTGTCAGGAGACTGTAACCACCTGAACTAGAACTAATGGGCTCTTCAGTCACTGCTTCTTCCACTGCCTAGGTGGCCATGACCTTTGGCATCACCGACAACCACGGTAAGGAAGACTTTCAGAGACGGGGGACCACCGCAGGAAGACTGTCGGAGATGGGGGAACACCACAGGAAGACTGTCGGAGATGGAGGACCACCGTAGGAAGACTGTCAGAGATGGGGGACCACCGTAGGAAGACTGTCGGAGATGGAGGACCACCTCAGGAAGACTGTCGGAGATGGAGGACCACCACAGGAAGACTGTCGGAGATGGAGGACCACCGTAGGAAGACTGTCGGAGATGGAGGACCACACAGGAGACTGTCGGAGATGGAGGACCACCACAGGAAGACTGTCGAGATGAGACACCACAGGAAGACTGTCGGAGATGGAGGACCACCGCAGGAAGGCTGTCGGAGATGGGGGACCATCGTAGGAAGACTGTCGGAGACGGAGGACCATCGTAGGAAGACTGTCGGAGATGGGGGACCACCATAGCCGAGGAACAAACTCTCGGGCCATATTTCACAGCCTGGATTACTGAACTCAACCTGACCATGCTTCCAGTTCTGGGACCTTGGAGAGACTGTGGCAGGCTGAAGCCACATAAATCTTTAATGCTACATTCCGGAACAGTGGGGTTTGGATTGTGTCACCTCGGCTAAGCTCAAACGACATTTTCCAGAATCCTCTTCTCTCTGTAACTCCAGGTTTGAGTTGGCCGAGACAGGCTCTGTGTGGGAGTTGGGCAGTAGGGGAGAAGCTGCAGGCCTTCCGCTCTGGCGGTCCTCACGTGACAGGCAGGGGGACAGAGCAGACCCTTTCTCTTTCTCTCCTGTTTCTTCCCAGATGTTGCTCTTATGGACCCCATGACGCCCCAAAACACTGGGTACTTGGATGCAAGCTCAGAAGTAAACAGTGAGGTAGAGACCCTTCATGTAGCTAGAGTTTTCCTGCCTGGCCCACAGTCAGGACAAATCTTTGTCACCCGCCAGTTCCACAGCTGCTCAGACCCAACCAAGTAAACACAGAGACTTATATTGCTTACAAACTGTATGGCTGTGGCAGGCTTCTTGCTAACTGTTCTTATATCTTAAATTAATCCATTTCCACAAATCTATACCTTGCCACGTGGTTCATGGCTTACCGGTGTCTTCACATGCTGCTTGTCCTGGCGGCAGCTGGTAGTGACTCCTTCTGCCTTCCTGTTCTTTCTTTTCTCCTCTCTGTTAGTCCCGCCTATACTTCTGCCTAGCCACTGGCCAATCAATGTTTTATTTATTGACCAATCAGAGCAACACATTTGCCATACAGAACATCCCACAGCCCTTTCAGATCCTTACAACAGTCCCCCTGGAGACTCCACACTGCTGGGTTCCAGATTCCTCCACAGTCCTCAACTTGTCCACTCACCCAAGCACAGGAGGGTCAATCAGTGACTGCCTTCCAACCCCGCTTTGAGACTCTAGCTCTTCCCGTCGTAGTTGTGTGAACTCTAATTCCTATCCCATAATATTCATCATGGCTCCACTTCCCTGCTGGAACTTACCCAAGTGTTGTTGAGTAGACATCTACACCCTAAGGACTCAGAACCAAGCAGAACCGCCTGACGGAACGCTGCTCCCTACAGTTTGCACACTGTGCTCACAGGATTTAATACTCACCCTGGAGAGGATTAAATAAGGCAACTGAGGTTCCAAAAAGTCATATGACCAAATGATAAGTTTCACAAAAGAGAGAGAGAGCAAGAGCAAGAGAGAAGAGAGAGAGAAAGAAATGTAAAAATACCACTTTGAGGCAATCTGTAACGTTGACTAAACAGAATAACCCAATAAACACACAATGATTTAAACTGATTCTCTGTCCGTGGACCACAGACGGAAAAGGCTGAAGCACCACCTACCCACAAGGATTAGTTCAGCACATTCTACAAAATTAACAGCTGCCAGGGGCCCAGGCACTGCCTAGCATCCCTTGCTACTCAGCCATTCTCCATCCTCTCCACGTACACACTGGCCAGCTTTGCCTGCCAAGTTCCGTGTGAACACCTGGTCCTCCTCTGAGCTGCGTGCTTAAAGAGAACGGGAGAGCGCCGAGCTTCAACCTGCAGACAGGCATGAAAGACACCTGAGCTGATTCTAGGGCAACGCTCCCCCACTCACTACTTGGTTAGCTTTTTTGTCTTACTATTTCTTAAACCAGTCTCTCCTCTTCCTGACTGGTGTGTCCCTCCTCCCCAGCAAGCCTGCAAGACCTAGAACCTGTTCTTGAGGTTCAAAGACTTTGCCAGGTACCGTGGGTGGCATGGGGTCTATGCCAGCTTCCCTGATGAGGCGCAGTAAAGGGCTGAGTGTGACTGTTTATCATGCAAGGAATTAAACGAAAAGATTCTGGGTTAGTCTGCATGGCTTTTAAAGAAAAGATTACATCAGTGAGATAGGAATGAACATGCCTTGCCTTCACAAACTCTTCACTGCACACCTCTTGTGTATAGAGCCATATGAACTGATAGGATCCCTGTTGGTTGATGAACAGGTCAGTGGTGCAGCACAGCTTGGGGCAGAGGAATCCTGCAATAAGTATCAAGTAGTTAAAGGAACAGAGGGACCTAAAGCCTTTCAGGTGATGCGTGGGACTCTTCTCAATCATATGACATTTTCTCCAGCCTCAGCCTTTCCCTTTTGACAGAGAACAATGACCTCCATAAAGCCCAAGCTCAGAAACCATGAGATCAAGTTACCAAAAAAATAAGTAAGTAAGTAAGTAAATTTAAAATAAAAATCTACTATGTTTTCAGTTAGTCTATGATTTTGTGTTGGGCCACATGCATAGCTCTTCTTGGCTGCATACAACACACACCCTGCCTACAAGTCATTCTTTATTTCAGCTGCAAGCTTTGGATCGGGTGGAATGGGACACACCTGTAATTCCAACACTTGGGAGGTTGAGACAGAAAGAGCATAAGTTCAAGGCCAGTCTGAGATATATAATGTGTTTAGGACCAGCCTGTGCTAAATAGGAAACCTTGCCCAAACAAAACAAAACAACAAAACCAAAACAAACAAAAAAACCCACACACAAAACAAAAAAGCTAAGAAGCATTTATAAATCAGGTATTTCTCTCCCCACATTCTTCCATCTGCTTAGAAAACCCATCTCTTCTCAGCCAGACAAAAACCTAGTGAATAGCATGACTTCATGAGCGCAAAGGAGTCCACAATGCTGAAGCCCCAGCGCCCACCCAGGGAGAATTCACAAAGTGGCTGCCAGAGCCGCCCGCCCGTCAGCACTCCAGGCTTGAAGCAGTCTGTCTCCCACCCTCGCTGGGTGTGAGACCTACAGGGACAGATGGCACACCACATCCCCAGCCCAGCCTGATGACGTAGTAACTGTGGTCACTCTGATCTCCACGAGTTCCTGGAATTTCAAAGGAATATTGGACCTTTGGTTCCTCATCCAGGTGGGTTAATAGGAGTATTTAACCTCATTAATTTTAGAAAGAGTCCCTCACTGAGACATTTTCAACCAAGCTCTTGGCTGAGCTCATCACAGGAAGTGAAGGGCACATGTCTGGAGCAAGGATGACACATGGCAGAGTCAGTGAGATGGGCTACAAGCACCAGAGCAAGTGATATCCTGTCAGTCTCAATGTTCTCAACACCAACTCCCCACCATGCCAGAGCACTCGTCTTTGAGACAGTAACAGCCACTGACTGGGTGCTTAGAGCCTTAATGAAAGGTTCTCTCCATGGGCATGTCACTAAAGCCTTTAGAATGCATGGACAGATGCAGAGGTAACCCCAGCAGTGACACAAATGGGCAAAGAAGCACACCTGTGTTGTGGACGATTCCTTTACATGGGGTGAAGATGTGTCACTGTGATTGGTTGTTGTAGAATATTATTTTAAGGTGTGCTACTTTTGTTTATGTTGCATTTGTTTAACTCTGTGAAGCTGTGTTACTGTGCCTGTGTAAAACACCTGATGGCCTAACAAAGAACTGAATAGCCAATAGCAAGGCAGGAGAAAGGATAGGCAGGGCTGGCAGGCAGAGAGAATATATAGTAGGAGAAATCTGGGAAGAAGTAGTAGTAGCCAGAGAAGGAGGAGGACCCAGGGACCAGTCATCCAGCTACACAGCAAGTCACAGAGTAAGACTAAGATTTACAGAAGTAAGAGAACAGGAAAAGGCCAGAGGCAAAGGTATACGGGATAATTTAAAGAAGCTGGCAAGAAACAAGCCAAGCTAAGGCCAGACATTCATAATTAAGACTAAGCTTCCGTGTGTGATTTATCTGGGAGCTGGGTGGCAGTCCCCTAAAAGAGCAGAAAACAAACAACAACAATTGGTTTAATAAAGAGCTGAATGGCCAATAGCTAGGCAAGAAGAGGTTAGGCAGGACTTCCAGACAGAGAGGCAAGACAAGGAGATGAATCTAGGTGGGGGATACCTGCGGAGCACGCAGGAGGAGAGGTAAAAGCCATGAGCTGCGTGGCAGCATGTAGGTTGATAGAAATTGATTATTTTAAGTTATAAGACCTAGTTAGAAACAAGCCTAAGCTAAAGCTGAGCTTTCATAATTAATAAGATGTCTCTGTGTTGTTGTGGGGTTTTTTTGTTTTTGGTTTTTTTTTTTTGTTTGTTTGTTTTGTTGTTGTTTTTGTTTCTTGTGAACTGCGGGCCCAAAGAAAAATCCACCTACACACCTGCTTTCTTAGCCTTTCTGCAAAAGCACCTCTACCTGAAGTAGCAGAACGCTCCACAACTTCCTTGACTGTTTCCAAACTTTCAGTCTTTAATGACCCTCGGCCATTTCTCCAATGCCACCTCTCCTCCCATGGATGTCAAACCTGTCAGTTAAGGAGTCAGGGGACCGTGTCTATGTCCTTATGTGCCCCAGGTTCTAGAATAATGACTGGCACAGGGTAGATAATAAATAACAGGTCTGAATGAGGCAGACAGTGAGACGTGGCACAGGCTGCAGGCGGCAGGCAGCGGCCTCACTGCCCTACCCTGAGACGTGGCTCGGAGCTGGCTGCTTGCTACAACAGCGATGACAAGCAGACGGGCTGTGGCTGGGACCAACCAAGCCACAAGGTGCTGGAAGCAAGCACTGGGGAGAAGGAAGTCTCTTCTCTTCACTGTGGACATCAGGATGAGGCTTGGGGAGGTGTGTGTGGGGGGGATGCTGTTGTTGGGGCGGGAGAGGCTACACCAACCCCACAAAGGGAGGAAGGGGTGGGGACAGTGAGGGGACAATACTGAGAATCTAAGAGTGGCGTGTCTTCCACACAAGCTGCCAAGAGAACAGAGGCGATCCATGGGAAGGATGGAGACTTTCTCACTGTGTGTGTGTGTACACCATATGAACACTATGTAATATTCACATAAACCTGAGGTACTTTCAAAGCATATAGGTACATCCAAGCATACAAAGACTCTACACTGCACACTTAGATGAGCAAGAAGCCTCTCTGCCTCTGTGACCCTCCAGGGATGCCCAAAGAGAGGAACTTCCCCATTTACTTATGCACCAGGCACCACACTGCACTTCCTGGGACTCATACCGATGTTTCAGATAAACCTGTTTGTGGGATAAATGGTTATTAAAGTGGGACTCCAACAAATAAGCTACGCGACTCCATAAACCTTGTTTCCGTAGAAAACTAACTAACGCCCCAGCCTTCCTCTCCTCGGGTGATAGTCCTCTGAAGAAACGCTGTGTTAAACGACCTAAGGGGAACATCAGTAATTGTTTGGTGAGCTGTTTTCCTTGTAAGAAACAACCAAAAATAGGCTTATGGCTTGACTTATCACCTTCATTTAACAGGCTGGCTTCCTGGAAGCCCCAGAAGACTTCACGTGCTGTGTGTATGCGCGCGCGCGTGCGGCTCAGGATGCTCTGTGGGCGCTGACGACGCTGCCAACACCTTTCAGGGTGACTTTGCACACACAGTCTTCCGCTCCACCCACTCCCCTTCCCGGAATTTAATATCCACAGCCCCTGAGGTCTCTTACTTTCTCAGCTTAAGTCAGCTAATCCCTAAATGGGATGCCAAGCTGGACACATTCATCTCCTCCCAGTGGTCATTTTCCTGCCTGAACACCTCTCCACTCTCTGGCCCACCTGCTCTGTGACACTGTCCCCTAACAGCCCCTGGCCCCAGTTACACCCCTTTAATTCTGATGGCCATGTGCACAGCCATCAAATAACTCATTCACTCAGACCCTTAGAATCACCTAGGATCCACCCCTCTGCTCAGTTACAACTGGCTCCATTTCTTCTTCGAGCTGCATTTAATTCCTTTGTAATGTGTCATGGTGTTGGGAACGTGGTAAATATTCCCCGGTGCTGCTGAGGGAAAGCAGGAATGCCTTGTATTGCAGAGGAGACCAGCAGTCAGGCACAAATCATTTGTTCCTAGAGCCACAGCTGTGCCCACTGACTAACATGACAAAGTGTCCGCCATGTACCCGGCCCTGGGTCAGGCATCATCGTCTTAACTTGGATTTACAGTATGGATTTCTCAATCAAGGATGACAGACTGTAATGTCTTCTAATAAATAAAAAACATTTGGATGTGCCAGCTTTCAGAAAAATGGAAAAATGAATAGCTGTGCCAAGTGCTTTTTTTTTTTTTTTTTTTTTTTTTTTTTTTTTTTTTTAGCTCCTCACTGCAATATAAGCTAAGAGGCAACACCCTGGATCAACACCAAGTCCAACGTCACCCCTGGTCATCCTGGGAGACAATGCATTTAGAAAGCAAGGCTGACCCCATCACCTCTAGAGCAGGGCAAAGTAGCAAGCTATTAGCACACAGAATTCACTCCTAAAGGGGGCTCTTTTGTCAATATCAACACACAAAACAAGTGAGACAGCATTGCTGGACTTCGCTGCACCTCAAAGCAGCCAGGGAGGGCTGGGCAACAGCCAAGACGCATCAAGTCATAGGCCAGAAGCACAGCTCCTCCCAGTATCTCACAAGCTTTCTAGGACGCCTCCCTCAGTGGGTTGGCGCCTAGCAACAATCTTGAACCCTCCCCTTTCAGACCAAGGGAGAAGGAAAACCTTCAGGAACCCCAGGGCTCGTGTGGGAGGGGGAGGGGGTGTCAGAATTTGAACGCTCCTACCCCTCCAGGAAGGGTGTCAAATCCAGAACAGTGTCAGTGGTGAGACGCATTTGAATACCTGTATCCCTTCTTGCTGTATGTACGGACAGGGTGACACATGCTTGCAACCCTTGGGAGGCGGAAGCAGGGACACCATGCATTTGAAGCCAGCATGGGCAGGAGCGGGCAGGGAAACAGAGAGCAGTAAGGGAGGGAGGGGAGAGGCAGATAAACAAGGAGAGGGCACCAGCTGGGTAAGCGCACAGGCGCAAGCACATTTCTGTAGGGCAGAGCCATCCATCAGGCTCTGTAGGAGACCCAAAGGATAAAGGTAGAAGAAAACACAAGTTACATTTCGGAAGGTCGGGACTTAATCACATAATCCCTACCTACTAACCCTGAATATCCTCCGTCAAAACTTTACAGCGCCAACACATAAATGGGCAGTAATATAATTAACAGTCAGCCACTTTCAAATGCTGTATGGGTTTTACCATTTCTGGGATGGTTTTCTATTCCCCTAGACATCAGTCCGGAAGCCCAGCTAACCTGGGGATGAGGACCCCTGAACCCCAGAGAGCCTAGAAAGAGATCCCATCTCACAGCACAGGAAATGAGCTGGGAGGAGGGCCAGTGGCTCCTTCTACACTACACAGACAGAAGAGCCCTTGGTGGCACCAACCGGTGACCAGCCCCAGGCCAGCCAAGCGGGACACAACACCCAGGCATGGGCTGCAGACTTGAGCAGGGCTGGGAAAGATGGCAAGCAGCCAGCAAAGCCAGGACCAACCAAGAGGCCCATATGGCCGACCGTGGGAGTCCACACGCTCCAAGGAGTCTGGAGATGGAAGGGGGCCCTTCAGGACCAGCTAAACTAATCCTTTTCACAGGAGCTAAGAGCTACTCAGCAATTTGTTCAAGGTCAAGAAACTAGTGAGGAGAAGGAAGGAGGCCAGGACCCAAGCCTCGGGTCTTAAAAGACAGTGAGACGATTGTTAGCACACGCTAGCTGCTTGTATCAACTCCTCCTCGTGTGCAGAGATCCATTTGACTGACGTGTGCGTTTGTTTCAACAGCTGTCACTTCCAGTGTGACCCTGGGCAATTTATGTCACTGTGCCTTGGTTCCCTCACCTACCGAGTGAGGTTAATAATGGTGCGGTTACAAAGCCTATTCAACAAGTCAATACATGGAAAGTGTAAAGCCTGGTCCACGCCAAACACTACATAGAGGAGAGAAGGAATTTCCTAGAGAATTCTTCTATCGGTTGCTCCCCAGCCCCGGCTTATCGCATTCACCAGTTTTCACCATTTTCCCCACCACACCCGGAACTGAGGCTTCTAAAGAGTTGCATGGCTCTCTTGCTGAGGTCCACCCTAGTCTCCTATTGGAGCTAAACTGACCAAAACCGCAGGAAGACTGATGAAATGCTTCCTTGGCGACTGGCTGTCCCATCTATCGCCCCACAGACTTCTAATATTGGAGCTTCTAGATTCTGGACCCTCAAATCCCATGCCGAGTCACCAAGCCTTGAAGTCTCAGTCACCTGTCTGTCCTGCTTGCTCTCCTTGGCCAACCTTCCCTGTGATGTTCTCAGCGGCTCCCTCGAGTCCTTGGTCCCCCTTCCTTCTAACCTCATTCCATGGAAAGGCATGATGTCATCCCTCCTAGGTGCCAAATTTGGTGGATTAAACACAAAACCAAGCTGGCCGTTTCCGCTGCATGCCCACACTATCCCCGTCGTTCCTTGCTAACTGAGTACCTCCCACGTCCACAAAGCCCAGCTCTGACCCGCTACACCGCCGTGACCTCTGCCCCAGTGCTCACTGAGAAAGCCGGGCTGCCATATATTCTGTGTGCTAAGCACCCTCACAGACCAGGACTTCCCACTCATTAGTGTGCAGCCGAGCCTCCTAGGAATATGTTCAAAGGCAGACTCAGATTCAGCAGATTAGACTGGGTGTGGAAAGTCCCCCCCAGGGAGCTGCTGTGGTCCCAGACAACACTAGAAATGTGTATGTATTAACTGGAATGCTTGCGTTTTAAAGATAATTTTTATACTGATGATAATCCTACAAGAGAGGCACTCTTCCCATTTCCCAGAGATGGAAAGTAGGGTTCAAAGTAGTAAAGCAACTTGCCTACGGTCCACAGTCCAGGAGGCAGGGTTCAAGGGAAGGCTGGTTCCAAAACCTAGACCCAATTGTTTTTTCTCCACGTAAGTTCTTTTCAACTGGGAGTTGGGGTGGGATGGGAAGGGTACTGAGTACAGAAAGAGTTTGTAGATCATACATGTAATCATTTGTCTGTAACAAATTCCTGAAGCCTTCTTCAGTAATACGGACGGAAAGAGATGGGTGACACAATGGCACCGATGGGCTGGACGTGTGGCTCAGTGGTACGAGCATGCACAAAGCCCAGTACCACAAGTACTTTTCTTTCTTTGTTTTAAAATAATTTTTTTCAAAACTCACCCAAGGGAGCTAAATGAGATGCCTCAGTAAGCTGAGGACTTGCACACAACCACAAAGACCTGAGTCTGATTCCTAGCACGCAGGTAAAAAGCCAGGTGTGACGCACATTAGTAAGGCCAGCACTAGTGCGGGGGAGATAGGTGAATCCCTGGGGCTCTCGGGCAAGCAAGCCACGCATGCATGCACACACACATACATGCATACATGCATGCATGCACGCGCCCACACAAGACACAAAAATAAATGCCAGGGAGTAAGTTAATTCTACTGATTCAGACGTTAGATAATACCCAAAAACTATAGACACGCAGAGAAGAAAGAAAAAACCATACAGAAAACTTCTCCCTACAATGTCTGGGGACTGTGGGGACATTCTAGGCTTCAGAGGCTGAGAGGACTTCAGGAACCATGTTCCACACTAAACCATTCCTCACAAATTCTGCCTGTTCCTCCCCCCAACTCTCCCTGGACCGTGCAACGCCAAGAACTTGCGTTGGGCTCCAACTTCGTGTCCCTGTTCTCTGGAGTCCACCTAGGACTCAGTCATGCTTATTCCTCTCTCGGGTTGGTTTTCCCGGTGCCTCTTCCACACGCTCGTGTCCCCTGGACCACACTGAACAGATGCCACCTCCACAGCAGTCTTCCACTTGCCCCTCCGTGAGTGGGCCCCCGGTGTCAAGAATGTCCTCCCTGACCCACAGACTCCTCAGCATTTCGTTTTCAAACCCACCTTGACTGCGTAGTCAAACTTCAGGGTCCCAACCCAAGGACAGCCTTTCGGGGCCTGCATCCACAGACGAGAACCTCCATGCCGGGCCCACGCTTTTCCCTCTTTATCCTGGTTTGCAGCAGCGCTCTCCGCCCCCACTCCCCTCTTTAGCACGCTCCACTCATCTCTGCCTCACTTCCAAGGGGGTGCGCTCATCGCTCTTTTCCCAAGCCTCGGATGACTACTTCTAGAACTTTCCCTTCTGACCTGCTGTCAAACCAACTCTTGGACCCACTTTCTGTGAAGGTCCTAACCTCACAGCTAGTACGCTGTGTCACCATGTAAGGGAGACCTGAGTTTGCCCTGCTCCGGTCACTTCTGAGTCCCCCAGCACTCAAGAGGCCGACCTGTGTAAACTGACCCTGGCTCAGGATCTGCCACTAAGCTGCTTAGCTTCTTCCTTCCCTTCCTACTTTCTTCTGCTGCTTCTCTCCCCACCCCCACTCCCCGGCCAGCCCCCAAAGTCTCCCTATACAACCCAGGCTAGCCCTGAACCTTCTGCTTCTGCCTCTATAAAGCTGGGATTAGCAGCAGACACCATCAAACCTGACTCCATTTCCATCTTCAAATAGCTCATCCTGAGGCAGGGGTGGGAGTGCTGAGGTTCCCTAAGTGAAAGCGATATCCACTAGCCTTCATCATCGCATTCAGCAATGATACTATCTACAAGGTTCAAGGGCTTAGAGACCACCTTTGATCATGGGCTCCCAGGGCCGGCCACCAGAATACAGATACACCTACAACCCATATGGAACGGACAGGGATCCCTCACCCCAGCCCACAGGCTGTGAAGTGCTGGCCTACTCCAGCTTTAAGGAAGAACCATACCATTTCCAAGACATTCTTGGCTCATGGTTGCTTTTAAGGTCTGAGACGTAACCTCTCTGTCCGCAAAGTGCTTCTATGTCATTTAGATTCCATGGCAGCACACACTCTGCAACGAACCTTGAACCTGTGAGCACAGACGCTCTTTAACGTTCTCAACCAGCTTCACCCAAGATAGAGCAGAGCACCTGATGATGCCCGGTCCCTCGATCCCCCGAAACCTTCCAAGCGATGCCAACACTTCCACGTTCCTGCTTACAGAGGTGTAAAACAGACTGCAGGTACAGCATCGGAATGTCGTGCTTAAACTTGAATCGTGCCACTTAGCGACTCCGTGATCCAGCACACACACTCTAGGAGCACTGGGAGACATCAGCATTCAAAGAACAGAAATACACACTTCCATTGTCTTTTTGTCTCCTGGAAATCACACTGTGGGATGTGACAGCATTTGCCACTGGGTCTGAGCCTGCTGCTTCCCCAAGACTACAATTGATGTGTGGATGTGTTGGTGGGGGGTAGTCCAAGATCTAAAAAAAAACCTAAAAAACAAAAAACAAAACACAAAAAACACTGACTGTGCCAACTCCAGCACTTCGCCTTTTCCAGAAGATAAATTATTTAGAATTTTTTGCCAGTTCGAGTTATTTTCCCAAAGCCGAGTCAAATGGCCCTAGCAGCAGCCCTGCCTTAAAGAAACCAATGCAATTAAACCAAACAGCTATGAACTGGTCCTGACAGCTTCCACCAACTTCATTTGATAAAGTGAGACGCAGACGCAGACACACTCCGACAGACAAGCCCACACTTTATTCACTGCCAGACGCTGCGCCAATACGTAAGTATAGATTCAGCTATAGGGAGAGAAATCAGCTCAGCAGCTCATCACTACAACCAAATAGCCATATAAAAGCCGCCTAGCCCAACTGCCTTGTAAGGAGTATCACCGACAGCTACAGCTCCTATCCAGCAAGCTAATAAGAATAATTATAGCCAGGGCAAGCATTCATCAGCTTGGCAGATACAGGAATTCTGTTAACAAGGCTGAAATAAGTGCCAAGGAATCTCTGAAGACCACAGCACTTCAAAGGCTGTTTAAGCTAGAGGGATTCACGCATGGTTCTCCTGCGAGCTTTCTTCCTTATCCAGTGCCCTGTGGAGCAGCCAGCTTCACATCAGCCCCATTCCTCTGAGCAGGCATGAGGACCTGCACGGGCTGCAGACTGTCACATCTGAGAGGTGCATGCTTGACACCACTACTCCCTTCTGGATGGCACCTGTGCCCTGCACGCCCCGGATCCTATTTTTAATGACTGCTTTGTTTTCTACCCATGATCATCTTTTCTTCATCTAAATGAATCTCAAACAGTCTGCAGCATAATGGGCATGGTGAACCATGGTCAGGTGATCCTTAGCAGAGACAGGATGGAGTTTGGCCATGATTGAACATGTTCTTCCACTCTTCTGGGCACCTAGTCCCTCATCTAGAAGATGACAAGAACTGAACCTTTCCCAAGATGTGATGACTGACAGAGTCAAGCGTATCCAAAAGCCTGACACTCAAGTGACAGCTACTGGTGCTCTGTGCCTTTCAGGTTGCAAAACCCTCACAGAATGGCCACCGGAAAAGAACAAGGCTGGGGAGGAGGATCAACAGCAGAGTGTACAGGTCCTGGTTTCATTCTCAAGTACCACCCAAAAAAAGGACTTAGTTTATCTTGTACCATGCATCCTCTAAAACTGACAAGGACTGCTTGGTGCCCCTCCAAATCCCAAATCCATCCTTCCGTTTTCTACAGTGGCTGGCAGATGGCTGCCAGGTTCCTCTGTGTTTTTCAGCTTCCCTTGCAGCTAGTGTGACATGGAACTTAACAGATACACTCTGTCTCCCACGGAATATGCACAAAAATGGCATCACTCCCAAGCTTGGCCTATGAAGTGTCCATTACGATATCCAAGCTGGAAAAGGATATCCTTGGAGGGGCTGGAAAAGTAAGCATGAAAAAATATCGTGATCTTAAAAACCGGGAGCTAAAGGGGTCACCAACCTGGGACCAGAAGAGTGTGGAGGAAACAAGAGGCCACCCAAGCTTTCCCTCAGGAGCGCTCCCTGGCCACTGTTACAGAAAAAAATAAAAAAGTCCTATTGTTTGAGCCACCATGCTAGGTAGGAGCGGGAGTGTATCTGTTAAGGCAGTTTAACCTGCCTAATTAGCATAATACTCTTGTACAGCAATTGAATTTGAAAATATGGATGTGATGCATGTGTCACTTAAAAGCTATTTCAGTGGATTCGCAACTTCTTTTAAGCTATAGAGAATATATTAATCACCCTCCACAATCTCTAGGTCTGACGCTGCACACCAGTTGAGGACTTAGCCGCCCCGTGTTGTGTTAGTTTCACCCAGCAAGCTCTTCATGGCTCCCTACTTCCAGGTGCCCAGGTGGTCAAACACTCCCTATGTGTTAGACCGCCTATTACTAAGAGAATAGAAAGAGAGCAAGACCAATGGGTTCCCTGGCCCTGGGAGATAAATCAGGTGGAGACGTAAGACCCAGGGACAGACAATGACAATCAGTGTCATGAACTGAAGCCATGACATAAAACACAGGCTGCCTGGCCACCCCCAGGGAGCCAACAATTCACAGGCCAGACTAGTCCACACAGCGCACAGAGCCTCCGGCACCTCCCCCTAAGCCACCCCACCCCCAAGCCCAATCATCTCATCCTCTTCCCATCCCATTACATGGAACTCGGGTGCCATTTCTGAAGGAGCCACACACTTCACTCACCCACACTTTCTGCTTTTCCCCAGAGCCCGCGACGCTCTTCTAGCCTTCCTTTCAAAATTCTAATTATCCTCAAGGCTCAGCTCAAATGTCACCTCTTCAGCAAAAGCAACCCCAACCCAAGACAAAATGAATCCCCCCTCCTCCCTGCTTCTCCCCCAGTGCCGGGCTGGTGTCAGGGGTGGTATTGTTTTGATCACCTGACCACTCAGCTTCATCAAACACTCAATGAGGCGGTGGCGCTATACCCTGGTCATTTGCTGGGGGACTCCCAATACTCAACACACTGTCACAGAGAGCAGGCACTTAAGAAATGGCCTGTCGAATAAGGGATGAAGGCGCGACACAGACAAGGAGCTGAGACTGAGCAGTTCTGGCCTGATCCTCGTCGGTGGGCTTAGAGAGAAAGCTTCAAGGGGGGATGTGAGCTTCAGGGGCAAAGGGAGATACACAGGGAAGAGGCCAGGAGGAGGGCTAGAAGGCACAAGAGAGACCATGAATGTTAGCAAACAGGTGCTTAGAATGAAAGAGCTAAAGCAGAAGGAGTAGGGAGCGAGCACAAGAGGCGTCTCCTGGTAGGAAAATCACAAGAGCTCAGTGCACACAGGAGAGAGCCCCAAAATCATCCACCGGAAAAATGGTCACCTTAGAAGGGAGCTGGAGGAAAAAAGGTCAACATGAGGGGTCAGAAGCTGGCTTGGTGGGGCACCTCCAGGACCTTGGCTAAGGCGGGGTGTGGAATGAGTGGGGTGTGGGGCTCCCTCAGAAGGTGGACACAGCTTGAACCTCTGCTTGGGAAAAGCTACAAAACAAAGGGCCCGGGCACAGGTGGAGGTCACAGAACAGACGATCGCCAGGCAAGTAGCAGTGACATCAAGATTCTATCCTGGGAGCCAGACCTGAGGGAAGATAACCGTGCTTACCAACACACTCCATTTCCGGATTCAGTGTGTCTGGAGAATGATGGAACACTGGGAGGCTGCCTCTGGGGTCAGACGGAAGCTGCACCCAGTGAGGTGCCGAGGGGCAGTTTGCAGGCTGCACATCAATAGTTCAGAGAATTGTTGGTGAACCTGCACTAGCCAGTGACTCCCAAAATTCCTTACGTCTCATCAAGGTTGGATGCATGAGTATACTACCACAATTTCCCCAAGCTGTACTTTTTTTCCCTGTGTTGTTGGCTGTGGTTTGTTTGTGCATTTGTTTGGAATGAGAGACGGAATCCAGAGCCTAGCAAAGCTACACAAGCCCTCTTCCACAGAGCTACAACCCCAATGCGCTCAAGGGCATTCTTTTTAAACTTCTACCCCATGCTACCCTCCTAACTGGTTCATACACAGACTGCAAACTGACCACTCTAGGAAAAGTCATTCACATAAACCACAAAGTGAGTAGCAGATGGGAGTGGTGCCCTGCACAATCTGTGCAGCCATAGGGCCGTGGCCCTGCTTGACCCGGACACGAAAGCCAATTACATGGTGTGGACCATCCCCAGCAATTTGCAACAAACACAGAACTTCTAAGGGCAGGCGCCTAGCAGGGGAAAATTTAAAAAGTGTGAATCAGAAACCACAGAGGACCACGGGATGCCTTCTGTATATGGGCTGTGGCTGAAGAATTGTGGCTAGATGAGGTCTTGGAGGGAGTCATTTCCAGAAAAGCCCTCAGAGGTAAAGCATCACACTAGCAGCTAAGAAAGACTAGTTTGCAGGCAGCCAGGACTCATGGGGGCTGGGACAGTGAAGTCCTAATGCCAGCAGGAAGGGGGTGGTGGAGGGAGGCCTCCACTGGGACCCTCAGGCCACCAGAAGTGCAGTAATTTAGCCTATATGCAGCTGAGGCCTGGCCGGGATAGACAACGCACAACACGTGCCCTGCTAAAGACTGAGCTCTGTCTTCTGCAGAGGCTTGGAAGGGAACCTAGAGCTGAGTCTGGAATTCCGCTTGCCCTAGATGACACTGATCACAAGGATCCAACCATATAACCGCACTTAGGGATCTGCCTTCCTGTACCACAGCAGGCACTAAATAAATACATCTCGTGGCTGGTTAAAATCACCCTGTGTGTATCTACGTGAAGATGGTGTCTGTGTAAGGAGTGAATGGAAAATGGAGAGAGGGGGGGGAAGCCCAGGAAAGATTCCTAGGGTGGGGGGAGGACATTGGGCCGAACCACGGGAAGGCACCAAGGGTTTCCGGAGGGTAGAAGAGAAAGGGGCAGTAACAAGGGAAGTAACAGGTAGAAAAGTTGGGGAAGCAGGGCTCTCGGGTCTTTGTGTATAAATCAGAGCCTAGTCGGCTTCAGGAAAAGCTGGAAGGAAACACTGAGGCAGATCTAGCCACAACTAAAATGACGGGGACGGTACACGATTGTCACTGTAACGCTCTGGGCCACCCAGTGACCTTCGTGGAAGGAAGTTGGGTTCTCTTGCTCCCCTAGAAAAGCAACTCAGCATGGGCTAAGGAGTGCAGAGCGATCGGGACCAGCCGCGGCTATGGCGGGGCACAGCAAAGGCTCATATTTCCGCCCAGCCGTGCACGCGGGCCGGGGCCGCCCGCATCTTCCGGGGCCGGGAGTTCAAGGTGAGCCCGGTTCCCGGCGGCCAACAGGTAGAGAGCGCTGTCGGGGAACCGGCCACGGGCCACTCCCCCGGCACACGTGAGGACCCGGCTCCGCCAGGCCGGGCGGCTCTGGGTACTCCGCGCGCGGGCCCAGGAGGATGTGCACCGGGCTCCCGGCGGCCGCACACCGTTCCCCACCCGGCCGGCGACCCCGCACTCCGGAGCCGGGTCTCCCGGGAGCCGCCCCGGGCACCCCGGGCGCCCCAGGCCCCGTGCTGCAGCCGCGCCCCCACCCCCAGGACCCCGCGCCCCGCCGCACCCCACGCGCACTCACCCAGCGACAGGAGCGCCAGCAGCAGGGGCCTCGGCGCCGGGCGCCCCATGCTCGGCCGGCGGGAGCGACTCTCCGCCTCCTCCTCCTTCCCCGCCGCCGCTCCTCCTCCTCCTCCTCCAGCTCCGGCTGCTCCAGAGTCGGCTGCTCCGCCGGGCCGCGCGCCTGCTCCGCTCTCCCTGCCGGCCGAGCAAGCCCAGCGCCGGCGCGGACGTGCGCACCTGGCTCGGCGCGGCCCTCCGCCTCCTCCCCTCCCGCCCTCCGCCAGTCGCCGGGCCCCGGAGCCGGCCCCGCCGATCCCAGGGCACAGCCCGACCGCCTCCCGAAAGCAAAAAGGAAGAGCCGTGGCGTCCGCCCGCCCGCGCCTCCCACTCGGCGCTTTGCCAGCAACAAACACAAACTTTCCCAAGCCCCTCCCCGCTCCAGGTAACGGAGGAGGCGTCGGGGCCACCCGCTTAAAGGGGAGGAGATGCCCGAGCCCACCCTGCCTTCCCCTCGGGTCCCCACTCCTCGAGAAACTTTCCTCCGACCTTTAAAAGTTGGCCTGGAAGACTTGTCTGGAAACCTCATCGCCTGGGCCCCATCCCGGGACGTCCGGCATTCCTTCGCTGTGGAATCCCCACGAGTGTCTAGCAGCCAGCAACCCACACGTACACCTTCCGGTCCCCAGCTGAGCATGCCACCCGCCACCTGCTTAGCCCTTGCTAAAAATAATTACTCAGATAGGATTGAAAGGGCTTCAAAGGCAGTGAATTCCCACCCCCTCATGGTCCAGAGACCTGATGTGCTGGGGAAGAGTTGGCCAGGGACTCTCAGCCACGCATCAGATCCACCAAGGCTCTGGCCTGAGTGTCCACCACCGTGTAGTTGGGTGGGCCTGCCTTCCTCCTGGCCCACCTCCCTCCTCTCCAGGGTCTGTCCCTGTGGTACTAATTAGAACAGCTTCCAACAAAGGTACCCATAAAAAAAAAAGAAAAAGAAAACCCACAGCATCCTATTATTAGCTGTAGTGCTCAAATGGTATGTCTGCCACGTGAGACTATATTCATTGCTTTAAGTGGACACGTCTGGGTTTCTATTAAAGACTCTTTTTCCTCCCACAATAGAGTTTTGTGCTTTGGATTTGAATACAAAAGGCTCCACAGTGCTGGGGGAAAAAATCAGTGTTCCTTGTTTAAAACTTCACAAGGATGATTCAGACACTCAAAAAGGCTCACTGGTATCCAGTGACCCCCCTCGCCCTGGCCTTTCATTAATACATGCAAAACAAATCACAGATGTTCCTGGGGAAACTGCCCTCCTTGGTGCAGAACATCGCTCTTGTTCTGATTTCCACAAGTGTTTCTCATTTCTGTTAACTGACATGTGACTAGCCAGGTGTGAAGCCTTCCAAAAGAGACTCTTAAAAATTTATTTCCAGCCAGGCATGGTGGCCTCCACTGCGCTTTGGAGGTAGAGGTAGGACCAGTTCAAGGTCATCCTTGGCTTCAAACAGAGCTCAGGACTAAGCATGCGCTTCATGAGACCCCGTTTGGTCACAAGACCTAAATAAATAAAGCCTTGGCGGTTCAACAAGGGTAATTTACTCACTGCCACAGCGGCAACAGTTAAGCAGAATTAAAAATGGTAACTTTGGTGTTAAGTATAGTTTACCTCAATAATTTTTTTTCTTTTAATTTCAGTCTTGCCACCAAGCCTTTCCCAGGGCTTCCCCACCCACACCCCTGCCCCCATCATCCCTTTTCCCTCCCCACCCCCTGTTCCTAGTATTTCTGAGGGAAGTTTCGTTTGCTTTTGTTTCTCTCCATTCTACCAGTCTTGAATACAAGCCTGATGTGGAGTCATGAAATCTGCTGGAAGTATGGAGAAACGTAAGGCCTGGCTCCTCCAGAAGCTCGGATTTCAGCTCATCAATCTTTCTGCTTTCTTACCACCCAGAATGCTTAACGTCTGGGCCGCACATTTTGTCTCTTGATCACAGTGAGCTCAGCACAGGCTGGATACTGCTTCCCCCTCTGTCTTTTAACTCGGGGTCCAAAGAGGCTGGCACATTGTCATCGTGCGTCCTCGCATTGCTGGGGGGGACTCCTGTGTTCTTTGTTTAAGAAACAAACAAAAAATCTGGAACTTGGAAAGCCCGCTGAGTGCAGAGTCTCTGAGCTAGACCCCGGAACTGCAGCCATGAGTCAGTTCCTGCCCCTGGGGTGTTTATAGTGGGCCCCGTGACTTAGTGTGACAGCAGGTGCAAAGTCCAGTCCCGACACACCTAAGGAGTGGTCAGCGCTAGAGGATGTTTACAGAGTTCACAGAAGGATGATTGTGCAGTGAGCCCTACAGACCAGGAGCTTGCTAGATGTGAGGTACACGAGGTTAACAATAAGGGTACACATATGCTATGGAAGATCCTTCTCTCCTCCCATCCCGGCCCCCACGTGTTATTAAACAAATGTACACTTTATAATCGTAGTAATAACTGTGGTGAACAACTGGACTGGTAGGAATGAATGAGACTATCCTGGTAAGGCCAGTGCAAAGGAGACTAAGTGGATGGCTGTCACCTGACTGACTGATTGGCAGCCAGTCAACTGTGTCATGAGAATCCACCGATGAGCCATTGATGTAGCAGAAAACAAGCACAAATTAATAACACCAGACACTTGATCCTATTACCACCCTTCGGGCTGACTACCAACAGATACAATGTTTCCAACTCAGAAGCCCGGCACCTGCTGCGGAGGCCCATAGTAGCTCCATTCATCTCTGTGGGATCTGATGAGGCTTCGATTCTGATAGACATTTATTTGCCAGTGTGAGTAACTTTCTACACAGGTAAGCCTCTTACCCCAGCCAGTGGTTCTGTTCAGTTCATGCACAGGCTTGCCTGAAGCAACAAGACTCATTTCTAGTAATCCTGATTAGCCCTCCCCCACGCCCAAGGAGGATGAATCCCAGCCCGGGTGTCACTGTGATACAGTGACCATCAAGGGCACCAACCACCCTTTATTAGCTCTTGATAATGAATATCAGCCTGCAGCTGTGGCCCTTGAATGTCCTACAAAAGTCCTCACATTCTCTCCTCTCAAACGGTTTTCCTATTGAAATCTGTCAAAACAAACAAAAATAACAACAACAACAAAAAACACTGTATCATTTAAATTTCAGCATGAAATGTTAAAAGGTTCCAAATAGGTGAATTTGATCATTTTTCTTAAGATTCATCCAGATGAGGTAAGTTTACGCTGTTACTGCCCACAGCCCATGCATGGTGTGTATCCAAATTGACCACCAGGGCGGTGGGTCTTAGGAAAAGGAGTGTGTTCTATTGCAACATTTTATCCCATTAGTCACTTTCAGTCAAGACTGCCCTCTGTGTCTGCAGGTAACTTCCCCATGGAAATGAAGGGATTACTCATTTAAGAGAAATATAAGGGTTGGAGCATGTCTCAGAGGTAGGACACCTGCCTTTGGGTTCATTCTCCAGCAGTGAGAAGGTGGGAGTGGGAAGGAAAGGGGGCGGGAGGAAGGAGGGGAAGGCAGAAGGAAACGTGGAGGGAGAGAGGAAGGAATAGCTGGTTTGTACCCAAGGCTACCCCTTCTGGCCCACCTCTTGCCCTCACATCCAGCTGAAGCCAGGGAGAAAGCTTCCCATCTCTCAGGACAGTCTTTACCCTGCTTATGCCTATAAGCTCTAAGGGGTACAGGGCTGGGAAGAACGGGGTGTGCTCTTCCCTTTCCTTCANTTTCCATCCCTCCCCATCTACACTGAGGGTCCGAGTGGGACCTGAGTCCCAAGCACTAAGTCTTTAAAATGATATTTTCAAAGTAGACTACACTGACTGTAGGGTCATCGGCCGAGAGACAGGATGCCCACTAAAATCTGACTTTCAAATAATCAAACAATAACTTTTAGTATGAATATGCCTATACATATATGGGGGAGTTTTGAGACAGGGTTTCTCTGTGTAGTTTCGGTGCCTATCCTGGATCTCGCTCTGTAGACCAGGCTGGCCTCGAACTCACAGAGATCTGCCTAGCTCTGCCTCCCAAGTGCTGGCATTAAAGGTGTGCGCCACCGCCACTGCCGCTGCACCTGCCGCCCACCACCACCCACCACCACCACCACCACCACCGGGCAAATATGCCTAAATATTATACAACGCACACTTATACTAAAAAGTCATCCCTCATTTATCTGAAACTCCAGTGCAGCTCAGCATCCCATGTTTTTATCTGTCACCTGTCCTCTTCCACAGAGGAGTTGCCTTATATGGAAATGGATCCTACTGAAGGATTGTAGAAGACAATATGGCTTCTCTGAGTAAGCCATCTTCAGATTGTTTTGAAGTTTTTTGTTTTAGGGAAGGAATCCTATTTGTTTGGGGTTATTCCATGGGGTCTCTGGTAGAAAAAGCCTAGAGAATCTGCCTAGTTTGTAAGGGCCAGAGTTAGCTCGAAGCTGCTTGGAGCTACCCTGTGTGGTGGCATCCCTTCGTCTCTAAAACACATTCATCCCTAAGTTAAGTGCCTTCCTGAGAAGGGAACCATTAAGCAGTTTGCTGCATTAGGAGGAGGAGCCACAGACCAGCTAACTTGAAGGATGTCCTTTCCTTAAAATGGGCAGTTCATCCACGCCCAGCTTACTCTAAAAATTCAGCCTTTGTTCTAATTATTCTTTCTTTGAGCTAACAAAAACAAGGGCTGAGCTGCGTTCATCCTGCAGCTTTAGTTACAGAGAGGCTCACCTGCGACTGTTTTACTGGGAAGACGTAGGTCTACTCTTCTTGCCACCTACCTGCCGTCTACATAAGAGAACCCATCTATTACTGTTGGAAACCCAAGCTACATTTTCAGTACACATCTCTGAAAGAAAGAAGGTTTTTTTTTTTTTTTCAATTATGTGTATGGAGTTGGGGAGACAGGGGTTATGTCCATGTGAGTTGCAAGTGCCCATGGAGTTTGGAGGAGTCAAAATCTCCTTTGAGCTGGAGTTACAGGCAGGTGTGATCTGCCTGACGAGAGCTGGGAACCAAACTCAGGTCCTAGGCAAGAGCAGTACTTACTCTTAATCACTCAATCATTTCTCTCTAGTCCTCCTTTTTAAAAATATCATTTATGATTAGCATGCACATGTGTGCGTATGGAACATGATGCATATGGAAGCCAGAGGACAACGTGTAGGAAGGTCTGGTCCTCTGCTTCCATCATATGGGTCCCAGGGGTGGTGCTCTGATTGTCAGGTTTGAGGCCAAGAGTCTCTACCCCCTGAACCGTCTCCATGGCCCTCATCTCCACATTTTTGACTTCTTGGTAACTCATTGTCCCCTCCAGGTCAGCCAGCCCCTGCCTTGCAGGGTACAATTTGCTACTTTGTCTGTCTTGGAGGGTCTACAGGAGTGGGTATTTTGCTGTCAGTGATTTTATGGGTACTTAGGGAATGACTTCTCATCCCAACGGTGGCTACATCCATACCTTATTCCACAGAGCTTGTGAGGCCTGAGGTAGAATGCAGTGACTTTCTGGGGTACCCTGCCCATTGGAACACTGAGGTCTACTTCCGAGTCATAGCCAGCTGCCCTTCACCAGGTGATGGCAGGTTTGCCCTGGTTAGGAGGATTGATCAACAAAACAAATGATTTTATGCTTAACCCACAACAGAGCACAGCCAACATCCAGAAGATGATTTCAAACTTACTGTCTCTCAATATTTTTTTTAAAAGCTCAGCTAAGAAAGGCAATATTTATGGAAGATTACTTGAAGAAGATGCAGCCTGTACATTCTAGAGTCCCTAAGATCTTCCCCTGAGTTATGAATTAAAGAGACTGTCAGTGAGCTTAATACTCGGATACATCACATCGGCACCCCCATAAAGTTGTCTTTACGGATTGCTCTTTGTCATGATGCCATCAGCCCTTATTGAAGGATGTCCTCAGAAAGAGCCCTGAGCACTTTGTCATTGTGTTGTGCACAGGACAGGTTTACAGATGCCCTCTGTCACGCCAGGCAGCAGCCTCTCTGCCTACAACGACGCAGAAATGGCATTCTCGTCTCAGCTGCTCGGATGCTCTTTTGGTAGGGACCGGCTTCTGTTCGCCTCCTGGACTCTGTAAATATGTAACTGTTGGTGTTTTCCTTTCCACAGTACACAGTGGCTAGAATGCTTGTGGTGAGAGCTGTAACTCCCCACTACCACACAGACAGGACCCCCTGCAGGTCCTCCCTCCCAGCTCCTCCTCACCTCCCCGCCCTTGCGTCCCCTCCCCCCATTTTACTCCCATTTCCTTGGATAGGTGCTGTCTTGCTCTGCTCCTTGTTGTAAAATCCAGTCCGCAGCTCCTGCCCTTCAAAAGACATTTTAAATCAGAACTCCCCATTTGCAGACGACATGCAATGAGGTAATCATCTCAATGAGCTCTGCTTGGCTGGGAAGGGCTGCCTTGAGAGTGAGATGAGGCCTGTGTGGTGAGGAGGGCACTGGGACCCACAGAGGGCCACCAAGCTCTGGACAAAGAGCCTCGTTTCCAGGAGCAGCCAACAGGGGCTGTGCCTCTTCTAATCTAGGAGCAGGCACAGTTATCCATCTGCAAGGGGTGAGTAAATGTTTGGAGTGGTTTGCTTTCTCTAAGCACACAGTCATGGAGGGGTTGGAGTGGCCTGAGTGTCCAGGCCAATGGGTGGCAAGCTAGTCCAATGCCACACTGCTAACTGCACAGAATCAGGACGGTCTGGCCAGTGTGGAGCTGCCCAGCCAGACCTCCCTCCGGCTCCCTGCTGTCTCTCGTTGTCCCCTGCCTTGACAGTGCCTCTCCCCCTCTTCACCTGGCCCAGGAATGGTCCAGATGTCCCTTTGGTTGTGTCCCTTCCCTTAACAAACGATCTCAGAAATCAGCAAGGAGACAGCAGGGAAGCAGGGTGGGAAGCTGGAGAACCAATGAGGTGTGCTGTGGAAGTGTGCCCTGCTGGGCCCCCACCCTGTAAAGGGGCCCTGGCAGCATCCTTTGTCCTTCGCAGGCTTTGACTCTTTGGTCCCCACTCTCTGCTTCTGAGGTTAGCTCACAGTGGCACTGCCTCTCCTTCCTCTGGTCAGCATCCTCCTGAGCCCAGCACCCAGACGTTGTCTGACCCCCTCCTCCACTGGGATGATACAAGAGGCTGTGTCCTGCACTTCTGGCACCATGCCCAACACACAGTAGGTCTGCTCAGTAAATGCTTCAGGTCTGGCTATGAGTTCTGCTTTTATCGTTATTATAGACCTGAGTGCTACATGGATGTTCGTTTGAAGGGGGGTGGGTGGGAAGAAATCATCTGAAACCACTAAATGTGCCCAAGTGAGGCTCAGAGAACCTAAGCAACTTATCTGAGATTACACAGCACATTAAAGTAATTGTGGAATATTAAAATGAGTCCACAAAGCAAGCCAAAGGCAGATCAGGGAGCCAATTGGAGCTGCAGTGTGCGCTGTTAACACTTGAGATGGACGCTTTGACCACCTCTCTGCTGAATTTCCAATAGGAAATTGCTTGAAATAAATGAACTTGGAAAGTTCCTGAGCTCTGATTAAGGAGATGAGCAATATGAGTGAGGCTTTCCATCCAAGAAGAAGACATTGACCCTCTATAAGTGTGGTGGTTTGAATAAATATGGCCCCCATAGGCTCATATATTTGAATGTTCAGTCATCAGTTAGTGGCACTACTTGAGAAGGACTAGGAGGTGTGGTTTTACTGGAGTAGGTGTGGCCTTGTTGGCAGAATTGTATTACTGGGGATGGGCTTTGAGGTTTCAAAAGCCCAAGCCAGGCCAGTGGCTCTCTCTCTACTGGCCAGCCTGCCTGCAGATATGGTTGTAAAGCTCTCAGCTACTTCTCCAGCACCATGTCTTCCTGCGTGCCACCATGTTCTCTGCCACAATAGTAAATGCAACCTCTGAAACTGTAAGCAAGCCTCACTTAAATGCTCTCTTTTATAAGAGTTGCCTTGGTCACAGTGTCTCTTCACAGCAGTGGAACAGTGACCAGGACAGTATGCTAGGTAAGGTAGCATGGGTTTTGAATGAGTGCAAACTCTGTGAGAGTTCTCTTCCTCCAACTTGTTTAGCAACAATGGCAGCATGGAGACAGTGGTGGCTTTGTTTAAAGTCAAATTGAAGTTCTAGAATGTTCCACTAACTCAATAAATTATAAGAGCCCTCCAGAGTCTCCCACCTCCTCAGAGTGCTGGCCCTTCCCTACCTCTGTGTCCTTCCCCTGCTACCTTTAACACATTTGTAAGGCACACAATGCCAGGGACTTTCAAAGATTACAGGGAAACCAAAATTTCAGAGGGTTAGGAAAAAATCATGTGCAGCACATACCCAAAATCTCACTGCAGGAGTGGTAGAGAGGTAGACCTGGGGAGCTTGATGGCTAGTTGGTTTGGCCAAATCGATGAGCTCCAAGTTCAGTCAAAGGCCCTCTTTCAAAAACTGAGGTGGGGGCTGGAGAGAGGGCTTAGTGGTTTAGAGCAGTGCATGCTCTCTATACTTCATTTGTAGAGGACCCAAATTTGGTTCCCAGCACCCACACTGGGCAGCTCACAACTGCCTGTAACTCCAACTCCAGGGGCTCTGACGCCCTCTTCTGGACTCTAAGGGCACCTGCACTCATACGTGCACACACTCACACATAGATACACACACACATACACATAATTAAAAATAAATACATATGTTTCAAAAGAGAATAACTGAGGAAGACACTTAATGTCAATTTCTGACCTCTATATGCATACTCATACACGCACTACATGCAGAAACATGTATACACACACACACACACACACACACACACACACACACAAACACACACACTCTACACACAAACCTACCAAAATCAAAGGTATACCATTTCTCCCTTTATGCTAGCATAGAAATCCAGGGGAATAAACAGTGGTGAGGGTTTCCCTGAGAGTCCTGAGGACTAGTTGTCCCTGCCAAATGAGAGAAGTAGGATTTATTTGAACAGACACACTCATACTAAGCTTGTTTTATTTGCACAGACAAGGGTCAACATTACTCTGGAAAAGAGTAGCTGATACAAAAGCAGTTAGGGAGTGGGAGGCAGATACCCAGCCCTGTCTGTGTGGCCCAGCCCCAAAAGATTTCCTTCTGACACTGACCTGAGTGGAACCATGATGTCAAATGATGAAGAGAAATGGTAAAGCTCTACCCCACTCCCAAAGCACACAAAAAAAAAAAAAAAAAAAGTTAAAAAAAAAGCATTGGGTCTCAGAACCCTGGGAAGCATGCCCCAGCTCAGCCAGTTGGGTAAGCTATCCAACCTTGGATACCTTATTTAGCTCCCCTGGGCCTCGGGCCACACATGTGTAAAGTGAGCATGTAATAAAGGCTTAGGGGATGACTGAGGAAGGATAAAGTCTACAGTAGGAGTTGGTGTTTTGTCAGTAATTCGGACATTTAGTATGTACAGTCCCCACTGGGAACCAGCTTTCCTGCCAGAAGCAGTAGTTACCACCCCCTTGATGCGACTGGATATGGTTCTTCTTGCCACAGTGTCGAGCAGAAGTTGTATGCATTAACTTCAAGATGGCCACGCTAAGAAAGAGTTCTTTGGCTTCTTCACACCCTTTGTCTATTAGGTAGAACCAGAGGCCTAGGATGACAACTCCTCAGCGCCCCCTGAGAGTCCACACAGAAGAAAGCTGGCCCTGTCAAGAATGCAGGGACTGTTCTGTCACACATGGGGGCTGAAAAGTTTTGATGGTGGTAAGCAACCAAAACCTGGGGCTCCCTTGTTTCAATGGCTATGGTCACCTCAGGAACAAACCTCCTTCTTTCCTAACGGGGCCTCAATGTTCTTCACAGATCCGTTCATCTCTATTCAAGGGAGGTTGGCTCCATTCCCAGCCCAGGGTGTGATTTTTGACTTTTGTATACCTGAACACTGTACACGGAGAGGTTAATCCTCATTCCTTGCCAGTGATCGGCTTAAGCGTGGATGTGGGAGGGAATGCAGGCGTTGAGATTTGAGATGTCTCCTAGGAAGGATTCTTAGAGAGGCCTTTGCCTTCTGTTGTATGGCTCTTTAGCTTCCCTACGACTGTTGGAGTTTGTTTTATTTTTTTCAAGGAGGGGAGGTTGTTCTTTGCTTTCATTTTCATTGTTAAGCATGATACAAGATAAAATCTATCAGTTTAAATGTTTGATGAATTTTGATAAATGTAGTCTTACTGCCGACAGTTATAAGGAGTCTCCAAACCTCCCTGAAGTTCACTGCACCTGATTATAGTCAACACCCTGCCTCCACACCCAGCCCCTGAAAACACTGTTTGTTGGCTATCACCATGGGTTTTTTGTTTGTTTGTTTGTTTGTTTGTTTTTCCTTTTCTAACATTTTATATAAATCGACTCATGTAGATATACTTATTTTTGTTTGAGTCAGGGTCTCACATGGTCTCCCGGGCTACCTGGAATTTACTGTGTAGCTCACAGTGGCCTAGAACCTGGCCATCGTCCCATACCTGCCTGGAGGTTTACCAGTGTTGTTCTACGTACCGTTCCTTATTAGTGCTGGGAGTTATTCCCATCTGCAGCTGCAACACACTTGGCTCATCCATTCACTGGCTGCAGATGCAGATTTAGATGGCTTCTACTTCTAGGAACCAGGATATTATGAATGCTTGTAAGCAAGTTTGTGTGTGAACACATGCTCTCCTAGGAAAAGCCTTGGGAGTGGAATTATAGGACCACATAGTAGGTTTACATTTAGATTTATAGCACATTTCCCCCAAGTAACATTTTGGAATAACTTATTGAGCATTATCAGTGGAAATGCATGAACATTTTAGCTCCTCTGCCCCTTGTCAACACTTGGTATTGTCAGATAGTTTTAAAGGACTCTGTGATACAGCATGGGATCTCATTGTGGCTTTGATTTGCATTCCCCTTGTGACTAATTATATGTAGCATCCTTTTGTGTGCTTTTTGCCATCTAGATATTTTCCTTGGGGAAATGTCTGTTAAAATATTTCCCACTTTTAATTGGTTTATTATTAATAAGTTATGAGTTCATTATATATTTTGAATATAAACCATTTGTCAGGGGGTTGGAGTGTAGCCCAGTGATTGAGTATGTGCCTAGCATGCGTTCAATCCTCACTACTGGAAAAAAAAAAAATCAGATACATTTTGCAGGTGTTTTCTTGGCTCAGCAGGTAAAGGAGCTTGCTGCCAAGCCTGGCAGCCTGAGTTCAATCCCCAGGACCCGCATGATAGAGGGAGAGCACTGATTCCTGCAAGTTGTCCTCTGACTTTTGCATGCAAAGTATTCACATCTGCATGTACAGGGTACACACACACACACACACACACACACACACACACACACACGGAGTATGGGGGTATGTACACAAATAAATAGATGGATATAAAAATTTGAGTCTAGTAAATACTGTGCAGTTGGATTTTGCTTTCTTTTGTAAGTGGAGTATTTAAAACACTCCCCTTTAACGTAGTTGCTGATGAACGTTTACATTTCTGGGTCTGTGACTTTTTCCGAGTGCCCCATCTGTTCTTTCTCTGCCTCTCCTTGGATGCGGCTTTGTTCTGTTTTGTAGTACACTGGGTTCTCACTTGGGCTTTACCTGTCCCTCTGCTTTTATAACCCGGCCTCTGTGTCTACAAGCTGCCGTCCCATCTCTCCACAGTCCCCGGTCTCCATCTCAGGTCAGATGGGAGGCTGCACCCAACCTGTGTCTTTCCTTCTAGGGCTGTCCTCCTTTACGTTCCTTCTACATAGACCGTCGATCTCAGACTATGTTAATGATGTTTTTGTTTTAAGCAGTCAAAAAGTCAGAAACTCGAGCACATTGAAAAATCTTTTGTAGTCATTAAAATGTTTCCCTTTGCAGAGCTCTTTGTTTCTTTGTGTGATTCCCAAATTCCATCTGCTTATTCTCCTTCTGCTTGAAGAATTCCCTTCGGCTTTTGTTTGCTTGAAGATGCCTTTGTCTTCACTTTTTAAATCTATTTCCCCTGAATGTAGAATTATAGTTTGTAATAGTATATATGTGGTATATATAATACATGTACAAACCGTGTGTGTGTGTGTGTGTGTGTGTGTGTGTGTGTGTGTGTGTGTGTGTGTGTGTATGTGTGTAGGGGGGTTTCTTTTCCTTTCAGCTTTTTGAAGATATAGTTTCAATGTTGTCTAGCTTTGGGGACTTATGACAGGAAGTTTGTGGTCATTCTTGTCTTTGCGCTGTGTCTCTGTGCTCTTTGGAGAACTCCTCTATGGGTCACTTTAAGTCTGTTGTAGGACAGGACCCTCTGAGATCACTCACCATTTTGTCAGGTCAGTTGGGTTGCTTTCACGATTCCATCACAAACTGTCTTGTTGGCTGCTGACATCCCTTCATAGACTATGTTTGACATAAGGAACGTCACTGAACCCTTCACAGGACTCCAGCCTTTCATCCCAGGCATTTGTATGCAATTCCTCACTGCAGGTGGCCTCAGAGACTCTGGAGGAGCAGAGTGCTCAGACTGGGGAAGGGTGTGTGTGTGTGTGTGTGTGTGTGTGTGTGTGTGTGTGTGTGGCTTGGAGGGAAGCCATCACCCACACTAGGTGAAGACTTCTAGCGTGTTGTTTGGGGGTCACCCATGCTCCTCCTCCTGTAGATAACCCTTCTCCCATGCTCTGTAAGTAAACCCAATAGACTCATTGATTCCCAGAGTGACCTTTGGTGGGGTGTCACATCAGTGGGTCATTGGGAGTTTAGGAGGAGGGGTAGACAGTGTATAAATCTCCCTAAGGAGGGAATTCTCAAAACCAAGTTTGTTCCTGTTGGCCTCTTCTCCTGGTACTGGTCCTATTTTCCTGCTTCTTTGTGTATGTGGCAACTCTTGGTTGCTAAGCATCGAAACTGTTACTGCAGATTATCTGAACTTGGTTGTCTTCCTTTAAAGGGTAAAGGCTTTGTTGGGTGGACAGTCGAGTGGCCTGCAGGTCGGCGTCTAGATTCTCTTTAGGATCGTTGCTGAGCTTTGTTGAGGAAGATAGCCTCCACTGTAGGGTTAACTGAAGCTCTCTTTGAAGATGTGACCCTTCTGGGCCCTTAGAGAATGCTCAGCTCTCCTTTTTACCTAGATGAAATACAAATAATTCTCTTTCCTGTATGAACAGAGAGATGGTTCAGGGCACTGACCTCCAAGAGACATTTTGATTCCCTATCCTATGCGGTTTCAGCTGGAATTGGTCCAACTCATATTAAGCCAAACACTCCAAGCTTCCCTTTATGCATGGTCCTTGGATTTTCTCTTCCTGTGAAACTTCCTCTCCAGCCTCCATCCCCACAGAGAGATAGGTAAAAACACGTTACAAACAGAGCAAGAAGGGACTCCCCTCCTACAAGCCCAGAAACTGAAAAATAGCAGAACTGTGTATTTTAAAACCTCTCCAAACCCTGGTTTTTCACCCCAAATTTAGAGCTACAGTGCTCCCCGGGGACTTTGCACCTCTCTGTAGTCTAGGAAATGACTTCATCAAGAAAACCAGGTGGCAGAAGGCCACTGGTATGGTGCCCTTCTGTTGGGGTGACCCTGAGAGCCCCTACCCAGGGTTCGCTTGCTCTGTCTGGTTTCCAAGTTGCTTTGTCAGGAGGGCATGTATGACTCTTCATGCTCAAAGACAGAAGCATGTCCCTTTCTTTCTTTCTTTCTCTCTTTCTTTCTTTCTTTCTTTCTTTCTTTCTTTCTTTCTTTCTTTCTTTTTTTTTCTTTTCTTTTTTTTTTTCTTTTCTTCTTGACAGGGTTTCTCTGTGTAGCGTTAGCTATCTTAGAACCAGCTCTGTAGACCAGGCTGTTCTCAAACTCATAGAGATCTGCCTGCCTCTGTCTCCCAAGAGTGGTGCTAAAGGCATGCGCCACCACCATCAGGCATTGTGTGTCTATTTTTGAGAGGATATTGCTATGTAGCCCAGACTAACCTCAAACTCTCCACAACCCTCCTTCCCTAAACTCCAGGTATCAGGTTGGACTAAGGCATGTGTGGCCATGCCTGCCTGACATTACCTATGTTTTTAAAGACAAGTATACACTGAGCCATCCCGCCATGGAAAATCATGGCAGAGTAAGAAAAAACTTCTTAAGTTTTCAGCCAATTGAACTGGGTTTTATTTGCAATAAAACATACCCCACTTTGTAGCATGAATCTTAACAGGTCTTATTAGTAAAATCAAACCCAGGGCCTGGTATTAGGGTGAATGCTGAAGATCAGAGAAGCAGAACAAGCCACAGCCACCTCACCTTGCCAGTTCCTCAGCTGATCCTGTTTCCTCAGACTGGATATCTCTCAGCTGAACTGTGCTGCTCCAAAGCCTAAAAGCTTAACCAGCCTATAGTTCCTCGTCCTCACGCCTTAAATACCTTTCTGCCTCCTGCCATCACTTCCTGGGATTAAAGGCGTGTATCACCATGCTTGGCTGTTTCCAGTGTGGCCTTGAACTCACAGAGATTCAGGCAGATTTCTGCCTCTGGAATGCTAGGATTAAACGCGTATGCTACCACTGCCTAACCTCTATGTTTAATATTGTGGCTGTTCTGTTCTCTGACCTCAGATAAGTTTATTCGAGTGCACAATATTTTGGGGAACACAATATCACCACACCACTTAGTACAAAAAAAAAAAAAAAAAAAAAAAAAAAAAAAAAAAAAAAAAAAAAAAAAAAAAAAAAAAAAAAAAAAAAAAAAAAAAAAAAAAAAAAAAAAAAAAAAAAAAAAAAAAAAAAAAAAAAAAAAAAAAAAAAAAAAAAAAAAAAAAAAAAAAAAAAAAAAAAAAAAAAAAAAAAAAACCAATTAAGATAACAAACTATAAATTTTCTTTGAGGTAAGAACTGTGTCTTTTCTGGGTTGACAGGCCCCAATCCTTGCATGGAGGATAAAATAAAATAGAAGTAGCCAGGGCCTGTGGGTGCTACTGAAGAAAAAAGAGAGAAAGGTTCTCGGTCAGGGTCAGATACACGGAGGGCAAAAGCCACAGGGGGATGCCCCAGGCCCTGTGTGCTGACTCTGCTCTGCACAAGACCTGGGTGATGCCAGCTTGGAGGTGCTAGAAAGAGCCTATGGCCCCTAAATCTTTCCTGGTCTCTGCTCGGAATGCCGCCAAAGTCACAGTTTTAAGACGTTGGGAGACGTGAAAAACGAACTATGTTATGGCCGTGTGCAAACACTGTAATTCTTCTTGCAAAGGCTCAGCCACTCAGTGCAAGGGGAGCTCCTGAGAGCTGCTGTCAGAGAGGAAGGGAGGAAGAAACCCTCCCTGAACGTGACTTACACATCACAGAGGCTGATAGTTATCTCTTTCAAACCCACGGTTTATCGTCACACATTAGGAAAAGAGAAACGGTGCACAGAGCAAACGACTCTAACCGCCTAAAAATCCAGCTCCAAGGGATGCCACTGATATCTAGAAACAGAGTTCACTCAGGGACAGCAGGCAGAGGGGGCACAAGTGGGTCACAAGTCCAATTGTCCGATGCCACCACATCCACATCCAGTGATGGGAAGGACAGTGAATGGATGCGAGCTCTGCAGCAGATGAAAGCAATGGAGGATTGCTGGTCACGGCCTCAGTTGTACTCAGTCAGGTCAGCCACGGTGCTGGACACCAAAGCCAGAGCCAGGCCAGAGGCAGAGATCGGGAAGGGTCCCCTGTTGCTAGGACAAGTGGCCCCTGCATGTTGAGGAATGTTGGGGACCAGTGTCCTGAGCTGCCGGGGCCTGCATTTTTTATGGTCCTTCAAAAGCTTATCTCATCCTTGCAGATTTTTTTTTGATCCCTGCTTCTGATTGGTGGAGGCTGAGGGCTCCCAGGAATTCGCTGGACGCTCCTACTGCTCACTTCTGCTCTTAGTCCCGTCTGGTGTCAGGAGCATCTTCATCTTCATTTTCTGTCCTGAGCTGTCACTCAAAAAACTCAGGACCACTGGGGTGAGAGGGTGGCACACACCTTTAATCCCAGCACTCGGGAGGCAGAGGCAGATAGATCTCTGTGAGTTCGAGGCTAGCCTGGTCTACAGAGTGAGTCCCGGGACAGCCAGGACTACACAAAGAAACCTGTCTCAAGGGGAAAAAAGACGAGAAGAAAAAAAAAAATCCACAACCAGGATCAGTAAAAATGGTTCTTCTGATACAGTGTGGAATGATTGGCACTGAGCTGCAAGAGGACGTCCCCATGTCTCGTGTGTGTGTGTGTGTGTGTGTGTGTGTGTGTGTGTGTGTGTGTGTGTGTGTGTAGATCAGAGGTTGACATTGGGGCTTTCCTCTACTGCTCTTTACCTTATTAAACAATTTAAATTCCACTGATTTATTTGTGCATGTGTGTGGGTGCATGCATGCCATGGTGGAGGTCCAAGTCCAGCTTGTGGGAGTTGGTTTGCTCCTTTCAACATGTGGGACCTGGGGATGGAACTGGGTCATCAGGATTGCCAACAGGTACTCTGGCCAGCAAGCTTCAGGGATCTGCCTGTCTCTACCCACACAGGGTTCCAGAGCATTCATCTTGGCCAGCTTTTTCCTGTACATGTCAGGGGTCTGAGGCAGGCACGTTACCCACTGAGGCATCTCCCCCACCCCTCATGGCTTTGGTAATGATCACTCTAATGATCAGACTGGAGACCCAGCATAAAGCTAAACCGGCATATTTCCTCCCTTCCTGGTACCTTTCCCACAGAAAAGGGAAAGGTGAGTCGGACAAAGGACCCACGAAACTGGAAACAGCAGCCAAGGGTCTTACCTTCCTCCCCCTTCAATCCCAGAAAGCCAAAGACGATGAGAATTTAAATAAAACCACCTCAGACATAAGGGGAGACAGGAAAGGTAGCTTGTAGAAGGCCCAGATCAGGGAGGATGGAAGCAGGAGAACCGTGAGTTCAAGGTCATTCTCAGCTACACAGCCAAGTTTGATGCAGCAGCAGGATGTATGAAAACACTCACTCACTCACACACACACACACACACACACACACACACACACACCACACACACTACCACCCCCGCCGCCGCCGCCACCCAAAACCTAAGGTTGGTATCTTGGATGCTTTCTAAAACGTCTGTTGTTTCAATAAATAGCTTTTAGAAGAATGGCATGCTGTGTTTCAAAGTCTCAATTTTGTCAGGATATTCCTCAGTCTCCCCATTTGTTCCTAGAATCTCACTCCCTGCCCTGCAGGCTGGTAGCACTTTACACTTACCCTGAGAACAAAGAGAGCCCATGCCACATTTTAAGGGCCTCCAGCTGTGGATCAGCCTTTCCGGCCTGCAGGAGCCTCAGCCACGCCCTCCCCAAGCTTCTGGGCAGCTGTGCGCCTGTCTTGGCTGTCTGCGAGTACAATGCCTGCCTCGGCCCTGGAAAATGTTCCCGCCAGGGCTGCTGCTTGTAGAAAACAAGATCCAGGCTGGCTCTGCTCTTCAGGTGTTCTGTGAGAGAAATCCATCCTGTTCCTCCCCGGGGTGGGGGATTCTCAGAGCTGGCTGCTGAAAGCCTGGCTTGGCAGGCCCACCTGACATTGTGAGGATTGGCCTGTCCGGTGTGGAGAAAAACCTTGTGACCCACAGTCTCACCACCACCGCCAACCTACCAGCATTACCATTGCCTCTCAGGGGAGGGTCCAAAAGAGGGAACCTTCCGACCAGTCAGCACATTCGAAGGCCTCCCCAGGCAGAGAATCCACTGACATTCCCAACTCCTGGACTATGCAAAGACTGATATTTTTAAAGTTTAAAATTGAGAGCTGGGAATGGTGGCCCACACCCGTCGTTCCAACACACTAGAGGCCGAGTGGGAAGAATTAGGAGTTCCAGGCCAGTCTGGACTGCAGAGTGAGTTCCAGGCCAGGTTGGGCTACACAGTAAATGAAACCTGTCCTAAACCAACAAAAGAGAGAGCAGGGCATGTTGATGATCCTATCACTTGGGAGGCAGAAAAAAGAGGATGGTCCATGGTGAAGTACGTAGAAAGACCCTGCCTCAGAACGCCACCAAAACAAAACTGAAATAATGAGGAAGTTCCTGGAAACACTAAATAGAAAATGAACGTATGAGCCCATAACCCACTCCCAGGACTATACTGAAAAGATGTGAAGGCAGGGACGCAGCATCCCTCCCAACAGTTCAAAGGTGCAAGTGGCCAGAGGATCCCCGGATGGCTGAGTGGCCAACTAGGTGTACCATGGGCTTGCCGCAGAGTAGTATTCGGCCTAAGTGTCTTAAAACGGGGTCTGGTTATGCAGGCCCGGCTGACCCGGAACTCAACATATAACCCCAGCTGAAATCGAATGTGAAGTCATCCTCCGGTCTGAGCCTCCCAAGTACTGAGGTTACCAGCATCGACCTCTACCACGCACAACATGGATGAACGCTGAAGACAAGCTAATTGAACTGGGCCAATGCTGAAAGGATGGGTAGTGTATAATCCAGCTTGTTTGGTGGAGTTGGAAGAGCCAGGCACAGGGACGGGAGACAGAAGACTGGTTACCGGGCACAGGGGCAGTCGGGAACAGGTTGTACTGTTTGACAGGAATAGTGCGGGTTTGGGGGGATGAAAACTTCTGGAGACAGACACAGTGCTGGCTGTCCACTGTTCTTACCTCCACTGAATTCTCCACTTGAAGTGCTTTAAATGGTAAATCTATGCTACATTTATTCTACTGCGGGGGGGCGGGGGGGGGGGGAGAGTGGGATGTCATAATTGGTTGATTCATTTTGCCAACAAGCTCCTGTGGAGACCTTAAATGCCAACATCGAACTAGGCAGAGGACACAGAGTGAGTAAAGGACATTTGTGTCTCCCAGAGATGCTGCCACTTTCTGTAGTGTGGATCGTGAATGTCCCCAAAGACCCATGTATGGGCCCAAAGTCTCTGGGGTGGCAGTTTTGGGAGGAAGTAGAACCTCCAAGAGGCTGGACTTCATGAGAGGTGTATAGGTCATTGGGATCACGTCCCTGAAGGGGGTGGTGGGCACCCTCAGGATCTTCCTCACGGTCTATTTTTTGTTTATTTTTGTTTTCGAGACAGAGTCCAAGCTATAGTCGAGGCTGACTTTGAACTTCCAATCCTCATGCCTCCACCTCCCCAGTGCTGGGATTATTGGAATGCACCACCACACTTGGTAGTGGAGGAAGGGATTACTAGGGCTTATAGGTTGAAAGTACTTACTGTCTGTCACGGTGGGGAAGACATGGAGAATGAGGCTGCTTGCTCACATCTGGGCAGACCAGGACCAGAGCCAGATCAAGAAGCAGGGTCAGGCTAGAAACCTCACGGCCTGCTACCTACCACCAACCTGCCTTCTCCAGCTGGGCTCCACTTCCCAAAGGCCCCACACCCTCCCCCAACAGTGCCACCAGCCGGGGACCAAGTGTTCAAACAAGCGTTTGTAGGACATCCCACATTCAAATCATAACATTCAACTACCCTCCTTCCCATCCTTGTCCAGAGAACCCATAAAGGCACAAATGGAAACCGAGTTTCAGGCCTTTGTCTTTTAGTGGTGGAGACCAAACATGTAACCCAGCAGCCGGCACTTGCTCTACTACAACCGAGCTTCATCTCCAGGCCGGTTATTGTTGTTGTTTGGGTTTTTGGTTTTTTCATAAGGCGAGGAATCCAGCCCACCTGGTGGGGCGGTGGAACGTGGCTGCTTCTTTCACTCAGATCTCATTACCACAGCAACACTGCCATGGAAATCCCTCACTCAGGACGTTCCTGGACTCCAGCTGAGGGCTTCTTTCTGGAAGGACTTCAGTGATGCCTGTGGTTCTAAAGGTTCTACTCCATTACCAGGTGCTGATTAAGCTCCATCTTCATTCCGTCTTGTCATGCCAGAGCAAGTGAGGGGCCAGGTGAGTCTGGAGGCAGGTTCTCTGACACACTCCCTTATCCAGGGCTGGATCAAACAAATGGAACTACAAAAGAGGGAAAGAAAGGAAGAGAGAAGAAAGGAAAGAAGAAAGAAAGAAGAGGAAGGAAAGGAAGGAAGAAGGAAGAGAGGGAAGGAAGGAAGGGAGGGAAAGGGAAGGAAGGGAAGGAAGGGGAAGAGAAGGAAAGGGAAGGGAAGAGGAAGGGAAGGGAAGAGGAAGGAGAAGGGAAGGGAAAGGAAGGGAAGGAAGGAAGGAATAAAGGAAGAGAAAAGAGTCTTGTCTATGCAGGTCTGGCTAGCTGGAACTTGCTATGCAGACCAGGCTGGCCTCAGACTCACAGAGATCCACCTGCCTCTGCCTGAGTGCTAGGATCAAAGGTGTGTGCCATCATGCCCAGCCTGATTTTGTTTATATGCTTGAAATATTTGTTCAACATTTAGCTTGTGACTCCAAGAATACTTTTCTATCAATAAAAGCTCTTCATAGGAGATTTTCCTACTGATCCATTTCCACTGGCCCAACAGAGTCTGGGTACTGACTGGGTACACTTGGCAAGATACAATCCTCTTTTTAAATGTTGCTCTCAATGCAGCTTTCTTTCAGTTTCCCAAGCAAGAAAGACACTTTCACAACACGAATACGAAAGGGTCTAAATACACATGAGAAGGAAGCATGGGATGATCCGGTCTCACGGAGGGTAGTACCGCTGCCCCTGTTCCGGTTCACAATGTACCCAAGTGTGGGTTATGACTTCAGCAGTGTTGCACTAAGCCGTTTCCTCGGACACTAGCATGTAGTCCACAGAGATAAAGGAAACACGCAGTGTCGTATGTTTCCTGTCAAGGGTGCCGTGCACTACTAGGGATGAACCGGTATTCACACCACTGGGAGGAAACGTGAGTCAAGTGGCTGTGGCTCCCAGGTCACACCGGTACCTCCGGCACCAGTTTTGGTATCCCGGTGGTCACTCCAGGGCCTCTTCTTCCTGCTCTGGTTGCAATCCCGATGGAGGTGGCCACCAGTAGGCTTTTGACAAGAAGGGTTCTGGAAGGAGAGACTTTGGATGAGTCAGACACAGGCTTGTCAGGGTCCCTGGCATCCTCTGCGTGCCTACAACAGCAGGAAGGCTTGGGGACGTTTCCTGGTGCCCTCCCTTCTCCTGCTCCCTGTGGGGGAGGACTGACCCAGCAGCGGCTCAGTCTTCCTTGCTGTGAGCACCAGCAATGGGCAACACTGACAGAGGACCAGAGGTACAAACGGGATGGCAGGGGTCACGTGACCACTGACGGCTCTTGTTCACATCTATGCCTCGGTTCCCCTAGGATCTTAAAATAAGCAGGAAAGACAGGGCGACTGGAAACCCAGCCACAGCGCCATTGGGATAATTCCTTTTTATAGTTCAAATTGAATAAATTACACACAAGAAGTCAAGACCTCTGCTCTCGCTTAGTTGGGGGACCGCTGGCCAGTTATGACATCTTTTACCCTGGCCTCTCTCACTTTGTAAAACAGGATTATATTAAGACTGGAGAGATGGCTCAGAGGTTAAGGATGTGTACTGCTCTTGCAGAGGACCCAATTTCCAGCACCCACTGGTAATCCATTCCTAGGACCCACACTGGGCAACTCACAATTGCTTTTTAACTGCAGCTCCAGGGAATCTGACGCCCTCTTCTGACCTCTGTGGACACCATGCTCATATGTGCAAGTCTATACACAAACACACACACATAATTAAAAATAAAATAAAAAGTAAAAACCAGGGTAGTCGTAACTGCCCACCTCTCAGGAGACTGCACGTGTTATAAAATGCACAAGAGAAAGTCAGACGCTCTCATTTTACGCCAGCAGGAATGTCAAGTTCAGAGCCTTGGAGAAGGAGATATGGACTACGGTGAGAAGCAGCCAGGGAGCAAACATTTGAGACTTTATGGTTGTGCCAAGAGAACTGAACAACTACAGGAAACACCCAAACCCGGGGCACTGGCGGGATGGCCTGTGTGAAGGGTGACCCTGAGTTGTCCAACAGCCGCGCTCGTCCCTTGGGATGTCAGGCATCTCTCCATGGTGTACTTAGTGACGCTTGACTTTGTGTCTGAATCACCTGCCGGAGACTGCATTGGGTGGAACTGTCGCTGGAGGTGTGCACTGTTAGAAAAGAGGAAGGTTTAGAACTGATAGGTGGAGTCGTAAGTGGACACACCTGCCTCCACAGTCTCCATGGGCAGAAGCAGATAAAATGAGCCCTGACTGGCACGTGCTAGCCTGTGCAGCAGAAGACTTTCCCAGGCTAGGAGGAAACCCCACTGTTCATTCTAAAGGTCATTGTCACTATGTCATAGTCTTGGGATTTTGTGAACAGAACAAGCAGCAGATCGAGGAGCTCGGGTCCTGACATGCAGTACTCCAGCCGGTTCTGGTCAGAGAAACCCAGGCAGAACCTTCTGTGGGGTGTCAGCAAATGCTGTTTGCTCTGCCCTGGTGGATCTCTCACAGTGGAAATTCTGGGTGTTCTCGCAGGTGAAGTGTGATATGCTTTCCTTGGAAAGGAATGTTGCAGAATGCTGTGCTAAACACACTTCAACAAAAACCACTGCACAGTCCCTTGTTCCATACGAAAGAGCCTTAGTGTCAAACCGGAGAACACAGGCTTGGCAGGTGTCTTGGTTCCTGGAAAGCCACTCAGTGCAGACACCTGGGGTCAGATCACTGGCTCAGAGGGATGTGTTCCTTTCCCCTATGAGGCAGGACAGCTCTGTGGTCCATCCCCAGGTTGTAATGGTTCAGTTCTCAATCAATCTTCAGCCGGTCATCAAGGTTCATTTCAGCTTCAAACTTAGGTTTCAGTCATCAAATATTCACAGGGCAAGGCAGCGCTCAAGACCTGACCTGTGGCGCCACTCAGGCAGCAGGGACTCCTCCCAGCCCTGTCCTCCAAGGCCGACCTGATGCGCCAGTGAGAAACAGAGAATAGCATCCTCCTTCACCTCCCATCTTCTGCTGAAGCCCTGCAGGTGAGTGCCTTCTCCAGACAGCCAAAGCTTACTCTACTACGTGCCAAGATTATATTTGAGTCTGTTTTGATGCAAATCTTTTAAAAATATGTTACCCATCGAGCCGGGCGGTGGTGGCGCACGCCTTTAATCCCAGTACTTGGGAGGCAGAGGCAGGAGGATCTCTGTGAGTTCGAGGCCAGCCTGGTCTACAGAGCGAGATCCAGGAAAGGCGCAAGGCTACACAGAGAAACCCTGTCTCGAAAAACCAATATATATATATATATGTTACCCATCACCTTAAAAGTGATAATGGTAAATTAGGCAGGATCCCAAAAAAATATGAATAATTTCTTTCTCAGAGAGTAGAATGTTACTATAAAAAGAAGGCTACTGTTTTATATATAATATATATTATATACAACACATGTATAAATATCTACTTATATTTTATTTTTACATATATTTATATATGAGAAATGTATATGTAATAAATCATATTTATATAAGATAATATATATATAAATTTATATATAATACTATACTATAAAAGAAGGCTACTGTTATATATAACTAAATATATTATATTTAGTGATAGATCATATATAAATATATACTTATTATTTATATTTATTTATATATTTATCTTATATACATATAAATACATTATATATAAGAATATATTATACATAAATATATATACTCATAACCAGTAGCCTTCTTTTATAGTAACATTCTATTCCCTGAGAAAGAAATTAATAAGAATATTCCATTCAAAGTAAAACCCCCAAATTTAAGTATTTAGGATATCTAACCAAAGAAGTGAAAGATCTCTATAATAAAAAATCAAGGTATTGAAAAAAAAATCCCAGAAGATACCAGATAATGCAAAAATATCCCATGTTCCTAGATAGGCATAATTAATATTGGGAAAATGTCGATACTGTCAAAATCAATTTGCTGAATTAATGCAATACCTGTCAGAATTCCCGAGTCATATTTCATAGGTTTAGAAAACACAATATAAGAATTCATCTGGAACCACAAATGACCACGAACAGCAAGCAATCCCAAAGAGTAAGAAAGAACACTGCTGGAGGTATTAAGTGCCCTACCTCAAATTATACCATGGAGCTACAGTGATAAAGACAGGCTGGTCCTGGCATGAAAACAGACAGAGCAACGGCATGGAAAAGAGAACCCGAAAATAAGATGGTAGAGCTGTGCTCACAAAAATGTTGACAAAGAAGGCAAAAACTGCTTTGGAAAAGAGATTTCCTACAAATGGTGCTGGCAAAACTGGGTTTCCACCTGCAGAAGAAGGCATTAGATTTGTATCTTTCTTTTGCCTTGTACAATTTAAAATCTGACACACTGAAACTTTGCGAAGAAAACGCAAGCTTTTGGGGGTAGGCAAGTGCTGGTGAGACAGAGCACCAACAGCACAGGAACTAACCCTGAGTATCAGCAGATGAAACTACATGAAAATAAACAGTTCTGCTCATCAAGGAAACCATCAGCGGAGTTAACAGAGCCCACAGGACGGGAGAGAGTCTTTAGCAGCTGTACTTCAGACAAGGGCTAATATACAGAATTTACAAGGAACACCAGAAATGAACTACCAAGGAAATCAAACTGCCAGTCAACGAATGGGCAAATGAACTGAATAAGAAAGTTTGCAAACAAATAAGCTCAAATGATGAAAAATTATTTTTAAAAGTGTTCACTATCCCAAGCCATTGGAATAATGCAAATTAAAACTCCTTTGATATGATACCTCTCCCCAACTCAGAATGGCTATCATCAACAAATGTTGGAGAGGGAGTGGAGAGGAAGAAACCTTAGTCACTATTGGTGAGGATACCGATTAATATAGCCATTATGGAGATCAGTGTGGAGATCTCTCAAAAAATGAAAAACAGAGCTACCATGGTGATGATACCAGACCCTGTTGGTTTTCTTTAAACATTCTTTCATGTTTTAGGATAGTTGTTCATTTGCAGCCATTTAGTCAAGGTTTTGCTGAGTGACTTCTACTGACTGTACATTCCTAAGTTCTCGGAGAGCAGTGCCAAAGGCAATCTGTCAACCCTGTCCTCCACGTCCATCCAGAAACTGGAGAAGGTGGAGATAGACAGGAGCCACAGCTGCTCTGTGATGATCTGCTGCTGGTGGAGGACACCACTGAGGTTTGGATGTGAAGTGTCTCCCCGAGGCCCAAACGCTGTTTGGGAGGGGCCATGGAACCTCTAAGAAGTGGAGTCTAGCTGGAAGAAGTGAGTCACTGGGGTCTTGAGGCTTGATAGTGTGGCTCCACTCTCCACTTGCTCTTCGCCCCCAGAATACAGAGGCGGTGTAGCCCGCTGCTCCCCACTCCTGCTATCACACCTGCCACCACCCCACCACCCCACCACCCCCACCCCCACCCCCCCCCCCCCCCCCCCCCCCCCCCCCCCCCCCCCCCCCCACCCACCCCCCCCCCCCCCCACCACCCCACCACCCCACCACCACCGTGATGGGCTGCATTCCTTCTTAAATTGCAAGCCAAAATGAGCTCTTCCTCCCTGAAGTTTCTTTTCAGGTCACGGCATGAGAAAAGTTACTAACATAGACACTTTATTTACTCCTAAGGTCTGGAAAGGCTTCCAAGGCCTTGTGTGGGCTGAAGCACCAATGAGCATCAGCAGAAGGGGGAACAGGGGCTTGAAGGGAACCTTCTGGGCGGAGAGAACCACAAAGCAAATACTCTGGCAAAACAGAGTTTGGAGGGAAATCCAGAGAAAAGTAGAAAGGGTTAGGATGAGAGACGTCCTTCAGTGGCTAGTATAAGGCACTTGGTACATGGCTTGAGACTAGAGACACTGATGGAACCTGGACACAAGCAAATTCTATGCCACTGTCTCCAGATTGGATCTTCACCCCCTTTTTTTCCCCCATGAATACACTGAATTTTGACCAAACAATGAACAGATAACAACTGGTCCCCTCCCAAATGTCAAGAAGTGATATCAGATTGCTTGAAGTGTGTAGCTATGGCATGCTAGACATTATACTTCAGGCTTGCATGGGTTAACTATTCAATGCTCAGGAATAGAGATCAATATTATCCCCAGTTTATGGACATAGTGAAGTCCCACTAACATAGGTGGTGGACCCACAATCACACAGCTCCTCTGGAGCAGACAGCACTAAAGGCCACAGACAGTGGTTACGGCCGGGGGGGGGGGGCGCTTTGTAGAGGCCGTGGCATTTTAATGGCCAGCCTTGGAAGTCACATTCTCATCTCCGCCAAACATTGTAAGATCCTCAAGTAGAAAGAGAGGTGGCACTTGACCTCAGCACTCCCTAAGAAGAGTGTCAATGTCACACTGTCAGAGATCTTGAAAGAGAGGTCCATTGAGGCTGCCATCTTGGAAAGAAGCAACTTGCTTCCGGGTTCCTTGGGGAAACAGCAGTGGATGGCGGAGTTCATCTGTTGTCTGCCTGGAACCGTTATGTAATGAGAAGTCTGCAGAGCAGGGAACCACTGACACCCTCAGCAGTTTTGATTTGGGAGATGCGCTGATGTGAACTGCAGAGGTAGGGGAACTGCTTTCTGAATCCCCATACCATGCCATCTGGAACCATTCTTGCTTGGCATTGCCCAAGTCCTAGCAGCAATGCTGGTGGGTGGTGGTGGTGATGGTGGTACACGATTGATATTAATCTAATGATTCTGGCCTATCAGAAGTAGGACAGCTGCCAATGGAGGAGGCAGAAGTTAAGTTTATGTATGCAAGTTCTTACACCTGGGCCCCCTGAGCAGACAATAGCAGACTGTGTTTCATTGAGCAATAGTGGTCCTTTCCCCTGGACAGCTCATCCGTGAAGGAGTGTCCTCTGACAAGATGGTACTCCTCTAAGTAAAATGGATGGGAGCTCAATGCAGTGTGACCTCATCTGTGGCTGTTCCATTGGCCAAGAGTTAGAACAGGCAAGCGGGGGCTGGAAGAGATGGCTCGGCAGCTAAGGACACTTGCAGAAGACCCAGAGTTGACTCACAGCCCCCACAGGGTGACTCACAACCATCTGTAACTCTTGTTCCAAAGGATCTGACACCCTCGGCTGACTCTGCAGGCACAGGCGCACACAGAGCACACATACATACATACATACATACATACATACATACATACATACATACAAGCACTCACACATGTAAAATAAGAATAAATCAATCTTAACAAGAACAAGAAACTGGTTTGTTGTCATTGAAGAAGATAGGTCTAGAACCAGATTCCTTTTATTGCACTAGATGGTCCAAGAAGTGAATCAACCAGAGAGGAGTTTGAATGGGTAAAATCCAGAGGACTCTGAACATTAGGCTAAGAAGTTTCATCTTCTTATCAGATGAGGGATTTCCAAACATGTTTGATCCTGATATCCATTAACATGAAGTTTTTGGAGTACTTCTGTCAAAATGAATCTCATTACTGCCTTCTGTCCATATGAGTCTCATTCCTCCTGTATGAAGGAAACGTGCGGTGTAAAATATTCAAGAATAGAACTTGAGGCAGTGAGTTAAAGATAACTCTGATATCCTCCCGCCCTAGAAGATTCAGGTGCACACTGCCCACACCGTGGGTCACTGACTCAGGCGACAGGGGAGATCTGAAGGGTCTTGTCTTAGAGTAGCCTTGCTCTCTGTGGCCTATTTAGGAGTCTAAGCTGGGGGAGACTAAGGCTGGGTCAGCCCTGGCTTTCTCTGCACTTATATAAGCAGGCTATCTATTATTCAAACCTGAGTTCACTGTCTGCCTCCTCGGTTTTCACAGCCTTCTCCTTTCTCAGCTGTTGAGGATTGAGTAACTCTTCGAATTGGTCCAAACACTGGACTATGGATCTGTGGAGCTGAAGCAATTTAGATAAAGGAAAGTTATGCCATCCTGTCAAAGCTTTTTCTTGCTCCAGCCTGGAAAGCTACCCGGCCTGCCTTTCTCTGCGACCATGTGTTCTGGTTTCTCTCCTCACCCAAGTCTGGATGGTTCCCTTTCTCTGGCAGCTTGTGTGGGATCCTGGTGAATCACCCAACAGGCCAATACTGCCGCTCTGCGTAGGAGGACATCTGATAATATTGTGCAATACTCATTCAGCAGTGTGAATACGCACAGCTGCTCAATGCTAATTCCCTCAGCAGGATTAAGAGCACAAGCGCCAGTCCATACTGAACTCACGGTTTGGGTTGTCTGGCCCTTTTGTCAATTGGCCTGGGCTGCCACTTGAAATCCATGGGTTTACATTTCACAGCTGACCATGCAAAGGAGGTCAGCCTAGTCCTTTGTCTTACTGTTATAGATGCGGCCACCTATTTCTTTCTTTCTTTATTTTATTTTTTTAACCTGCCAATGCCAGGAAGCCAGATTTACTGAGCTATTCAGAGCCCAACAGGGCAGGGACGTGGTAAATGCAGCAATGCACAAGCCAGAACCTTGCTGTGACTTAGGGCAAGGCCAGGACAGGGCTGAGGCAAGTGAGGTTGTGCCTAAGACACAAAGTTTAAGTGACTTTCACACTCAGGGTCACACGGGTATAGGGTCAGTACCTGCAAAGGAGGCATCTTTAAAAACTGAATACTGTCGGGCTGGAGAGATGGATCAGAGGTTAAGAGCACTTGCTCTTGCAGAGGACCTGGGTTCAATTCTTAGCACTTACTTGGTGGCTAGCAACTGTCTAATTCCAGTCCTAGGGAATCCACCTCCCTCTTCTGACCTCTACAGGTATTATATGCATATGGTACACAGACATACATGCAGTAAAATACACACACACACAGAAAATAAAAATAAGCACACTTTTAAAGTAAGATTTGAGCACTAGACACACCTGTATGTGCCTCATTTTGACTCAGTTTGACCTCTGCCTCTTTAGACTGATGTACTGCCCAGAACTGAGCTTGAGAACAGGGGGAGATGGATTGTCTCTGCTGAGGTTTAAGCTGAGTCTCATCTAACCCAGGTATATACTGGATCTTGAGGTTTCTCATAAGGACTGAGCCCAGCTGGGGCTAGGACCCTGTTCATGGTCCTTTACTTTGAAGAGCCCCAACCTAGGATAGGAAAGAGCTGTAGAAAGAGAAGTCACTGCTAAGCTGAACATCCCAAAGCGTTCTCTCTTTCTCTCCCTCCCCCCCCCCCCCTCCCCCCCCCACACACACACACACACACACACACACTGCTATGTGTTTGCTTCCCTAGCATCACCGCTAGCCACAACAGCCCTTGGCAAGTGGACAATATCCGTCCCTCTGGTTACAGAGAATATTTGAATCACATACTTGTGTCCTGCTGGCCTTTTGAGCTCAGGCTATCTATTACTAAGTTCAATGTGGCCTCTGCAGGATGGATGCTCAACCTGGGACTGGTGTGTATGCCGTTTCTAGCATGTTGGCAGTAGTGCTGGGGTGCTGAGGGTAATTCTGTTCACACCTTCATTCCTTCCAAGTCCTTCGGCAATGGGCAGCACTGAGTGAAATCCTTCCAGCCTGAGTGCTTCTAACCTTCGAGTTAACCTTGACTGTAGGTCAAAGGTTATCAAAGTCACCGGAATGCACAGAGTGAATAGCCCTCCCCAATCTGTAAAGAATCTATAAAAAGAAAAAAGAAAAAAAAAGGAGCAAAGGATTTGCTTTCGTTAGTTTTAAATGGTGACAAGCTGGAAGTCATCTAAAAGTCCAAAATGAGAGACTGGCGGAGTCAGTTTCGGTACATGAACTTGAAGGAATGAGTGTGATACAGCAATTAAAATACAACCCTGTGAAAATGCGCTTATAGCATCTGTTATAAAACCAGTGGGAATAGAGTAGAGAATTTTATTTCACTGTGTGAAACATGAACTCACCATCAAGTGGTGGGGGTGGCAGTGGATGCTTCAGGATGGTTAGCTTAATGGTGACTTCTTCTCATCTAAACACTAATATTTAATGACGTTTTTTACATAACGATTATATGATAATTTTTGGGGATGTCAAAAAATCCCTCAGCACTTTGGGGGAGGAAAAAAAATGAAGATGGTCCGAAAACTGAAGATATTGCCAGTGGATGGGCAGTATTCTCTTGCTGTCTCTCTCCCTCACCAGCCTTCTCGGACTGCTTGTGTGCTCTGGCTTCAAACTGTCTGGGCTGAGAACTTAGCCTTCATCTTACCGTGTCTGTCAAACACAGATAAGAATGATAACTGTTTCCCTTTTCGTAAATCACCCTTAGACGTGCTCAGAGAAACTCCTGGCCCAGAGTGAGTGCTCAGTTAGATGTTAGTTCTCATGATTCTACTGCAAGTAAGCAGTGAGCTCTAAGCCACGTCGGCCTAGGTAAAAGCACTGAGGTCATTGACAGCATTGAGGCCCCTGACCGGGACCTGTTCTTCTGGGTCTTTCATATTTTTTTTTTCCAGGAGGCTTCCCAGGTATTTGGCAATCAAGGGGCTCTTGCTGCCTCAGCTGGCTGGCAAGAAGGGGGGCTCCAGTGGCCCCAGCAGGGAGGCTGGTTATCCCATCCAAGGACGGGAGATGCCCGCTGCTGCAGCTGCAGGGCTGGCAGCTGAGGTGGACGCTACCGCAGATGCCACAGCTGGCTCTGCCCAGAGCTCGGAGTCACATGCCGGCTGCCCTGTGCCAGCCACTCCATCCCGCGTGAGATCACAGCTTTTGACTTTTCCTGTGCGCACAGCTGGCTGGGCCCATATTCCACCAGGAAGGAGGACAGGGCCTAGCTGCCGTCCTGACTGTGGCTCCTCTCAGCTCCGAAACGTGCCAGCTTGTGTGCTATGAGTAACTAACTCTCCCCTCCACCCCAGAAGACCCCACAGACTTCTGCTTGTCAGGGGGACGAGTCCAGACCTGACCGAATGCTTGTGTGAGGGCAATTTTGCTTCTGAGGGGACCTATACAACAAAAGTCAGACCAGCAGCCAAGTTGGAGAAAACATTTGAATGTAAGGATCAGAACCATGTGACCACAGAGCCAAGGGCGGGGATATTCAGAGGGGTTGTGGGGTGCTGGGTTGCTGGTGACTAGACACTGAGGTGGGTGATGGAGGAAGAAGGAAGGAGGCAAAGCAGTTCCTAGAAGGACTTGAAGGAATGTCCCTAGCAGATGCTAAAATCTACCTTGCAGCTTTTGCCTAAAGCAGCTTCTGCCTCCTAGGGTATCTGCCCCATGTGCCCCTCTAGGCACAATCTAAATGAAGAGTGTTTAAGGTTGGAGGTGGGGGGGGAGGTTCCTAATGGTGATGGACTCACCTCACTCTAGAGACAGATGTTTTTGCTCCAATGATGCCTCCTCTTTCCTCGCCCAAGTGTCATAAGAAATGGGGACAACGTTCATTAATAACAGAAGGAGGGTCTGAGGAAAACTAGACGCTGCATAAAGAGAAGAAGCTGCAAACTAAGAAGCCCTGGTGGAAATAAAGTGCTCACCCAGTCCTGCATCCATTAAAGTAATAACATCATTGCATGGCGGCTTTATCGCTCCCCTGCAGCCCCTCAGCCTGGAAGCTGTGGCTCTTTTTAAAAATGAGGAAGGAGTTGCATGCCGCTCCTCCAGTGTGGAAGGGCAGGTCTCCCTGTGCCTCCTCCCAAGTGCCTCCCTCCCCAGCCTTGGACTTCTCCCAGCCTCTAGGACCATCGCTAAAATTCATTTCACTCTTTAATTAGATTTCATGGAGTAAGGGATTGGGAGGGGTGCTGGGAAAGGCGTGCATATGCCCTCTTTTCGTAGAGAAGGGTAATGCTGCTGATAGGGGAGGTGGGACAATGGTTGCTATGGAAACATATTCCCAGACATACAGACACACTCATTTTAATGCTTTTTTTTTTCCAGCAGGGGAAGGATCCAGTGCCCTATTTTTAGTGTCAGATTTCAGCAAAACAATTCACTTTCGTTTCATCACACACACACACACACACACACACACACACACACACACACACACGCTGCTGGCTTTTTAAGTAGGTCACCTCTTCTGACTGTATCAAGAGCTCAGATCTGTCTTGCTTGAGTAATGCAAGGTTCCATGGAAGATTTTACTGATTGAGAGGAGGATCTCAGCCTTGCCTTGGTACAGCTTTCTTTCATCTCAGTTTGACAGGCATTAGGACAGGCGGGATGAATAGCTGTAGGTAAATTTACATTTTAAAGATGGGTGCAAAATGTCGAGGTTCTGATAATAAAAAGGGGAGGTATAGAAATTACAAATGACAAATGTGTCTGCTTTTCCATTATCAGCTTATCACTGGTGATTATAAAAGAGATTCCTTGGTTGTTAATACTACACAGCCCATTGGGAAGGAAATAAGTCCTGGCTGGGAAGTGTCCAATTTAAATTTTTGATCTTTGTTCCAGATCAACTGGGTATGACAGAATATGTGAATCAAAATCAGGGCTTTATTTCTGTCCCATCCCGAGTTGCAATTCTTGAGTATTTCCGTCGGCATTTTTCCCCCTTTGTGATCTTTGCCAAATCTCACAATCCCTCTGTGATGAGAATACCCCCATTGAGTGGAATAAGCACTAACTGTTCCCTTAGCAGAACTAGCCCAAGGCGAGGCTGTGAATTGGGCAAATGTCTGGTCTCAGGAGTTACAGACTCACACTCACCCTGGATCTCCTATTCCCATACGGGCCAGTTTCTCTTTCCAAGATGGCTGGCCGTCTAGACAAACTGAAGCTCTTTTCACTGGGAGCCTTTAGGTAGTTATTTCCACACTGGCAGGGACTTCTGGCTCCTCTTTCATAGCACAGAGTAAGGAACTCACAGTGGATAGAACCAAAGGGCATCTCATGGTCTTCAGCTGTAAGAAGTAACAGCCTGGGAGCCAAGGACGATGGAAATGAAATCACAAAGCTATAATAGTGCCAGTTCCATCCAAGCAGTTGGTGTTCAGTGGGAGTCTACGTCTCCATAACATTTATGTTTTCTAAACATTGCCCTATTAATTAGAAAACAAAAGATAAAAACAAGAATGAACCCCAAAAGTGGTTATCATGGTTGCTATTTTATAGACAAGAAGAAGACAAGAGGAGAGTTTTCCCAGGGCCATAAAACAAGGGAGGGAGGGATGAAAATCCATCCCATGTCTGTAAAAATCCAAACCCTAGTTCTATCATCTTAAGCATGTGTTCCTCTGATGGGTCAGAATCACTTATTCAACATTTATGAAATATTAAAAAGTATGTGTGTATTTGAGGGTATGATGTCAAATCTGCAGAGAGAGTAGGTTTCTTAAACGGCATTCCACATTTAAGAACAGAAGTTCAAAAGAATTAACTAATTTGCCCAAAGACACAGCTAGTAAGTAATAGGGTGGATATTTGAATGCAGGTCTGTTCAAAGCACCATGAGGCTGGGGGTTCAGATTAGGAGACTGAGAGAAGTGTTAGATGGGCATTTTTTTTTTTTAAATACAGACACTCCTTTGTCAATGCATGAAACTCTATTTACTCTCTACCTAGTGAAATCTATTTTCCTGCTGTGTAGATCACAGATCTAGATTTCTTAAATCTAGATAAATCATAAGTCTGACAGGAGGCCTTCATCAGACGTTATATGAGGTGATTTGCTTGTGAAGATGTAGTTGGAGAGTTTCTCTCCAGCTCCCGCCAAGCCCCAGCAGCTCCACAGCCCACTTATAAAATAAACACACAGACGCTTATATTATTTAAACTGTTTGGCCTAATGGCTCAGGCTTCTTCCTATCTAGTTCCTATATCTCAAATTAACCCATATTTATTAGTCTATAAGTTGTCATGTGGCTCGTGGCTTACTGGTACCTTACATCTCACTTGTCATGGTGGCGGCTGGCAGGGTCCCTCTGTGTCAGCCCTCCTGTTCCCAGAATTCTCCTCTCTCTTTGTCCAGCCTATACTTCCTGCCTGGCTACTGGCCAATCAGCATTTTATTTATCAATCAGTCATCCACAGCATGAAGACACTGACTCTAGCAGTCAGAGTTGCTGAATCTCTAAAGTACCTATCCTGGACAGCTACATGAAAGGGAGATACTTTCATTTTGTAGAAGAGCAATTAAACCCTTAGGTCTATTGCTGGGGCAATTTAGTTTACTCCAATCAAAACATAAATTGGTACCAGGAGTGGGATGGTAAAGTATTATCAGAAAATCCTAAAATAAATGGAGAAATATCATTATGAAACCCTAAAATCTGTGAGCAGCAGGAGAGTAAGAAACAAAAGCTAAACCTCCCAATTTTTATGTTAGGGAGGTGACACAGGTTATGCCCTCTGTCTTAACTGTCACCTAAACTGACTAGCAATTCAGTGATCTGAGAACTTCAAAGTAAAAAAGACAGATGTGCTGACCCTGAAAAGATACATTCGTAGGTAGCAGCTCCAAAGCTAAACTCCATCCAAGTGGCATGAAAATCTCTCTGTGAGGTGATGGGTGACAGCTTCATGGCTACTATCCAATTAAAGCCGTTGCTTCCCTTCCAAATCCTGTTGCTAAAGATAGTCTCAACTTACTAGCATCACACTTGGGGGAAGGTGATCAGAGGGCACACCACTATAGATAAAAGACTTGAGTCTTTAAGCTTAGAAAATATTTTTATACAAGGTCTTTAGATGTTGTTAATCATGCAAGGAAATAATGGGAGGCAAAAGGAAGAGGTGCCTCTTGAAATTTAGGAGAGCCAAATGAACCCAAATCCATAAGTCCAACCTACTGGAGCCCAAGATGGTTCTATACCTCAGGCAGCCCCCATGCCAAGAAATCTCTATCAGCAGGAAGTGGGCTCTGGGAGCTATGAAGTCCCAAGAGAACAAACTTTCTAATTCCTGCTTCAAACATGGCCGTAGAGGATGCTGGGCTCTAAGCACCTCCTCCAGGGAAGTCAGCTGATAGAAGGACTCGCTTTGTTCTTTACCAGCAGAGTTTGATCATTATTATAAGATTCCCCAGGGATCTGATCATTCTGGGGGTTTGCATTTTCTGAAGGGTAATTTTAACTATAGTTTTCCTGTCTTACAGTATATGGAGTGGACCAGAGGGCAAATTACTGGTCTTTTGGTTCATGGTTTATGTTATGGTTTATATGTTTTCTCTCCCAAGTCCACATAGAACTTAATCCTCAATTCAACAGTATAAGAAGGAGACTTTCAGCTGTGTTTAACCTGCAGTCCTGGGGCCACATGTGTCCAGGGATAGCTATAGATGTGGCCTCATCCAAAATTGTAATCTCATTTAATATATTATACATTTTTGGGGAGGTGTTAGTTGCATGTTTCAATGTCAAAAGATAGAACACACCTGTGAAAGCTTAGTCCTTGTGAATAGGACCACCCTTATTATAGAGGGCATAAGGAGGTCTGTTTGGCCACTTTTCAGCGATCTAATGCCACACCATAAACTATCCCACTATACAATGACAAGATAACAGTTTATCATAATCTCACATCCATGGGTTTAGCAGGATCAGCTGAGAGTTTTTCCTTAGGAATCTCTATGTAGTTGGGACCAAATAGCAGCTAGGACTGGAGTCACCTGAGCACTGAGCACATGGTTGTCACCGGATGCCAGCTGTTGATTAAAGGCTCCGTGGGGCCATTGTCTTTGAAGACCTCACCAAACTCCAAATCTGCTGCCATTTTGATCTTGGATTTGTCAGTCTTCAGAACTGTGAGAAATAAAGTTCTACTGTGTATAAGAGGGCACCTCGTCTAGGGCATTTTTATTAAAGCAGCTTGAAAAGACTCAGATGGTTTGCATAACAGTGTGGTCTGGACTCAAGGAGGGAGATGAAACGGTACCTAAAAGTTTGCTCTTCACCATCATCATCATCATCATCATCTTACTCTTGATAGGATTTTGTGATTTCTTCTCTTGGGGAGGGGGCGTGCCCTATGTAAGAGAAGAATTTTTAAGATGACAAAGGGGTAGAACTGTGGCAGAGGCTGTTTGATCTGTGCCCCTCCCCCACCTTTTCTCAGGTTTTTTTTTTTTTTTTTTTTTTTGAGATGGGTTCTTATAAAAAGCAGGCTGGCCTTCAAACTCGCTACATGGCTGAGACTGGCCTTGAACTCTTGATCTCCCTGTCTCCATCTCCCAAGCAAATATTTGTTTCATTTTTCTCTCTTCAGTAATATGATAACCCTTCATGCTTTGCCAGGTGCATGATACCACAAAGACCCTACTTCCTGGGCTCCCAGACTCCCTGCCTGTCAGGTAAGGTGAGGTGATGGAGGTGTGGGCACAGGGCTGCCTGGGGCAGTGATGTGAGTAGCTCACAGCAACCGTTTTTAAAAGGAGGAGGTGGTCCCTTCTTCTTACCTGTGTCTTCTCTCTCCTGAATAGAAGGAGGACGTGAGAGCTCGGGCTAACACAGTCGCGCTGGGCCATAGATGATTAGACAATTCAGATTAGATAGAAAAGAAAAATATAGTCTGTGTCCCATATCCAGGCTTGTATGAAAGGGAAGAGTCTTTGTAAATTACTTATTCCACTGCTGGTTTTGTTTGTTTGCTTGCTTGTGGTGTTTTGTCTTGTTCTTGCAGAGATGGATGGGGTGAAGAATGGTCATTTGATTTTTTTTTAAATTGCTCCAGTTTCCCCACAATGAGCCTATTTGAGCTGTAGGAGCAAAGGTTACCATACGCACAGCAGCACTGCATCCTGGGTAAGTCCAGGGCAGAGGAGGGCTGCAGTTCCGAGAACATCCGCCATCGTTGACCGTGAAACCTGAGATCTTGCAGGCCCACGGTCTCTGAGTGTTATTAGCCAGAAGCTTGTCTGCGAGGCCTCTTATTAGACGACGGCCTGCCAGGCTGGCTGAGGAAGAGGCCTCCAGCTGGCGGAGACCCTGGCTCTGGAAAATGACGGACTCTTTCCAAACTGTTTTAAAAGTTAGTCCATTTTAAACATTCCGCCGTTTACATTTCTCTCTACCTGGTTGTGTTTAAGTCTACTTTTGCTGTCTCGCTCCTTCCCTCCCCCACTCACGTGTGTGTGTGTGTGTGTGTGTGTGTGTGTGTGTGTGTAATTTCCAACATTTTCTTTCCTCCAAATTATATTTTATTAATTTGCTGCAGTTGGTAGCCTGCCTCTGATTCCACATAATTACTTAATCATGTCAGTATGTTGATTCAAGCATTTTGTTATTCGTTACCTAAATATTGCCAGTTCCTTTCCGTTTCCTCCCCGGACAATGATAACACTTGTTTATAAAACTGCCTTGAATTTATCAAGGGGAAGGAGCAACCTCAAGATGAAGTGCTCTGTTGTTCTTCCCCTGGAGTTATGCCTTGGCTTGATTTTCAACGTGGGGCATAAATTGTAAAAGATTCTGCCAAGAGCACTCCAGTTCTGATCGGCCGTATGAGATGAATTTCTGCCTCTAAGCCAGCTCGTTGTGTAACTTGAGGGAGATGGGAAATAGAGCCAGGCAATCAGGGCTTGTATTCCAGGGCTACCAGGCTACCGTTGGCTCAGAAACCCCTTTCTGCCCCTTCTCTTCCTCCCCACCCCCTTCCTTATTTCTTTGTTTCCATCTTTCAGATTCCTTCTTCCGTCCTGCCTTCCTTCCTCCCCCAAATGCTCACTGATGCTTTGTGACCAACCCTTAGGCATGGTTCTCTGATGGACTTAGCAGCAGCACTACATGCAGCCACTACAGACTTCAGTCAACTTTAGTCAACAGCTAGCATTCTGTGACGGCCATGTGTTTCAGGTGACCATCTGACCCCAACTACATAGCATCCCCAAGGAAGAAGTCCCAGTTGATCCTTCTCAACCCATGGGAGTGAGATGATGATAAACTGTTGTCTTAAGTCAATGTGTCGTGGGATAGTTTATGATGTAGCAGTAGACAGTTGAAATGTGTGCTTCCCATGAACGAGGCAATGTTTTAGAACCCAGATAATAAACAAATGTGCCCTATGAAGTCACATGCTAGTGTGAGAGAGAGCCAATTAATGTGTGTGCCCCCTCACACACACAGTGTAATTTAAAAAAAAATAGGGAGGCAAAGTTGAATATGAAGAGTGAGTAGCTAGGGTAGGGCTCCCTGAGAAGGTTGAATTTTTTATATGTGTGTAAGTGTTTTGCTTGCATTTATATCTATGCACCACCTGCATGCCCTTGGAGGTCAGAAGAGGCTTTGGACCTCCTGGAACTGGAGTTACAGAAGGCTGTAAGCTGCCATATGGGTGCTGGGAACCTAACCTGGGTCCTCTGTAAGAGCAACAGGCGCTCTTAGCTGCTGAGCATCTCTCAAGCCCTTGAGAGCAGGCTTTTTGAATTAAGGGCAGAGAGAAGTTGGGGGCTAGGCATGTGGCTGTCCAGGGGAAGATTGTCTTAGGGAACAGACATTGACCACACAGACTCTGAAGTGACAGCTTCTCTTGTGTAGTGAGGGAACAATGCATCGGTTACTTTTCTCCCTGTTGTGACCAAATGCCCGAAAAGAAAACAACTAAAGGAAGGAAAGCTGTGCTTTGGCTCACAGTTGCAGGCCATCGTGATGGCCATGGCAGGGATGTGAAACAACTGGTCACATTGAGTCAGGAAGCAGAGAGAGATGAATGCTGGTCCTCAGCAAACTTTCTCCTTTCTATTTAGTCCAGGGCCCCAGACCATGGGAAGGGGTGGCTGACTCTCGACAGAGGGGTCTTCCCTCCTCAGTCAGACTTTTCTGGAAATACCCCCATAAAGACACACCCAGAAGTGTGTTTCCATAATGGTTCTAAATCCAGCCAATTTGACAATGAAGAATGGCCATCACATCCTTACCCACTGTCCACTTGACACCAAACACAACACTTATAATCTTACATTCCATCCCAAGACTCAAAGGACTCAGTTTCAGCTTGTAACACAGAAAGCAATTGGTTCACAGTCTTTAATGGTTTCAATCACTGTTCAAAAGTAGATTCTTCTGAGACTCAAGACAACTTCTTAATTATAAACTCCTATAAAGTTTAAAAAAGATAGCTTGCATACTCTGGTATATAATGGCTCAGAATAAATATTCTTATTCCAAAATGGAGGAATAGAGGCACACCAAGAAAATATTGACTCAAAGATAGATCCATATCCAACAAGGTACACACCAAACCCTTAGGTTCCATATCTATACTTGTGGTGGAATCATCTGGACTCCAACGGCTTGGACATGCCTGGCCCTCCAGTTCTGCCACCTACCACACATGCAAACTCTCCCATAGGCCACCAGCTGCCCTTCTGCCTGTCACCTTCCTGGACACACATCTCACAATCCCAGGCATCTCCAACATCCCAGGATCTTCACTGAAACTTGGGTTTCACCTTCCCAAGTTCATGCAATGGTCTATGGGGGAGGGGGAGCTTCCCTCAGGAAATCTGGCTCTGGCTCAGGGGCTTTCTAGAATATTGCTGCAAGTCTCCACCTCCTGTAAACCACTGTAGCTTTCATGCCTGCAGAAATCAGTTGGGTACCATGTGGGCAATGCTGCCGAGTTCTGCTGCCGGATAAGATACAGCCTGGCTTGCAGTGGCTTCTGCATGTCTCTGAGGCTGATCCTGGGGAACCACTTCTACACATGTGTTTTGAGAATAGACCCCCTCCACCCCCACCTCAAACCCCGTGGTGGCATGCTCAGTATAGATTTTTCTCCTTTTAAATTCATCTCTATTTTCACAAGTTGGACCCATCCACGGGTGGGGTCTTGTCCTCAGACCAGCTTTGCTATTTTCCCAGCGCAGAACACAAGGCTTCTCTTTAGCGGTGCTAACATCCTGAACAATTCTGCCTGTTTCGCACCCTTGTCTGCAGCTTTAACTGGCTCGCACTCCTGTCCTCGGCGAACTGCACATTTCCCACATCTTTCTTCTCCACTCGGTTTTGATTCACTGTAGACCTGGATAATGGTAATTAACAATAACTGTACTCATCTGGGAAGAAGGAACTCAGCTGAGAAAATGCCTCCATCAGATGGCCTGTAGGCAAGTCTGTGGGGGATTTTCCTGGTAGGGGAGGACCCAGCCCACTGTGGTGGGTGGTGCCACCCCTGGGCTGCTGGTCCCGAGGTGTGTAAGAAAGCAAACTGAACAAGCTATGGAAAGCAAGCCAGTAAGCAGCATCCTCCATAGCCTCTGCTTCAGTTTAAGCCTCTAGGTTCCTGACTTGAGTTCTGGCCCCCACTTCTCTTGATGATAGACTGTGAAGTGTAAGATGAAATTAACCCCTTCCTCCCCAAGTTGCTTTGGTCATGATGTTTATCACAGCAAGAGTATCCAAATTAAGGTGGGTCCTCACGCTTGTATGGTGGTCTTAGTTAAGGTTACTATTGCTGTGATGAAACACCATGGCCAGAAGCAATTTGGGGAGGAAAGGGTTTGTTTCACTCACAGTTCCATATAGCAGTTTGTCATTCAAAGCAATGAGGGCAAAAACTCGAACAGGGCAGGAACCTGGAGGCGGGAGTTGATGCAGAGGCCATGGAGGGGTGCTGCTTACTGGCTTGCTCAGCCTGTTTTCTTACAGAACCCAGGACCATCAGCCCAGGGACATCACCACCCACCATGAGCTGGGTCCTCCTCTAGCAATCACTAATTAAGAAGATGCCTTGCAACCAAATTTTTGGAGGCATTTTCTCACTTGAGGTTTCCTCCTTTCAGATAACTCTATCTTGTGTCCAGTTGACGTAAAACTAGCCAGCACACATAGCAAGCACTGTACCACCTGAGCTCTCTCTCCAGCACCCTTCCTTAAGTCTTTTTCTATACATATATCTGTCTGTAAAGTATAGGAACTTGCTTGAGGAAGTTAGTCCCGTGCAATGCTCCAGTGAAGAACAAAAGAGACACGGGCTTTGATGATGATGATGATGATGATGATGATGATGATGATGATGGAGACCCACTCAGTGTGTGGCTTTCCTGTCCCTCCTTTCCCTTCCTGGAAAAGCCCTTTATGACCTGTCCCTAAAGACACCCAAGATAGAAAGAACTTCAAAGAGGTCACCCACCCCCATCTCCTCAATATTACTGTCCTTTTAAAAATTCCAGTTCTTTTAACTAGCTCTCAACTACTAAATACTGGTTTCCGAGTAGTAAGCAACCAGAACCTTTATCCACTCATAGCTTGAAATATAGTTATTTAGTTGAAAGTTTACATAATTCAACAATTACTAAAGGATACGTTTAACAAGGAGCTTTCTAAATTTAAGAACATCTAAGAGTTCATATAAGTGTCAATGGGTACCCTGTGTTAAAGGAAGTAAGATCGTGATATACGAACACAGGTTCAACTTATCTTGAGTGATATTTCCCACCATGGAAGATGTTATGTGTAATCTTTGTAGTCACAGAATAAAAGAATGCCAGGAATCAATACATTTATCAGTTACAGCAGTGGGAATATCAGCTGGGCCAACTACAGCAAGGTGAGGCGATGTGTTCTATGGACGTCAGATATTATCTCGATGCATTCTTACTTTGGGGCCAGGTGGAGCCTAGAGGTCTAACAGGCTTAGTGGGACATTCTAGGAATGTTATCTCGTGGTCAGGATGAAGTTAGGTCAGAAACAGAAGCTGATAGTAAATGGCTCTGAGGGCCCAAGATAACTTCAGCTCTCCATTTACAATAGTCCATCTCTCTACAGTTCCGATGTTCAGCCAAGGTGTTGTACAAGACTGTCCTCTGGGCAAATTGCCACTGTCTTCAGGAGCCTGCTGGGTCTCTCATTGAAGGAGGGGCCGGGAAGGGTCATGGAAATCTCACCTGAGACTCTAGCCACCCTTCCCAACCAGTTGGATGGAATTCTGTCTTGGGGGAGGGGCTAGAGAATATAGGTGAAGGAAGATGAAAAAAGGGAGTCCCGTCTACCTGGTCCTGGGGAGGTCGTCCTCCGTGATGGGTGCAGACCTTCCAGTGTGACTACCCTAAGGTCACCCGTGCTCCTGCCCACAATCCCTCACTCATTGCTCTGTTAAGTAAGCCCAGTGAATTCATCGGTGCCTTAGTTTGCCCTTGGGCCCTAGGAGGAGGGGTAGATGTTTCTAACTCTCTCCTGGAAGGAGATACGCAAGATAAATCAGTCCGAAAGGTCTTCAGTAGAGACAGGACTTCCTCGGAGAACTTCAGTTCACATGACCCAGCCAGCCAGCTCCCAAATAGCACAGACTCACAGCTTCCTAGTCACTCTAGCTTCAGTGTGAGCCACACCTTGCGCTGTCTACCAGCTTTGAACTCAGGGAGCAGGACCCTGAACTTTAATCCCCTCTCTTCCAGGATCGCTGGGCTCTCAAGGAAATAGGTCTCCACTTCTAGAATGTGAGCTTTGTGTAGAAAAGAAAAAGTCTTGACCAGAAATAGATTGAGGGGAGAAAAAAACAAACGACCTGCCAAAATGTCTCCCAGGACAAAGCTTGTATCTGACCTACATGTATATAACTAACAGACTATGAGTGCTTTGCCACCGAGCAAAGAATATCTACTCCAAAATGATGTACCCTTCCACAGACAATGGGTCCAATCTTACACCAGAAACCACAGGAAGCCACTTAAGAGGGTCTTTACAGCACAAAGAAGACACACACTGAGTACGGTTTTGTCTTGTGAGTTCTCCACCATGGAGACGCGATTCTGCCTTCCATCCTTAGACAGACAGTACCTTCCACAGAACAGGCTACAAAGTGAGAAAATAAGTATGAGGAGAACTTACCCTTCAATTCCTTCTCTTCAGAACCTCCAGGATGCCCTTCAAAAATGCAAAGCCAAATGGAACCTAGATCTCCCTTCTTCCTCCTCCTCCCCCTCCTCCTCCTCACTCCATCCCTCTCCTGCCACTCAGGCTGTTCACTTTCTTTTCTTCCTATTCTCTTCAGACTTTTCTCCTGCTCTTCTTCTCTTTAAAAAGTATTTACTGGCTCCTTGTTTATTTTTTGACCATTAATTTCTTATTTAGTATTCAAGGATTTGATACAAGTATATAACGAACTTTGAACCTGCTTCCTCTGGAGCCCTTCTTCCCAGAACCTCCCTGTTCCTACGTCCATGTCTTTAAAATAAACAAACAAACAGTCAGAGTCTAGGTAAGGTCGCTGGCATGTGCATGGGCGTGAGGTGTTTGTTTGTTTTCCTACATCATGGGTAATTCACCAGTGGCTGTACCTCCGAAGAAAAAACGACCCCCTCTCCTCAGGAAACTATTAACTAACTCAGCTGGGGGCGGGGTTCCATATGCCCCTCCTTCATCCATGCTGGACTATTAATGGGCTTGTGCAGGTATCCACAGCACTGTGTGTTCATGTGTGCCAGCCCCATGTCATGTCCAGAGGATGACGTGTCATAGTCCCGCTCACCATCTTCCAGCTCTAACACCCTTTCCACCCCTCTTGCCGGATGTTCCTTGGGTCTTAGGGGCGGAGGGGCTAAGTAGATGCTCTGGTAGGACTGAGTACTCCATCCTCACTTGCTCTCAGCATTTCAGCCACTAGGAAGCTTCTTTACCCAAGGCTGAGAGTAGTACTAATACATCAGCATAAACATGGAGAAGGCAGCTAACAACATGGCCATTTAACAAAACAACAGTCACAGTCCCTCACTAGGGCCTGTGACCAGCACCAGGCATGAATTCCCTCCTAGGAAGCAGGCCTCTTATCTCCCCAGAACGTGGCTGGTTAGCCTCACAACTGTTGTCTGTTTCACCAGTAGGTCCATCTTGCCTAGCAGGTCAGTATTATAGCATGCACGGCCCCACCACTGTGGTAAGCCCATCGGTGCCTGTGTGGCACATTCTGGCTCTACCAGAGCTCACTAACAAGGCATTGTCCAGGCCAGCAATAGGGTCTTCCCATCTCGTTCTGGTGAGTAAAAGCAAAACAATAGCAATGGTCTCTGTTGTTTGGGGGAGCCTCTGGGACCCCTCTGACCTTAGGGAGGTATCCACTCCCAGCACTAGGGTTTTGTCTAATGACTTACAGCTTGTATAGGAGCAGCATTATGCATTCAGTCAGGATACCGACACTCAAACTTTTTTCTTTTTACTTATATTTGTAAAATTAGCTTACAAAGTAGTGGGTTTCCATATATCCTTAGTTTTGGTCAGCCTCCCCACATGCTCTCCTTTTCCCAATCTCCCTGGCACTACCCCCATATAGACCTTTCCACTCCCAGAATCCTTGCCTCTTTCTTTATGAAAACAAATCCGAGGGAAGTACATAACCAGTTCAGAGGATGCTACCCACCGAGGGCCCGGGGCATGCCCAGTGCTGCTGGAGACTGGCTATGGACAAACAGACTGACGTGGTGGGAGCCTGCTTTCCCAGGACTGGAGAAGAGAGGCACACATGTAGAAAGGGGAAAGCCAGTTGACAGAAACTTAACTAGTACTGGATTAAAGTTGAAGCTACTAGTGTAAGTAATGAGATAGACAGGGAGACAGACAGACAGTCTACCTCTCAGCTACAAATTAGAAAACAACAACAAAAAACCACATGATTGTAGGTTGTAGGTTTTTCCCCAAATGATGACAATATTAAAAGGGCACTGAAACCAGCTTTAAGGGACTTTTTCTTCTCTGTGTAGTTTTGGTGCCTGTCCTGGATCTCGCTCTGTAGACCAGGCTGGCCTCAAACACATAGAGATCCGCCTGGCTCTGCCTCCTGAGCGCTGGGATTAAAGACGTGCGCCACCACCGCCCGGCCTTTAAGGGACTTCTACTGGCTAAATCTGAAACAATCTGAGGGTCAAAATAACAGTAAAGATCCATTGATAAAATACAAACACATATGCTCACCCAGATACAATTCTATGAATGAACAAATACATGCAGAAAGTATTTCTCAAAGTACAAGGTCTATTAATAAATACAGAGCAGATGATGGCAGGAGAGAGCCCCCCTCTGAGGGGCGTCATTGTGGTACCGAAGGCCAGAAATGTTAATAGAAGACAGTGATGATGGGACACTGTGGTTGAGGCCAGTAGGGGAGGACTTGGGACCCTGATCCACCCACTCCGCCTCCATCTTTCAGAACTGTGTCTTTGTCGTCTGGACAGCTGACCTGGGTCCACAGTCCCGTGTGTCCCCAGGCTGTCTCCATCACTCCCGAGCCCTGTCTTTATGACCTTGAATTGAGTTCCAGGACTTTCTTAAACCGCTCCTTAACTGTAAGCACAGCATCACATCTTCTGACAGAATGCTGATGTAACTACAGCTTTTGTTCACGGAGCCCCTGCCGTGACTTGGTCATCTCACGTGTTTGCTCATTGGCTGACTCCTGACAAGAGTCCTCAGGAGAGACCGTGCTTAGGCACATTCCACCAGTGAGACCAGTGCAGGCCCAAAGACAGTAAACAATAAAAGACAAAAGGAGCTGACTTGTAAACGCCCACAATGTGCCTCGAGGACATGTGAGTGTCGCCAGAAGAGTAGACTGTCCCCAGAGCCTATGTCTGCACTTAATAGGAGCAGCTTGTAGAGATAGAGGGAGTGCCTCAGAAAGCTTCCCAAATGCAGATTCAGAGCAACAGAAAGCGGTTTAACCAGCCAAGCAGCCCAGTCCGCTTAGCCAGGGCCCTTTGCCTTCCGGCAACATTTACTCCCCCTCCATTTCTCTGCTCCTGTCAGTTGGAAGAGTGATTGAGAGCAGCGAGTTCTGGAAGGCAGTCAGGGGAAGGAGCCAGCCAGGTGCAGGCAATAAGGGCCATATTAGTCTGCAGAGTTTAAAAATAATACTAAAACCAACTAAAAGCCATCTGGTTTATATCATCACCATGGCCGTGGCCATGGCAAACAGTTGGCAACAAATATAGCCAAAGACTGGTCTCCTATCCTCTGAAAATGACACTGGTCGGAAGGGGTCCGTATTACCAAATTGTGACTTTCATGCCATTCTGAATTCCAAAATATGCAAGCATTTCAGCTGTAATAGATGCTCAACAAACACCAGGCTGAAACCAGTGAACACGGGTGTATGTGGCATCCTTTTCACGCTATGCCGGCGGAGCTTCCCCAGGGCCCCCCCAGAGCCCTGCCTGGGTGTCCTTTTCCAGGAAGCTTCTTGCAACACAGAGACCCTCCGTTAAAACATGGAGGAGAATTGAGGTAACCGCCCGAGAAATGTAGTCGGCAAAGTCAGAGCCTTGTCAGAATAACACAGAGAACTGTCTCCATCACTCACCCTGCAGTGGCGGGGACCATCGGGCCCACAGCTTAGAGACTTTATTCATATGTTTTATTCTCCTTCCTTGGAAAACCAACAAAAATCACCTCGTAATTCGGGATATTAGAGAATCTATTCGTCGTGGGGCTGGGATCCTAAGGGAAACTAGGTACTAACAAATAAATACTCCTGTTGACTGACACCCTCCGTCGCTCAAATTACTTAAACCAGCTCCTAATTGAAAACAGCTGGCAGGAGAGAGCAAGGCCCTGGGCTGGGCCAGGAATCTGGTTGCAAATTCACTCCCTAGAAAAAAACTAGTCTCCATTAAGGGTTAAAATGTGGGAGGTCAGGAGAGCAGTCCTTGAGAGCAGGACTGGAAAGTGGCTAAGCGAACCTGAGAACAAAGAGCGTTCACATCCCAGCGCCTTGCTCAGCCTGGGCCTGAGTATGTGTGGAGAGACCGAGTGGCCTGGGAAGGCCTCAGCTTCAGCAGGATTTCACCAGACATTATCTTTCCAGAGGAGGCATCGCTAATCCTGATGTGTCTGGCCAAATACCTCTCCCCAGAGTTATCATCAGCTAGAAAGTGCAGACCTCCACACCTTTCCACGTGTGGGGGTCGGGGAGGGGGTGGGGTGAGGATGACTTTAACCTGGGCCCTGCCAGTGACACCTAATGCCCCTCCAGACCCAATGTGTCCTGAACTCTGCTAGCCTCTCAGCCTCTGGGCTGTGTACCCTGACCCTGCTGTGGTCTGAGCCGGAACCACAGCCCAGCTCTTGGAAAGCTGTGTGCAAGCCTCTCCCTCTAGACCTTGGCATTGGTCTCCAGCCCAGACTGCAGGAGGCGAGGCCTTGCCTCAGGTGGGTGTAGACCACCCTTCCGCAGAGTCAACTGGCAGCGGTGGTCATTAGTGACTGGTGGCCTGGATGCCAGTGGCAGCCGCACCGGGCAGTTTTCAGTGGTGTGACCTTGGCTCTGCTCTTGGGTGCCAGATCCTTTGGTTCTTGCCTGTGTACTGAGCCAAATTTCCCAGGCTTCCCATCGATTCTGTGAACTACTTGAGCGCTGTCCAATAATTTTTCTTTTTTTCTACCAAGAGTCGATTTGTAGTGTTGGAAATCAAGAACCCTGCCTGGTACAGCATCTGTCCCTGCAAGACTCGCGCGCGTGCGTGCGTGCACGCGAGCACACACACACACACACACACACACACACACACGAGTGCAAAAGAAAACAGGAGAAGCAGAGTGAAGGGAACGAGACATCGGAAAGAAGAGGCGTTGTGGAAATGGAGGGAGAGGGAGGGGGAAGGATTGGCAGGTGAGGCAGAGCAGCCTGGAAGGGGTCACACACCTTGTTAATGCTTGTAATAAGAGCCTTGGAGGAAACTGCCCCAGTGGCCTCCCTAAGGTATTTCTGCATCGCTATTTCTGTTCAACAATGTGGTTTAAATGGTTTCTCGGCACTGTTTTAGAAACAACAGTTCCTTGATTCAGTCTCGCTTCTGGAGATAAACCCAGGCGTTAGCTTTGACTTTATACATTGATCAAGCTCACAGCGTGCTGGGAAGTGCACAGATATATGGGCATGCATATGCATGACATGCTATGATATGATAAATATATGCATGAGAAAAGCGGGTCTGGGGCTGGTTATGTGGGAGGGGATCCTTTATGTAACAAGCTTATTTAATATCTCAAAGGGGAAACATTACTTACTACGCCACATTAGCCTATCATTCATCTTATGGGAGACAGAATGAAGGATCTTCGACAATTAATAGAAATTGTAGGAAAAATTATGATTAAGTGCCATCTGCTGGCTTCTGTGCATTTTATTTTCACGGCCCTTGCAGCCTGCCCTTGTAATTATTGGTGTCTCTCTCCTGTTCTTAACTGGTTCTGCCAACCAGTGCTGCCCTTTGTGGGAACGGAGGTGAGGGTAGAGAGTGCACTCATCAGGGTGACGCTCACCCAAATACACGAATCCATCTTCTTCCAGATTCCCAACTCGAGAGGGTAGACGACGGCTTATTTTAGAATTCTGTTTTCGTAGCAGATTGAGCAAGCGGTGTATGCTTAGCATGTGTGTATAAGAAAGAGGTGGGCAGTGCTTTGAAAGTGACTTCTCTCTCTCTCTCTGGTTTCACTTCTCATCTCAGAGGACCGATATGGTTTGCATCTCAAAAGCTCTGTCCAGCTTCTGGCAGGTGAGGAATTTCTGTGTCTCATTCAAATGACATTGGAGCCTTTGCAGCTCAGAACCTGGTGGGAAGGAAAAGCAGGTTCCACGTGAGCGTGTTTGACCCCTTGCCCTGGAGCCCCGACTGCAAGAGCTCAGTGGGAAGTAGATCTTCACTGTTAGTAAATGGCTGTGACTTTTGTTTACATGGCGAGTCCAGGCGTGGGTCAGCCCTCCACTTCCCGCAGGAGACCTGAGAGTCGGTTGTTTATCTGGGCGACTCACACTCCTGTCTGATTTGGACTTATGAGATTGACGTTCCAAAGTTCCCAAGCCATGATGAGTCACTGTCTAGTGAAGGCCCTGGATGAGCTAAGCACTGTGGTTGACCATTACAGCTTTAAAAATGTGTTTATTTGTGGATGTGTGGATGGGTGGAGTGTGCTCATGTGCTGGCATGCGTGTAGAGGCCAGGAGCTGACAGTGGTGTCTTCCTGTGGGTGGGGATGGGATGTCTCACTGAATCTGAGGCTCAGTTCAGCAGGTGGCTAGCTGGCCAGTGAGCTTCAGGGATCCATGTGTCTCCATCCTGTTCTCACTCGACCCTCTGGTATCAGGGCTAGGGATTCAAACTTGGGGTCCTCTTGCTTGCACCCTAGTCAGTTTGCTGAGTTACCACTCACAGGTGCTCCTTCATTTAGTATTTTGGGAGATTTACATATTTGAAATCAGTCCTAGAATGTCAAGCATACCTAACGTCAAATGCACACACCTCACCACTTAATGTTATGTTTGAGACATAAAAACGTCCATAATGCGTTTGTGTTATAAGGTAAGACAATCGCATTGGAGGAGCTATGTCAGGTTCGTTACATTCATTTGATTCAGATTAGAACCAGGAGACGGCAGGAATGCTGTGCGCATCACATAATTTCCCACACTCTGGTCGGATAGGTGCTGGCCTTCCCACTTTACAGATTGGTAAACCGAGGCATAGAAAAACAAGCCCTTCTCAGTTTCATGCAGCTAAGAGGGAGGAGATGTGGCGGGGTGTACCTCATCAGTTCTCAACAAAACCCTTTCTCTGGTCTCGAGGGAAGCAAGGCTGGCTCCCTGTCCCGCCCCCATCACCAGGAGGCAGACCATGTGATGGACTCTCCTTGTGGACATCTGAACGTGTCACCTCTGGGCTGAGGAGTCATTCTTGGAGGTGGCTTAGACTCCGCTGGCCTGGCAGACACTGCTGGTTTTCACCTCGCGCCCCTTCACATCAGTGGCTTCCTTCTCCAGTGACCTGTAATGTTTGGTGTATGCGGCCAAGGCCGGTGACAAATGTCAGAGAGTGGCCATTTCTGGGAGTGGCCTTGGTGACACAGCCCACCTTTTCTTTGTCCCCCGAGTGGGGAAAGGACTGCTTTGCCGGAGTCCTCGGCCCTTCCCTGTCCACCGGCTCCCCCTACGCCGCTTCTCATCCTTCTGCTCTAGTTCACTTTCAGCTGCCGTGACAAAACACGGACCAGTCAACCCAGGGAAGAAAAGGCTCCTCGGGCTTCCAGGCGACAGTCCATTACTGAGGACATCGGGACTGAAGCAGAGGACACAAATGAACGTTCCTTACTACCTTGCTCAGCCTGCTTTCTCATACAAGCCAGGACCACCTACTGTGGGGTGGTGGCACCCGGCAAGCTGGTCCCCCTATGTCAATCATTAATCAAGAAAATGTACCACAGACATGCCCAAGGGCCAGTCTGATGAAGGCGATTCCTCAACTGAGGTCGACTCTTCCCAGGTGGTTGGTGTTTGTGTCCAGCTGGCAAACACTTACTGGCACCCCATCTCAGTTCCGCAGAATTGACCAGCACAGCATCTCCGTTCCGGGTTCCTGAGCAGACGTCCTGCACTCACATTCCAGTCTCCAGATCAGGTTCTGGGAAACCCCAAGCTGAGAATTTTGGATTGCGTTCCCAGGATACAGCTACTGCAAAATGGGGTTACTCTCAGTCCGGGTTCTTCCCCCAAGACACGTGGCCCCAGGGACTGGGAGCGCTGTCCACAAAAGGTCTTCAGCTGTCAGTCTCTACTAGGCTTCCTCACCTGCAAAGGCTGAGGTCTAACCTTGGCTCCAGAGCAGCTCTGAAGGGACTGCCAAGCTCCAGAGACCCAGAGATGAGGCCGAGGCTGTTGCTGGGCCTACACTGCAGTGAGACTCTCCCCTCTGCACACTCATTTTCTTTTGCTTTTTCTCAGGGGAGTTGATCCCCAGGGGACCTCCGTAACTAACATGCTATGTGTTCGGTTTTTTGTATTCTGACAAGTTCTCAGTTGGGAACCTTTTAAAATCTGCTCTTGAGGAAAATCTCAATCTGCCACACTTCATTAGAGTGGGTCCCTAAATAAAGTGTAGAGCAGGGCCCACGCCACCCGTAGTGGACATGTCCCCGGCGTGAAAATGACTCTTGTTTTGTCAGGTCAAGGGTGCTTCAGGGTTAATTTGTCAGGACAGGATGGCACTGTAAATTTAAATTTGTCTCTAGCACCTCCATTCTTTCTAAGTATCAATCTGTTTCCTGAAAAAATGATTATCTGTCTTCTGGCCTTGGCTATGTTAGGGCACAAAGGAAAAAACACGACAAAACATCTTGAAGTACGGTACTTGGATCTGCTGGACACTTTGAAACCAGGAGACTGGAAACCTCCGAGGCAGCCCGAGAAACAAGCTCTCTCTGACCTTCTCCTGCCCATCTGTCGACTCCCTGTCTCTGTGCCCTAAAGTGAATCATAGGTCCCAGAATTCCCCTTCCCCAGAGTGTAGCACTGAGACTAGAACATCTCTCCCCCAAAGCCACCTCTCAAGGCCACTGTTTCCCTTCTCCTCTGAAGCCCTCACTCCAGTGGCTCCAGTCTCACTCAGGGAGGAAGGAAGGTTGCCCAGAGAGGCCTCGCTGGGTCCCTCTCCTCTGTCTTTTATATCAGGTCACACCTTTTGGGCCGATCCATTTGCTCATGGCTATCTCTTCATCAATCAGAAGTGTAAAGACATTTCCTGGGGTCTTTGGATCTTCATTTGTGGATTCTTCCATGATATAAAGCTTTGATTAGACAAATTCGTCATGGCTTTTCCTTGCCAACCTGTCCTTTGTCGTAGAGGCTTCAGCCACGCTCCTTATGATGGGTGAGAGGAGGAAAAGGCTTCCCACCTTCCTGCTCCAACAGCTACAACTTCATATCTACTTGAGTCTTGATTGCATTTTTTGGCTGCTCCCAAGTGTCTCTTGATTTTGTTTGTTTGTTTGTTTGTTGTGGGGTAGGGTCTCACTGTAGTCCATGCTATCCCGGAACTACTAACCTCTTGCTTTACTTTCCAAGTACACTAACATATATAGATGGATCTTCTTGACTATCTAGATTTGGGGGAACAACTTTGCGGGGTGATGGGGCTAAGCTCCCACCTCAGGCTAGGATGCAGGAATAGGGATGTTGTCCTCCCATGTGTCCCTGTGTTCTGTCACTGTACCACCACACCGTTGGTCCTTTTCTTCACAGTTCTAGTTCTTGAGGGGTGGGGCACAGGTGATGAGACTTACTCATGCGTGGAACACGTTAATTCCACACACATTCCCAAGGCACCTCGTGAGCGCCACACACAGAGCTGGGAATGGATAACGAAGCCTTTGCTGGCAGCCTTGCCTTGGAGAGAGTCGAACACAGAAGAGCGATGATGCAATACCAGAAGAATGGAAAAGGAGGCCAGAGAAGATGCCTGGGAACCTGAATGGAGGGATGCGGGCCAGCACCATGAGGAAAGTGCCCGTTAAGCTAGCTCTGAAAGATGTGAGAATGCTCACTCGCTAAGCAGGGCTGGGTGACTCAGGCCTGTAAACTCACATACTTGGAGGCTGAGGCAGGAGGATCCGGAGCTCAAGGTTACCGTGCATGCTGGCATATACCTATAGCCACATCATTTGGGAGGTAGAGAAGGGAGGGCCGGGGGTTCAAGGCCAGCCTCTGTTACATAGCAAGGTAGAGGCAGCTTGAGATGTATGAGACATGCCCTCTAAAAATAAACAGCAACAGAGGAAAGCTAAGACCTGCCCGGGCCGTTTAGTGAGACTGTGTTTCAAAATATAAATAATGGGAGCTGGGGGACACAGCTCAGTGACAGAGAATTTGCCCCACAAACCTGAGCTTAGTTCCCAGCACTGTGAGGGAAGGGAGTTCCCAGCTTCGAGAACGATGTGCGCAAAGGCACAGAGGACTTCGGTTGACCAGATATGGGGATGTGCAGCAAAGCCAGGGTTGTCTACCAGAGCCCTGAAAACTGGGGCTTGCCACGTTCCTCTCTAGACCACAGGGACTGACTCTCCACAAGGCGAGTCAGAGTCTGGTATTGATTGAGAAATTAGATTTGTTTTGTTTTGAGACGGAGTTTCTTATGGAGCCCTGGCTGGCTGGGCTGGCTGGGAACTCATTAGGTAGAGCAGCCTGGCTAAGGACTTGTGGCAATCCCCCTGCCTCTGCCTCCTGGGTGCTGAGGAAAGTCTAACTGATTGTGAAATTAGCATAAAGCATCTATTTTACACAGATTGTTTCACTTTTTCCTTTAAGAGCGTGAAGGGGACCCTGTAGGCATCAGCGCAGGCAGTGATTGGAGAAGAGACAAGAATGAAAACCCAGTGCAGATTGATTGACTTCCTCAACCCGGACCAGACTTTGGGGAGTCTAATGCCAGGCAGTTCGTTATCAGCATCTTTAAAACAAAGTATGATTTGGGAAAAGGTTTCCAGGCAACAGTCTTTCCAATTCCAGCTGTACAGTACCTCTTAAGGTGTGACTACATAAAAACTCTTTTACAAAGTACAGGTGACCATGAGGGTGGCTTCTAGAGCTAAAAGGCCAAGAATCTAATGTGATCTCTGACCTATAGCATAGAGGTCAGCAGGTCATACAGTGCATGTGACATCTCTCCCAAGGACAGATGATGGTCTAGGGAGAGACGAGTCTGGAATAACCATTCTGGGGAGTTAGGGTAAGGTCTGCCTCCACGGATAGCAAAAAGGTCACCAAGTCATTAAAACCCACTCCCAGCCTTCTGGGTGGGGAAACAAGTATTTTATTTCCTCCACTGAGAAAAGCCCCTGCTTGTTTAACATTCCTGGTTTCCCTAGTGACCTGTGGGCACAAGGACCTTTGTGACCCCAACAAGAGCTGTTCTGACAGAGTCTGAGGCAGAGCATCGGGATTCTTCGGCTTGAAGGAGAAGCATGTCTGGCTGCAGAGCTGGGGTGAAGTAGAGTGCAGAGCCTGGTGATGCAGAGGCAGGGTAGGAGGCATGCGACATCTGTGAGTAGGGAGTGACAGAGGAGAGGAGGAGAGGGCTGTCTCTTTAGGACTTGGCGACTCTTGCCAGAGCCTGAGGGACCTCCTTGCAAGGGCAGGTTCAGGCAGGTTTGGGAGCATGCTCCATAGATTTCAGGCAGATATCCAGGTAGAGATTTCTATGGAGGAGTTGGATAGACAGGTTGGAAGGTAGGGAAGAGGTCTTGAGTGACAGACAGTACAGGTCAGGGTCATCTCCCTGGAGGTAAATGAGGGCACAGTGAGGTGAATGACAGGAGGGGACACTGGAGAGTCCCAGCAGGTATCCAGTCCCATATACTAGTAGAGAACAGCATACAGGTTAGCCTGTAACCCCCATTTTCCTATTTGGAGAACTGAGGCTGATAAACTGACCTCATAGAATTATTGCACAATAATACACACTCAGAGAGCCTGGTGGCAAGCTATGACATAAGTAATAGATAAAAGATACCTCTTATCCAGGAGTGGAGATCACAGTATGGTGGACAGGAGAGACAGGATGTGGCTGACACCTGCCTCAGGGAACATGAGACAGTGACTTCTTGAGACAGATCAACAAAAAACTAGCAGAGAAACCACAAAAGGGCATCAGAGAATCAGAAGATAGATGTGGCTTGGAGGCAAAGGGAGTTGATCCCTCCAAGGAGGAGAGAGGAGAGAGATTTCCTGGTGTGACTGACACCTAGATAAAGAGCTGGAAGGAGGAAGAAGAGGAGGAGGGGGAGAGGAGGGAGAGGAGGAGGGGAAGATGGAAGAGGAGGAGAGGAGGAGGGGGAGATGGAGGAGGAGGGGGAGATGGAGGAGGAGATGGGGAGGATGAAAACTTTCAGAGAAAAGAAATGCAACAGCTGGGTGTAGCAACAGGAGGCTGGAATTCTAGCACTTGGGGAGGCTGAGGCAGGAGGAACTCAAGTTTGAGTCCAGCCTGGGATACAGAGCAGAGAGAAAAAAAAAAGATAAGAAAGAAATATGAATGGCTATTGAGGGAGTGGAACTCAGAGGCAGAGCTTATCTCACACATGTGAAGCATGGGCTTATTCTCATAGTGTGTGTGTGTGTGTGTGTGTGTGTGTGTGTGTGTGTCTGTGTGTGTGTGTGTTGTCTGTGTGTCTGTGTGTGTGCCAGATACACAGATGGAAGTTGCCTAATACCACTCATCGTTAAAAGAATACATATTTCCACCTTTATATTGGTGAGGATGACACCGTTTGGTAACGTTCAGTGTTGGACAAGACACTGAGACATGGGGCCACTCCCATGATCTATAAGTTACAATATTCACACTACTTTTTTTTCTTTGCCAGAACCAGTTATCACAATACATCAAACTGCAAATCAAGCCTGCATGCTTGATTCAGATTTTACACTTCTAAGAATTTGCCCCCTAGCCACCTCACAAGTACACAGAGATGTAGCTTCTGCCATACTAATTATGACAAGGGTTAACGAGCTAAAGAAAAAAAAAAAAAACAGAAGCAAGCCAAATGCCAGCCAGACAAGAGCTGTTGAGATGGACTGTGGGGTGTCCTTACAACCGGGGTGGCAGGGACTGGGAGGGAAAGGGTTGCGGTGCAAAGACAGGGGCCTTGGAACACGGTGTATGTGTCAAATTGGATAAGTGGAGGCCAGGGAGAGCAGTCCCCGTTTGTAGTGTGGGCTGACAACACCGTGGAAACAATTCAGCACAGCTTTGTTTGGGTTGGAGAGGGAGAGCAGCCGATGCTGTGCAACGTGACCCTTCCCCTCGGCCCCATCAATCTTTAATAATACTTTAAAAATCGGGATATATTTGGTGTCATTGGATTTCTTGTAAATGCTGGACAAAGGGCTGAGTTCTGTGTCAAGTGCAGCTTGGAGCCAAAAAAGAGTCAGCCAAACAGATGAGACGGGTGAGGAACATCTGGGTCGCAGATGCTTATGTATGCAGAAGCATTTTCTTGAAGGGTATGCAAAACTCTGTTACCAGGGTAACCCCTGGAGAGTGAGAGCTTAGTGTGTTGTACAGAGGTGGACTTGAGCTTCTCAGTTCACGCTTTATTGGCCTTTTAATTTTTTTATTGCTTTGCTTTATTATTCATTGATTTATTGAGATGGGGTCTTGCTGTGTAGCCCAGGGAGGGTAATGCTCCTGCTTCTGCCTCCCATGTGCCAGGATGACAGGCATGTGCTCACACACTCATGCATATTTTTGCTTCTAAAATTACTTTTAAAAATTTCATCCTTCAGATGATGCACTTGAAAACCGTGAGGACCCCGCACCACATTGAAAATAGCATCTCAGCCTTGCCCCAGATTTTCATCTGCATCACTGTGAAGACCCATCATGGTCCTAAAAATAAAGGTAGAGAAGAAAAGACTGGACCTGCCAAAGGCTTCAGGATGAGTTAATATTCTACCCAGAGGTTAATACAGCATCAGCAACATCCTGAGTTCCAGGAGCAAGCAACTGTTTTCTGAATAATGGATTTCAACTCCATCACATCCAAGTCCCACATGAACATGAAAATACTTCAATTGAAAGAATAGAGCTGACATAAAAAACTCAGAGAACTAATCCTAGATGCATAAATCCCAATTCAGTAACACAAGAAACATGAAAAACCAAGGCAACCCTGATGGTAATATCATCCAAAGAGAATGAGTGAGATGGACTCCTGGGCAGAGAACTCAAAAGAATGATCATAAGTGTCTTGTAAGAAATGAAAAAGGAAAACAAGATCCTGATTGAGAATACAAACAACTGAATAAAATAAGGAAGATGATGTAACATATGTAAGAGGAAGTCAACAAAGAGAAAGAAATGCTGGGGAAAAAACAATCTGAAATGTTGGAAATGAAAAACATCAATAAAAAAGACGAAAAGTCTCTCCAGCAGGAAGGATCAAGGAGATGACAGATCATGTGAGCCCGAGGACAAGGTGGAGGGATTGAGGCAATCAAACATGGACGAAGACGAGTAATACAACGATCCCAACGTGAATATCAAAGTCTGCGGGATCCTCTGAAGAGACCAAGTATATGGTTTGTTGGTCCTCATTCTAAAGCCTTAGGAAACGTTTTATTTTATTTTTTTTTTTAAGAATCATAAGAGAAAAATTCCCAGAATTAGGAAAAAGATGCCAGTGTAGGTACAGGAGGCTTTTATGACTCCAAATAGAAAAACTGGAAAAGAACTTCCCCTACCATACTATAATAAAATAATAAATATGCAAATCAAAGAAAAGTGCATTGAGAGGGGAAGAGAGAACGCTGACTCACACAGGAAGGCCACAGGCTGTCAGAGTAACAGAGATTACTCAAAGGAAACCCTAAAAGCCAGAAGGTCTCGAAATGATGTGTTTCGGTTTCTGAAAGGAAAGAGCTGCCGGCCCGGACTACTATACCCAGCAAAACTACCTCTCATAATTGGAGGAAACCCCCAACTTTCCATGATAAAAATAGAGGGATTTATACATGGCAAGGCAACGCTACAGAAGATACTTGAAGGTGTCCTTCAGGTTGAAGACAAAACCAAATCTATCCGTGAAGCCACAAGAAAAAGTAAACCATGCTAAACAAAAACAAACAAAAGCAAGAGAAGAGAAAAAAAATAAATGCTACAAAATAACAAATGACAGGAAGCAATACATATCTTTGGATAATAACTTTGGATAATTAATGAATATTAATGGTCTGAGTCTCCCAACCAAAGGCACTGACTAGTAGATTGAATAATTTTTTTAAAAAAAGCAGCAATCATCTATCTGCTGCCTCCATGAAACCCACCTCATGACAAAAGATGGATGCTACCTTAGGGAGAAAGGGGGAAAAGGAACTTGGAGCAAATGGAACTAGGAGGCAAGCAGACTCTAGTATCTGACAACGTAAGCTTAAACAAAAACTGGTGAGAAAAGATAAAGAAGTGTGCTTCATGCTGTCAGGGAGCAATCCATTGAGAGCATGTCCCAATGCTAAACAGATCCATCACAAACATAGGTGTATCCAGATTCACGAGACAAAATACAAGTTAGCACTACCACGATAGGAATTAGTGTCTCACTTTTCTGTTGTCATGAAGAGACACCATGACCAACGCAACGTACAAAAGAAAGCATTTAATTGGGGACTTCCAGTTTCAGAGGATGAGTCCCTGATCATCATGGTGGGAAGCTTGGGAGTAGGCAGGCACACATGGTGCTGGAGCAGCAGCGAGAGCTTACATCTTATCTACAAATGGGAGGCAAGAGGCAGAGAGCTAACTGTGAATGGTATTTTACACACACACACACACACACACACACACACACACACACCACACACACACACATCCATTCCCATTTTTTGGGACAAGGTCTCTCAACCTAGCTCTGGCTATCCTGGAACTCACTATGTAGACCAGGCTGGCCTTGAACTCACAGAGATCCGGAGATCCACCTGCCTCTGCCTCCCAAGTACTTAGATTAAAGGCATGCATCACCATGCCCAGCAGGTGTGGGCTTTTGAAATCTCAAAGCCCACCCCTAGTGACACACCTTCTCCACCAAGGACACACCCCCTCCAATAAGGACATACTCCTAATCCTTTGCATTTTCACCAATGGTAGACCAAACACTCAAATATGGGTCTCTGGGAGCATTCTCATTCAAATCACCACAGCTGGTAATTAAAATAACTAATTCTGATCAATTGACATGTCATTTTGCAAAAATAAAATTAACAGAGAAATTAAATGACATTTAAATGACCAATTAAATGACATCACAGATGAAATGGATTTAACAGACATCTAAGAATATTCCATCCAAACACTGAAGAATATACATTCTTCTCAGCAACCTATGGAACTTTACGTAAAGTAGATCACATAATAGGACACAAAGTAAGTCTTAACAAATACAGGGCAAGTGATACAATGCTATGTATTCTATCTGATTACAATGGAGTAAGACTACAAATCAATACCAAGAGAACTCTCCACATGTATACAACCTCTTGGAGGTTAAATAATAACCTATTGAGCAATGAATGGGTCCTTGAAGAAATCAAGAAGGGAATAAGGGAAAAAATAGAATCAAATGAATACACAACAT